>NC_092877.1:379805540-380125540 GCF_028372415.1 Notamacropus eugenii
ATCATGTCCCTGGACTGGGTACCTGCCTCTCTCCCTCCTGCTCCCTTCTTTCCCACTCCCACCTTAGGAGGAAGGAGCTGTTCTTCATTTTTGCATGTGTTGGTATTTCCAATGCTTAGCACGTTATAAGTGCTTCATAAATGCTTGTTGACTGAATTAACTCACCGGTTCTCCTGTGTTGCCATCCCAATACCTTCCTCTAGATGCCCCAGCTTATCAATGTCCTTCCTAAATAATGTCACCCAGAAATGAACCCCTTTGAGTTCCCACAGAGGTCTGACCAGGTCAGAGAGCAGTGGGATTTTTACCTCATTTTTCATGGAAATATGCCTCCCTTTCTGCAACCCAAGATTGTGTTACTTTTCTTGTCTGCCTTATCATGCTATTGACTTATTCAACTGAAATCCCCAGATCTTTTTTTTTTTTTTTTCAGACAAACTGCTGTCCAGTCATGCCTTCTCCTTGTACTGGTAAGGCTGAATCTATGAATCTAAGTGATTTTTCCTCCTTTTGTCCCCATTAAAGGCCATCATACTAGGTTCAGTTCAGTGTTCTACACTCTGTACATGCCTTTGGATGCTGACTGTCAGTGGATTAGCTGTTTCTGACACCTTCATGTCATCAACAAGCGTCTAATCTCCACATTTTACAGATGATAGCACTCAGGCCTAAGGTGTCATAGTTTGCTGTTGGCAGAGCTAGGCCTGGAACCCAAGTCCTTCAATTCTACATCCCACTTTAGGCCTGGTGGACCCCACAGCCTTGAGTTTGTGGTCTTTTCCCAATTTCCAAGTTTCTTGAAGAGAACCATGGCAACACCAGTAACTTGAGTGGGTGTGGACACTGACTGAAGAATCCCAAATGGATGGAAGCCAGAGTAGCCTGATCTTGGCTGTCATCTTGTCTTTGGTCTCTTTATTTGTGCCTGGTGACGATGAATGGTGACTCATGTTCTTCTTCCCTCAACCAACTGATTTATCCTCCCATGACTTGGTAGCACATTCCATTTAGTAGAGAGACCCTTATCTCCCTTTCCTAAAGCTGGAACTCCCTTGAACCTGAAGGCTAAAGCCAAGTCCATGAAAGGGTAATATGACAGAATAACAGGCACTGGGGTATGACCTTGACCTATGCCTTTGCTAAATGACACTGCTATATTTGGGGAGAAGAGAGGTTGATTCCATAGAGGCTTGGAGTCATAGATGGAAAGGGCTCAGGACAACCACTGGTCTGACCCCTTAATTTTACAGATGTGGAAAGTGACATAAATCATCTAAGGTCATCCAGGTAGTTAGCTATGTTGGCGATTTGGGTCATGAAATTGAGAGTTCTTTCCTCTCTACTCTGCTGTGTTATGCCAGGGCTCAATCTCAATCAAGGAGCCTTTACCAAACACCCATTTTATGTAGAAAGGAAACTATGCTTTACTCTGGGTAACATACAACAATCAGAGATGACCTCATGACCGTTTTTGCCTTCAGGGAACTTAGAGCCCAGTACAGATATATGCACAAATATATGTAATACAAAAGGACCAGCAGCAAGAGGTGAAGAGAGAAGTCCCAACTAATTCCTGGGTAAAATCATAGGAAGGGAGATTGAGAACTATAGAGGGAGAGGGAGGAGGGACGTTGGAGCTGGCCATGAAGGGGCAAGCAGTTTTCCACTGTAGTTTTGATAGAATCTGGGAAGGAGGACTTGGGTGGTTGAAGGAAGTCTATAGGATGAAGAAAATTAAAAAAAAAAAATGGGATGTTGTGTTTTGCATTGCACAGATAGATATTTTACCCTCCAGGCAGTTTTGACTCTGGAGAAATGACTTTGGTGTCTCTGAGAACATACTCCCATCCTAACTCAAAGAAACTCAGGCAGCCCTGGCTCAATTTGGATCCAGAGTGGTAATATTCTCCAAGCTTCTCTCCTGGGTGCTTCAAAAAGGGGCACCAAGCAGAAAGGCAAGCAGACCTAGAGATGGACTAGGTGCTCATGTATGAGAGTTGTGTACAAATTTCAAATGAGTACGCACACACACACACATTCACACAATTCCTGGTCCTCCTCTCTAAAAGGAACTGGAATATTTATCAAAGGACCAGTGTATTTTTTTTTCTGAAATAACTAACTTCCTTGGAGGTATAGGGAGAAGAATTCAGACTGAAATCTTTCAATCAGAATATGAAGTTTCCCTGCCCCCCCCCCCAATTTATTTATGAAAAAACACCATCTCTTCTGGAATACGAAGATGATGTCTCTCCAGAAAATGAATGGTTATTGAAAGCAGTGTGGACCAGATGAGTTGAGGCCCAAATCCCTTGTGATGGACAGCAGCCAGTAGGCACTTTCAGAGCAGTCTTTGCCCTTAAAATTTTTCACTTTCACACTCCTGCAACCCCACCCTGTAACACTCACAGGAAGGCTAGTAATCCAATGTTACACCATTTTTAAGGGCATCACAGAGTATGGTCTTGTCCCTGATGGTCATAATGATTCGCCTGTATGGTTCTTTGTCATTTCTGCAAAGGCAATATCTCACACATTCCTGTCAACAAGGTAGGCATTTTTCACTGGTTTTCCAGGGAGGTAATGGGATGTGTTTGTCCCAATGAATACTCAAGTACTTATACACTCAATTCACCCAGAGCATAAATTCCTTGAGAACAAGGACTATTTCTTTTTCTTCCGTTTTCATTCTTTTCTTTTCTTTTTTGTCTTTGATCATCACTGAAAACAGTACTGGGTTCTTAATCCTTTTAGTGTCATAGATCCTAAAGCAGTCTGGTAAAACCAAAAGATCCCTTCTTAGAGTCATGTTTTTAGATATTTAAAATATAAATACATTACAAAAAGAAGCCAATTACATCAAAATACAGTGATTAAAATATTTTTTTAAAAAATGTGCATGGCTCACATTGTGTGATGACTAACTTTGACAGACTTTTTTTTCCTTAGCAATTCAAGGATCTCAGACAATTCTAAAAGACTCATCATGGAAAATGCTGTCTACGTCCAGAAAGAGAACTATGGCATCTGAATGGAGATTGAAGCATAGGATTTGCTCTCTTTTTTGGGTTGTTTTTTCTTTCTCTTGGTTTCTCCATTTGGTTCTAATTCTTCTTTAAAACATGACTAATGTGAAAATAGGTTTATATGAATGTATACGCAGATCCTATATCAAATCTTGGGATGGGGGGGGAGAGATGGGGAGAAAATTTGGAACTCAAAATCTTATGGAAGTGAATGTTAAAAACTAAGAATTAATAAATAAATTTAATTTTTAAAAGATGTTGATTGCTCATAGGTTAAGAACAGGGTCCTGCTTCTTCTGATTTGATCTATGAATTAGCTAAAGATATAGAGTATCCAAAGGTCATTTCCAATTGCACTTATTTGTTCATGAGTGCACTGAAAGTTGGGGTATGGCTGATTTACAGGGTTACTTCTAGTCCTTTGAAGAAGAAAGAAAGAAAGAAAGAAAGAAAGAAAGAAAGAAAGAAAGAAAGAAAGAAAGAAAGAAAGAAAGAAAGAAAGAAAGAGAGAGAGAGAGAAAGAAAGAGAGAGAGAAAGAAAGAGAGAGAGAAAAAAAGAAAGAAAGAAAGAGAAAAAGAAAGAAAGAAAGAAAGGAAAAGAAAGAAAGAAAGAAGAGAGGGAAGGAGGAAAGGAAAAGAAAGGAAAGGAAAGGAAAAAGGTAGTCACACATATAGAGGGACGTTTACATTATAAGTAGGTAGTTTATCTAAAGTAGACAAAAGTTTCTTCTTTCCCATGGGGCACCCTAGTCCACACACACAAAAGGATTAGGGTCTAAAAAGTTGTGTGTGTGTGTGTGTGTGTGTGTGTGTATGTGTGTGTGCATGAAATCCCAAGCTCCCATTGGTGGGCTATAGCTGTATTTCCAGCTGCATCCCAAATCATAATAATGGCAGCCAGCCTTTGGATAACTCTCCAAGGTTTGCAAAGCAGCTCACTGACATGATCTCATCTGGTCCACACAATCATGCTTGTCTGGCAAGTACTGTTAGTGTCTCTATTTTATACATGAGGAATTTAAAGTATGGAGTGGTCAAGTGACCAGCCCACAGTCACAGAGCTTTATAGTTGTCAAGATGGAGCTTGAACCCAGGTCTCCCTGATTGCTCAATTCTGTCAACCCAAATATAAATGATTTTAACTTCCCCTTTCTATAGAGAAACAGTCCAAGTTTGGACTGTCTTGTCCCTCTTCAAGAAAAGAATTGTCAAGGTTCTAATTGTAGTATAAGAACCACCTTTAAAAAAATCCTTTTTAAATTGTTTTTCAGCAAATGTGAAGAAAAAGGCTGAAGAAGGCAATACAATATTTCATGACTTTCAAGGTGCTGCTACCTCCCTCTTCCTACATGACACACATACACACACACACACACACACAAGTCATATGACCTACATCTTGATGGGCTCCAATCTGCAGTCTACTATATATAGGTTCTGGTTATGAATGTTTTTTTCCTATGAAAAGGTCAGACATTGTACCCCAACACCGAGTCCTACTTATTAAAAGAGGTGGCATATGTGTTTGTAAAAGCCATCCTGTGTGGGGGAGCCTGAAGCTTAGAGAAACTTGGCTGTTTGCTTTAGAAGGAAGAAGCCCCAAACTTTTTCAAAGACAAAAAAGGAACAAAAAAAAGATGTGGAAGACTTTGTCTTGTGGCTAAGTGCTGCTCATCCTCCAGGCCAGGAGAAGGAAACCCAGCAGCTTCTCTCTAGGGTGGGTGTACATGTGCATGGAGCTTTCTCTATCTCTGTCTCTGTCTCTGTCTCTCTCTGTTTCTCTGTTTCTCTGTCTCTGTCTCTGTCTCTGTCTCTGTCTCTCTGTCTCTCTGTCTCTGTCTCTGTCTCTGTCTCTCTCTCTCTCTCTCTCTCACACACACACACACACACACACACACACACACACACACACACACACACATACACACGCCCTTGCAAAACTGATCCTCATTTCTATTCTCTCCTCTCTCCCACCTCAAAACTCCATGAACATCTGAAGATATTGCTGGCCACTTGATGAGGCAGCAGATGTTGGCCCCGGGTTTCCAGCTGTAAAATGGTTAGTGTTCCTCTGCTTTTGAGTGGAGTAGAGGTTCTGAAACTTCAAAGAACTCCTGGGGCTATGGGGAAGGGTAATGTAAGGCAGGTGGCTTGTTTTCAGGCCAGGAGGTTTTGAGTTCAAATCTTCCAAGGAGATCTCTCTTGCAATCTGGTCTGAATGATTAGCAAAGACCAGGCTTGTAACATTCCGTCTTGAGATTCAATACAGCAAACATTCACATAGCATCTATTTAATGAATGAGGGATGCTGGGGACAAACAAACAGAAACACAGAGCAGCCTCTTCCCTCAGGAAGCTCACCTCTGACTAGTGAAATACAGTATGAGAATGGGCAGGTACAGCCCCTGCTCTGTTCCCATGTAACACTTTATAACTGTTAGCTGAAGGCAGCGGTGATGTCATCCCCAGATCAAGCATTCCAACAGATCACCTTTCCTCGGCCACCATCCTTCTATGAGCATGGAAGAGCCTTGAGGGCAGGAGTGGCTTCCTAGCTGTACTTGTATTTTCAGCACAAAACACAGTGCCTGGCATAGAATAAGCTCATAATAAATGGTTTTTTTCCTTCCATTCACTCACAAGAATTTAACAATGATTTGAGGAGGGAGGGATTAAGGTTTCCCACAGAAGGAGGCCCCTGGGATGAATCATGAATAAAATAGGGTCCTAAAAGGATGAGGTCAGAAGGCACTGCATTCTGGCATAGGTCACAGCTTAAGCAAAGGTGGGGAGGGGGAAGATGGGAGGCCAAGGTCAGAGAACAGGAAATCTGGCTGGAGCATAGAAGGCACAAACGGGAAGAGTCTCATGAAATGAGCTAGCTAGATCACCATACTGGGCTTCAATGCCAAGCTGAGAAGTTGGCACTTGACCCTAGAGGTAACAAGGAGCCTCGGAAGGTTTTTGAGTAAGAAAATAGCCTTGTAGGCATTGGGAGTTACCAAACAAGTCTATGGGATGGGGTGAGACCAGAAGGAGAAAGCCCTTCTCCCTCCCACTTGGAGCATCTTCCTGGTTCAAGAGGGATCCATCATTTCTGCAGGCCATGTCTGAGCTCTTGGCTGATGGTGATGATACAGGGCCTGGTCCTTTGATTCAACTTAAGGAGCTTGGATAACGCTCTTACTCTATGCCAAACTGTAGAAAGCAATGAGGCAAGTCATTTAAATTCTATGGGCCTCAATTTCCTCATCTGTAAAAGGAAAGAAGTGGATCCAATTAACCTATAAGGAACTCTGACTATATGATTCTATGACTATATGATTCTCTGAGGATCCCTTGTAGCCAGGGGCTGGTAAATAAATGTTTAACAATCAGCTCTCCAAAAGAAAGAAAGAAAAAACATACACCCCAAATACTTTTAAGTTAGTACATCACTAAATTTAAAAATATCAACAAAATAATACATTGAGGTTTGTGTGTGTGTGTGTGTGTTTTTTTTTTTTTACTATTTCTGAGGTTTAAAAATGCCTACACTGAAATTTAACAATCAACTCTCACAGGTTTGAGTTGGCTCCCACCAGGGCTCCTGCTTTCAGCTGCTGGTCAATGATCCTAGGACTTTGTTGACTTGCCATCTCCCTGTTCTGTATCTTTGCTCAGGCTGTTTTCTCTGCCTAGCATACCCTTCTCCTTTCCCTCAGCTTCCTAGAACCCCTTGCTTGCTCCCAAGCTCAGCTCAAAGTCCAGTCCTACACTAGGTCTTCCCTGATGCTCCAGCTTGACTTTGTATATATTTGCATGTGCACATGTCATTTCCCCAATCCACTGTGAGCTCTTTGCTGTTAGGAGCTACAGAGGATTTTTGCCCATTTCACATAAAGGTTAAGTGATTTCTCTTGGTCAATAGTTAGAAAATATCAAAGATGGAATCTGAATTCAGGTCTTCTGATTCCAAGGTCAGAACTCTATGAATTCTGCAACATTGCCCCTGAATTTGGCCGAGGCACTATCAGAGTTCTTTAGCTACATGGAAATGACCACCATGGCAAGATGTATAGACTGGGAAATTTTCCACCTTGAATAAAGATGAAGCAAAGGGTTCTGGGTTTGGTCAGAACCAATTAAAACTTGGCCCAGGCTCTGAAGAAAGCTTTTATTTTCACTCTTCAGAGTTCTATGTGCCAGAGATTTCACAGGCCCCTGGCAGCCCATCTCCAGCATGCTGGACACTGAATGGGATTGGCTGGCACCTTGGAAAGAGGGGCAGAAAGAGGAACCAAACGCCTTGGCTGAGCCCAGAACACATGGCACAGGATTCTGAGAACAGGAGGCAGAAATGCCAAAGATGTGTTATTGACGGGCTTGGACTATAAATACATTTGCCTTTAGATTTTCCAATCAACATTGGGTGATACACTTTTCTTATGGCTGGCTCCATTTCACTCATCCCTCACAGCATAACAGTGGGGATACTCCAGGGCCAATTCATTAGGTTAAATCTGCAGTGCTCCTCAGAGGACCTTTGATCTCATGGATGCATCTTCTTTCCCCCTCTCCCCTCCACCCCAATTCAAGCAGATTGCCAGGCCCCCAAATCCTCCTGTCCAGTGTGATTTCTGTTCATGTTCCCCCATCAATCCTCCATGCTGGAGGCTTGACTTCCTCTACAGCTTTTTACATTTCATGGGTACCAACAGCGCTTGGGTTGTCCATCTGTTACCCCTTCCTCTTGCAGCCCACTCCTTTCTGATCTTACATTCCTTGGTTGAAATCTTTTCCCTCTCTCTCTGTCTCTGTCTCTCTCTGTCTCTTTCACTGTGTCTTTCTCTGTCTCTCTGCCGCTGTTGCACTGTCGCTCTGTCTCTCTGTCTCTCTCTCTCTGTCTTTCTCTCTGTTTCTCTGTCTCTATCTCTGTCTCTCTCTCTCTTTCTCAGACTTGAGAGGCAATGAGGTATAGTGGATAGACTCAGAGGCAGGAAGATAATAGTTTTCATCTCCCTCACTGGGTGACCAAGGATGAGCCACTCACTCCCTCTGAGCCCTAAATAACAGTTGAAGATTTATCTTCTAAGTTACTGATCATCAAGCAGTGCATTGGTGGGAGGAACCTCTTTCTTCCTTGAGACAATCATGGATCCTGACCATTTTTTAGGCTTCTTCTGAGGCACAGATGACCACAAAGCCTACTCCCTCCAACCAGGTGACTTTTGGGTCACCTAAAATATTGGTCATAAGAGAGAGACATCATGGGGCAAGGAGCACTGGATTTGGAGACAAAGGTCCTGTGTCCAAATGCCAAGTTTGTCAATAACTTCCTATAAGAATTCAGCAAAGTCTTCTGGGCCTCAGTGCCCTATTGTGTAAAATGAGGCACTTGAAGCAGATGACCTCTGAGGGCCCTCTCAGCTGTAAATCAATGATATTATGAACAATGATATTATAACATTCTCCACTTCACCCAAAAGCTTCCACCATCTCACCTTACATACAAGAGTGAAGCATCATAGAAAGTATAGACTTCTTAGTCTAGTGTTCAAGGCTTTTCTTATTTTGATACTAGACAAGCTTTCCAAACTTATCTTCTACTGTCCCCTATCTAATGTGTCTGATCTACTACTGTCCTGCAAAATATGACAGAAGAATTCTTATTACCCTTAACTCTTACTTTTTTATACCTTTCTATAACATAATATTCTATCTCCCTCTTCTTTCCATCAACTAACTTCTCATTATCAGGGTATGCCAGTAAATGTTTAACAACCAGCTCTCTGACAAATGAAAAGTGCCCACACTTTTAAGCTTAATCTTCAGAGGAACCTTTTCTCTGTCACTTCTTTGAACCTAGAAAATCAACAAAACAATAAACCAAACCCCTATTTATAGTTAACTGATTTCTAGGGTGTAAGTGCTCATGCTAAAACTTTAATCATCAGCTCTTGGAGCTTGCTTGAGCTGGCCCCAGCCCAGTCCAGCCTGGGATGCACCTGATTCCTGCATCATCCAAGAATTCTTTCAATCCTCATGCAGAAGTCTTGTATACTTGTAGCACCTGCTGGGTGTTATGACACTCACTTGTCACTTAATTACATTATGATTGGTGTCATCTCTCAGAATCAGACAGTGTTTGAGTGGAAAGGGACTTGAAGGATCATCTAACCCAGTGCCTTCATTTTGCACATGAAAAATCTAAGGTACAAAATGACAAACTTGACTTGTACCAGGACATAGAGTTATCAAGTGGGAAAATCATGACTTGAATCCAGGTTGTTGCTACCTAAAACTCTTCCCACAATACCTCTTGGATGTTCTTGTCTCATTAATTAGCTAAGATCTTCAAGTGGAAGCTTGATGGATGCTTTTATTGGAATGCAGGTGCATGCCCCAGTATGGATAGAACAACATGGCCCTGAGATTCCTGACATCTCTGAAGTCCCAGGATTCTGGGAGGCTAAAGGAGTCCTTAGAAGGCATGGAGAAATTCAAGAATTCACTAAATTCACTATGAAATTCTTCTCCTATCATCTGATGTTTCTTTTTATGGTGTTTCTTCACTGTCCTGAAAGTCCCTCAGAGAGGTCCATCCCTGCATCCCATGAGATTCTCAGCACTGTCCATGTTCACTAAATACGTGTTGAAGGAGTGAATGAGCAGTGGTAGTGAGGGGGGCAGAGATGGGACTAGACCTCTGCATAAGTCAACTGCCTAACTAAGGGCTGAGAACCAGACACAGACAGCTGCATACAGACAGGTACAGACAGCTCAGCACTCCAACTGCCCCCTAAATCTGACCCTCGTGTTCTCAGTGTACGAGTGCCTAGATGCCTTTTCTCTTGAGGCTTTCAAGTCAATCTGGGATGACCACAACATCAGAGATTTGTGAAGATATTTCCTTGTGTTCTGGAACATGGGTGATGGCTTATTGTCCTTCTACTTCTGTGTCCCACAAGATTACAAGATGTCAGCAGGAGCACAGTGGATAGAGCCCCAGGAATGGAGTGAGGAACACTCAAGCTCTGAATTTCAGACCTCCCTCTCCCACTTGCCAGCTCTGTACCCCTGGGGAGACTACTGCACTCTGAAAACCTCAGTTACCTCATCTACAAAATAGGACCCATACTGTCTGTACTGCTCACTTCAGAGTGGTGCTGAGAGATTCAAAGGAGATAAGACACAAAATAGTACCTTGTCCAACAGTGGTGAGCCCCTTCTTTAGATTAAATGAGCAAAAACTTAAGGCACTTTCCTGCTACCTCCAGCCTTGTATATGTACGGGAGGTGGAGCTTGGTGTCCACAGCTTCAGCTAGAGAGGCTCAAACATTGATTTCAACCTGGTGTGAGGACATAAAGGCTTTGTGGCCATATATATCCCATGGGTGCTTAATCAGGATCTGCCAACTAATTTGGGAACCCTCCCTGCTCATAAACATCAACTGCTTGGTTTCCAGAATTAGATGGCTTACCACCCTATGCTAAGAAGGGGGGAAGGAAAGAAGTAAACAAAGGAGGAAGGAAGGAAGGAAAAAAGAAAGGAAGGAAGGGGAGGGAGGGAGGGAGAAAGAGGAAGGAACAAGGGAGGGAGACAGAGAGAGAGAAGGGTTTCATTCTACAAGTCTACAAACAAGGCAATGTTGAGCAGAAGTATAATTTGATAATCAGATTGAAAGACCTGAGAACGTTTAGCCTTGAGAAGAGTGAGGGGGGACCTGCTGGCTATCAGGGGAAAGAGGGAGCAGACTTTCTCTGCTTGATCCCAGAGGACAGAATAAAGAGTTATTGGCAGAATTGCCAAAGTTTAGGCTTGATTACTCAGCACCCCTGCCAGTTTTCTCATAGTGGAGAGGGCTGCCTCGAGGTACAGTGGGCTTCCTCTCACTGGAGGTCTTTAAGCACAGGCTGGATAGACCCTTGTGCTGGACAGTTTGGACACATGGCCACCGAGTTCTCTTCTCATCAAAATACTGTGATTCTAAGGGATCAGCAGATCTTCTGCAAGATCTGGTCCAAGAAATCCGACCTCTTCCATCTTCTAACCCAAAATCTAGGTCACAACTTCTTGAGCTTTGAGAGGACACCAGCTGGGACTTCTCCAACAGTTGACCAAACATTGATTAAGCACTTCCTGGCTACAGAGAACAGTTTTAAGTATCAGTGGGCATAAAACTGAATGAGACACAGTCCCTGCTCCCAAGGTGTGTATGATCTAGTCAGTGGAAGAGAGAGGAGTAAGAATAGCTCTAATGAAAATGAGAATGCAGCATAGTTATGTAGAAAAAGATTCAAGAAGAGGCCCATCAAGCATTCTACATGGATTTGTAGGGAAGGTTTCATAAGAAGCAGGATGTGAGATAAGCCTGAAAGGAGAATGTAGGGGAAGAAAGCACAGACAAGGCTTGGGAGGCCTGGAAAGGAAAGGACAAGTCCAGGGAATGACTTGGTCATTTTGACAACAACATGGGCTCATGTAGCTGCAGGGAAGTCTGGGAAGGTGGGAGGACAAAAACAGTCTGACTATCAGAGCTGGAAGGGGCCTTAGCAACTGTGCAATCCTGTAAGCTTGAGCCAGATTATAAACAGAGTAGATCACCCCCAACTTTCATCACTTTCACTGCTGCATATGTGCTTCTGAATGAAGGTTTAGAAAGTCATGCAACCATCCTGATTGGGTACACTACACATTTATGATGCATGACCCCAGTGGGCCCTCACTGCTGTCAGGCAGTCCTTTTACTCTTCCTAATTAGCTCCCACTCTCCACTGAGGCTCTTCCAAACCTTCTCATCCCTTCTCAGACCTCTCATGGCTCTCCCTCCCCCCAGCCCTCTCAACTGAGAACCTTGCCTCATAATTTACAGAAAAATTAAAGCCATTTTGCCATGAATTCCCTCTTCTCTCTTCTTCATCTCCTATCACTCGAGTGCCTTCTCCCTCTCTCTCCCTCTCCCATGTCTCACATGGTGAAGTGGCATCGCTCTTGACCAAGACTAATATACTTCTTCAAGAGACTTCATTCTATCCTGCCTCCTCTAGTAGACTATTCCCTCTGCCATCCCCACTCAGTCACTGATTTTCATCTTCTTCTTGTAGACTGGCTTATTCATAACTGCCTACAAATGTGCCCACGTCTCTCCTACCCTGAAAAATTCTCACTTGATCCTGTCAGTTCAGCTATTGGCCTGTATCTTTTTGTGCCTAAGTGCCTCAAAAGGTCATCTTCAGCGAACACTTCCAACTTCTCTCACTCTCTTTGTAACACCTCACAACGTGGATTTAGATCTTCTTATTCCATTGAAACTGCTCCCTCCAAAGAGACCAGGGAGCTCTTAGTCACCAAATCCCACAGTCTTTTGTCAATCCTCATTCTCCTTGACCTCTCTGCAACCATGGACACTCTTAATTGCTCCCACTATCTTGATCCTAGGTTTCTAGGTTTTGGGGGTAGCATCCTATTCCAGCCTTCCTCCTCCCTATCTGATGGCTCTTTCTCATTTTCTTTTAGTGGATCCTCCTCCAGATCATGCTCTCTACCTATAGGTGTCCCTTCCCCCAGAACACTTCTCTTGGTGAGCTCATCAACTCCAATGGATTTAATTACCATCTCTATGCTGATGATTCTCAGATTTGCCCATCCTGCTGAAACTTCTCTGTCCAACCTCATATCCAAAACTGAACTCATTATCTGCCATCCCTCCCTATTGCTGTAGAGGACAGCACCATCCTCTCGATCCCTCAGGCTCCTAGCTTAGGAGTCAACCTGCACTCCTCACTACCTCTCCCATATTCAAGCTGATGCCAAGGCTTGTAATTTCACTTGGCAGCCTCTCTCTGCCCCCTTTTCTCCTGCACTCTGGTACAGACTTTCATCACCTCATGCCCAGATTATTGCAATAGTCTGATTGCAGGGAGGGGTCTGAATGCCTGAACCCCACTAACCTTTCCACTTAGACACTCAAGTGCTTTTCTTTAAGATCAGATCCAATCATGTTACCATCACCACCCCACACACACACACATAATAATCTTCAGTGACTTGCTGTTGCCTCCAAGATCAAATATAAAATGCTCTATTTGACATTCAAAGCCCTTCTACCTTTCCAGTCTTCCTATGCCTTAATCCCTGTTACATACTTTGCTTACATACTTTTCTGTCCAGTGACAGTGATCTGGCTTCCTGGCTGTTCAATGAAAAGGACATTTCCCATCTCCTAGCTCTAGGCACTTTCTCTGGCTGCCCCTGCCCATGGCTGAAATGCTCTCCCTTCTCATTCTACTGGCTTTCCTAAAGTCCCTCATAAAATCCCATCCTCTATGAGAAGTCATTCTCAAGCTCTTTTAATTCTAGTGCCTTCCCTCTGTTAATTCCCATCTTTATCCTGTTTATAGTTTGTTTGCATATATCTCTTGGTTTATTTCTGATTGTCTTTTCCTGTTTTTGTATTCTGAGATCATAGGATTGTGCCTCACATACAGTGGTGATTAATAAGTGTTTATCAGTTGTTTTATTACAGAGTGCCTCTCTCTGATTACAGTGTAAGTTCTTTCAAAGTAAGAACTACTTTCATTTTTGCCTCTCATTAGACAATGATAACTGCTTAGATAGACACAATAGCTCCTTAATAAATACATGCTGATTAATTGATTAGTTGATTAGTTCTTCAAGGGCTAAGACCATGTCTTATTCAGCTTTGTCTCCTTTATTGTGCCAAAATAGCGCCTTGAACGTAGTAAGCAGTCAAGTGATTTTTTGGTGAATGATTGATTGAATGAATGAACAAATGAATGGATGCAATGCATGAGAGCCAGGATCCTGGATTCTGTCCCAACTCAAAATCTGCCTCCAAACCCAGGGCTTAGCTCTGTAGCTACTATTTAAGCTTCAGGGAATCACAGAATTTTAGACTAGCTATTGAGTCCATTTGTGACTTAGAAAAAGATCTCCTTTGACGATAGGAAGGAAGGTCGTGGTGACCTGGTCAGGATGGTCTAAATGGTTCCATTTTTAATGCCCACATTGAGGAGGAAGAGAAGGGGAAAACGCAGCCCAGAAGTGACTTGTCTAAGGTCTCATAGGGAGTAAGAAACCAAGTCAGGATTTGAATTCAGGCTACAGGGTCATGGGATCATAGATAATAGTGCTGGAAATAAGAGTACTTGTCTTTTACTTTCCTTCAGGGCCAAGCTTGAGAAATAGGAGCTGACATTCAACAGAGCTGAGATTTTCAACATGTTGTTGGGACTGGTACATCAGGTGCACGAGGCACCACAGGGAGCAGGACAGAGCCCTGGACTTGGAGTCAGAAGGCTTGGATGTGGGCAGGTCACTTGGCTTACCTCAGAGACTCAGTTTCTTCATCTGTCAAGTGGGCATAATACCATTTCTACTACCTACCTCACGTATTGCTGTAAGTTTCGTGTCATAATGAAAGCCTAAGGTACTAGAAAGAAAATGGGCTCTAAAATCTAAGTTTGGGTTCAGATTCTACATCTGATATTTGCTGCCTTTGTTACCTTAGACAAGTCATTTGTTTGGGCTTGAGTTTCCACATCAGTAAAATGAGGTTAGACTAGTTGACCCTTGGCTGTAAATTCTCAACACCTTCCCCCTGACACGTACACACACACATACATACATACGCACACACACACAGAGTCAGGATCACAGAATTCCCTTTGATCAATTACGGGACCCTAAAAATCCATCTAGCCTCCTTGCTGGGGCTTCCTCGTTTCCGAAAATGTTCCAGGTGTTATCTTTTTGGGGGAAAATGCTACAACCTGCTCCCAGTTTCATGCCAGGAGACCCCGCCAGGATGTAGCAGCTGCACCTCCCCACCTGAGCTGTCTTGCTTACCTTGGTGGGCTGGTGCGGGTTTGCCTGTAACAATATGGAGGAAAGAGGTTGAGTTTGATTACCATAGGCTGACAGCCATGGGTAGTCAAGCCTGTCACCCTGCTCAACAAAGCGTGGCTGGGCATGGCTGGCGGGAGCCCCTGAGAAAGCTCCTGATTCATTTCAGCCTTCAGCACCCACCTGGTCAACCCTGTGTGAGGAATGCTGGAACCAGAATAAAGTGAGTTGCCTGCAGGCCCCTTACACGCAGGCATCTTGGGTGGGTGCAGTAATAGTGAGAACCTAGCTAAAAGGAGCACCTACTTACACATATATTTATATAATGACTCTCTCTGGCTGGGATAGGAAGTGAAACTGAGTTTATACTAAGATACTTTCCTTTCCTCCCCTCCCCCACACACAGGGCTCTGCTCTAGAAGAGGTGAAAGACATGTTTGAGAGGATGGATTTTTTCTGAAGATGCTGACCAGATGGATGAATGGATGGGTGGATGGAAGGATAGATGGATAGATGGATGGGTGGGTGGACAAGTAGATGGTTGTATAGATACATGGATGGGATGGATGGAGAAGATGCTTTCCCTCTGGCATCTGAATGGACACAGTGTTGTCCCTCAGCTCTTATTCTCTCATTCCTTCAAGTCTCATTCCTATTATGGGATCATGGGATTATAGAAGTAAAGCTGGACTGAAGCAGCTAGGGTCAGTTAGCTCACTGAGGTCTGAAGAGCCAATATTTGAACCCAAATCATGGGATCATAAAACTAAGCACTAGAAGGTATCTTAGAGGCCATCCAATATGACCCTTTGATTTAACAGATGAGGAAACCAGACTAAAGGAAATTCAATGACTTGCCCAAGGTCAAGTTATCTCATGGAATAATAGATTTAAAACTAGAGGGGACCCTGAATACCATCTAGTACAACATCCTCACCACTTACATATGAGGAAACTGAAGCCGAGAGAAGTGAAATACCTGGGCAGAAGAAGCATTTGAATCTAGGCCTTCCAATTCCAAATTCAGACAGCTTTAAGATAGAGACAGCCATCCAGTAATGGTAAAGAATGACAGAAAAGTGCTGATTAAGTGTTGACCTAATCTGCAATGTTAGGTTCTAGGATCCAAATACAAAAGAGACCTCTTGAGCTTAAGGGCAGCTGCATTCTGATAGAGGAAGATAAATTATACTGAGCAGTGGTGCTGGGCAGGAAGTGGAGGGTGAGGGGTTAGGAATGGAGAACTGATCCATAGGATAATCGAGAGACAGACCCTCTCAAGGAACAATGATTTGATTACTGTGTCCAGAGCAAAAAGTGGAAAGTGTATTCAATGGTAGGGCAGATGACAATATATCCAGGGGTTAGGAGGCCTGAGCTGGTGGTCTGGGGCTGGCTAGGTATACTGGATGAAGTGAGTTTGTGTTCAGTCACTTGCCAATCAAGATAGCTCAACCCCATGGCTAGAATTCCAAAGTTGAGTAGAGTTCTCAAAAGCATTGTGAGCAGATCTGGGAAATGCGAGACATGATCTTTATTTTTTTCTTAATGACAATTTCTCTGAAACTAGTCTTGAATCTAGGGCAAAACCATCATACTAGAGAGGAGAAAAGAACTCAAGTCCTGCCTTTTCTACTAACTAGCTTAGTGACAGAGCTATTCACTTGATCCGTCTGGATCTTAGTTGCTTCATTGCAAAATAGGAGGTTTAGATCGAGGGTTCCTAACCTGGGGTCCGTGAACTTGGGTTTTTTGAAAAATATCTATTTTGATAATATTATTTCAATGTGATTGGTTTCCTTTCTAAATCTATGCCTTTTATTTTATCTATTTAAAAATATTATTCTGAAAAAAAAGGGGGGGAATCCATTAGCCTCTCCAGAAGGACACCAAACAGAAGTTAAGAATTTCTGGACTCGAGGATCTCAAAGGTGCTCCCAGCTTCAGACCCTATGTAACTGTTACATTTAGACTCTAAGAACTTTCTCCAATTGATCAGCTGTCTCTCCCTGCCAGTTTTCCTACCCACTACTATAATAACACTCAGCGGAAACCAGCTTCCCTCTTCCTCTCTACCAGCCACCTTCATCTTTCTGTGGACTCATCTCAGCCTCCAGAGCTGATGTTCCAAATTATGCTTTCAAACTGCAATTGGAATTTTCAGGTTTTGTCTAAAAATATTGAGGGCTTGGAACATCTTTCTGTAGCTAATTAATTTTTAAACATCAATGTTGAATGCATTCCTGTACTCTGTTCCATTTTAGGATTGAATACTCAGTCCAGAAGACTGTTCCAACTTCCAATGCCATGGAATAAAAAGGTGATTTTTTTTCTACCTTTCTCTGGGGATAAGACTATGGGAACCTTTACACCCCATCGGGCTGGTTGAAAGCCTCCCATTTCCTCTTGAAATCTGGGCTAGATTCAGTGAAGTCTTGTAAGAACTGAATCCCCCAGCTTTATTTTCTCAAGTAAGAGAATCCTCCCCACCATTCCTACTAAACCTAACCCCATGAATCCTCTGGGCACCACTTGAACAGAAAGATTGTGAAAAGTGAAATGTTTCTTGACACTCCCTTTATCAGAGTTCTTAAAAATAAAAGGACCAAATGGGTAAAGATGAAAAAAGAAACAGGCAATGTTAGTGGAACTATGCAAAGAGGGCACACGAGTACACTGTTTGAGAAGCAACGAATGGTCCAAACATTCTGGAAGGTCATTTAGAATCGGGCTTAAAAGTGACTGCAATGTGCATAGTCTTTGAGCCAGAGATGCTACCTAAGAAGGCCAAAGGAGAGTGAGGCTGGGGTGTCCTCCTCCCTAACCTCCTCCATACCTTAACAGGGGCAGGGGCAGAAGCCACTAGGATTGGCAGTAAAGGGGTGCTGATTGTTACTCACCTGATGCCGTGTGGGCACGAGATAGTAAATCATTACTAGCACTGTATTCTAAAATGGAGATGACATTAAAAATAAAAGACAGTCAAAAATGTTAGGAAAAAGAAGGAAAAGAGCCTAAGTTTTCTGTTAGATTTGCAGGATGTTTGATCTAGAAGGCACCTAAGGATCATGGTCCAGCTGTATTTTTGGAGAGAAAAGGAAACTGAGGCCCAGAGAGGTAGTGATGTGGTCAAGTTTGCCCACCCAGTTAGCAGCAGAATGAGGAGGAAAGCCCAGAACTTCAGAGCCAAGGATTCATTCTACAAAGTACCAGATCATGGAGACAATGACTTGCATTTCTCTGCTCTTCTCATCATGCTTTAGCACCATCTCAGCTGACTTCCACTATTCAGTGGCATCTGAGTCACTTGAGAGGCCTCAGGCTGTGGTAGAAAGAGGCCTGGCCCTTCGGCACATGGCCTCAAGAGCAGCCTGACCAGCCTTTCCTCTCCTTTTACAAGGTGTGTGACTCTGGCCCAGCTCCCAAGCTTCTCTGATTGGACGCCTCGGTTTACTCGTTGATAACATGCAGATGACCCTGTTTGTAACGCCATGCTACTGCGACATTGTGGGGGAAGTGCCCAAAGTGCTCTAGGAATTCACCACCACTGTTATAGTTGCTCAAGCCAGCACCTCATGGGCAGGGACCTGTGCCCAAGAGCAAGGTCAGAAGGGGATGGAGCAGAGGGGAAAAGATTCCTCCTGTTAGCCCCTGATGGGAGAACCAAGGCAGCCAGCCATTCCTTTCAACCCATCCTCTTGACTTCCGCACTAGCCTGTGTTAAAGCATTGGAGAGGGGGGAGAGATGAAGAAGGCACTCTAGTTTTGATCTTGGCCTTGGGGTCAGCAGGAAGTTTGAAGCCAGGACAGACTGTTTTTTTTGTTTTTAAGTGAAAGTGTCCTTCAGGTACATTGGCTCAGGGCTGTTCAGTCTCCTTCCTGGTTTCCCACCTTTGCTTGAAAGGAAAGTCAGTGAACTTGCTTAGTCACTGTGGGGGTTCCCCATGGCCCAAGAACATGAGACAGAAGAAGGAAACAAGAAAGTAGGACTTCTGACAACAATTTGCAAACGCAGAACAAATATTAACCTTAGGATCAGCTCATCTACTTATAAACTCAGGAAATGATTAAGCCAAAAGGAAGGGACCATAAGAATCATCTAGAACAACAATGCACTTTATATACAGGGAAACTGAGGCTTTCTGTGGTTCAAAAAGGTGACAATAATGGCAATAATAGTAATAACTAACATTTATGTAGCATTTACTATGTGCTAAGTACTGTGCTGAGGGTTTTATAATCAGGACCTCATTTGATCCTCATAGCAACCTTTGGCAGGAGGAGTTGTTATCCCCTTTTACAGATAAAGAAACTGAAGCAAATAAGTTAAGTGACTTACCCAGGGTCACATGGCTAGTAAGTGTCTGAGGTCAAATTTGAATTCATGTCTTCTTGACTCCAGGCCTGGTACTCTACCCACTGTAACTCATCCAAGGTCACATAATTTAAGCCTTGGTATTTAAGCAAAATGGGTCATAGGATCAAAGATTTACATCCTGAAAGAACTTTAGAGACCACTGAGTCCAACCTCCTTCTTGTCCAGATGAGTAAACTGAGGCACTTAGAGTTGAATTGATTTGTCCAAGATCACACAAGTATCTAAGGCAAAAATTGAACCCAGGCTTTTCTGATTCCAAGCTCTATGTGTGCCTTCCATAAAACATCATATTGTCTCTCAATGACCTCTTGTGAGGTCATGCTTTAGAAGGGATTATTGTTCAGGGTCTAGTTCAATGCCTTTATTTTTACAAATGAGGAACATAAGTCTAGTCATTTGACTGGCTCAAGGTCACCATAAACAGTCCATTGGGATTCTCCCAATGCTGAGATTCTGGGATTCTGTCAGTCTATAATGCAGGGTGCTTTGGACTCTCCTTCCTTCCATCTCATCTGTAGCACAACCAATATCAGACAGCCACATTCCAGAAACCAAGTCTACATCGCATGGCAAGAAGCAGGGGAAATGAATACTTTGGGTCTAAAGTGACTCAAAAAAGATCTGTCATTCCAAGAGCAATTAGCAGGTTCTGCAAAGATACGTCCCTGCCGCATGACCCCCAGCCAAGGCTGCTGGAGGAACTCAAGGGTGAAATTGTAGAGTGATGGGGCAAAAGGGGGATTTTGTCATTGTAAATAGTTCCTGGGCCAGAGAGCTGGCCAAAAGCCAGCAGGCCATCAGAAGGGATCCAGGGGAGGCTGAGAAGCTATTGCCTGTGCCTTTTACTGCTAGAACTGAACGAACGTGGAGTCCATGGTAAGGAGAAGAGCAAATATAATGATAAACCAACATTACCAATGAGTAGATCCACAAGCATTGATTTAGCCCCTGCCATGTGCCAGGCTCTGTGCTAGGAGTTGGGAGTGGAGTGACCGAAGTAAAATGATTCCTGCTCTCAAATAACCACCTCATCAAATACACCCCCAAACAAGATTCCTAATGGATCTGAAGTAGCAAGTGCTTATTCAGTTTTTGTTTAACTATCTCTACTGGGAGCATCTCATTCTTCTGTTGGACCTCATTGTGAGGAAGCCTTCCCTCATACTGTTCCTTAATCTCTCTTGGACTTACATACATTGCTCTGGCACCAAGTAGAAAAAGTTTACTCCCTCTTCCACAAGATGTATCCAAATCCTCTGATGGACAGTCCTCTGATTATTTGGATAAATCTCCTCATCCCAGAGATGGGATTTGAAGTTGAGTCTCTCTTGACTCCAAAAACAACATTCTGTCAACAACACCATGTAGACTACCTCTCAACATATATAGTAAAGTAGATCTAACAAGAATGTAGAAGGTCAGAGGATCATAGGTCTAAGGATGGATCACTTCGTCCAAGCCCATCATTTTATAAACAAGGGAAAGGAGAGTAAGGGATGGAAAGTGATTTTTCCAAGGTCACATAGATGATAAACAACAGAGGTGAGTTTTGAATGTGGGTCTTCTGACTTGAGAGCCCATGCTCTTTTCGGTAACCTCAAAGAGAATACTCTCAACTCCAAGATTCAGTGAAGTTACTTTTTGAGATTGGTCTTAAAGTCTATCTAGGTAAGATGTGGATAGGGAATAAAGGTGTGGGTAGACAGTCTAGGTTTGTGTCAAAATGCAGGACAAAAAGTATTTTGAAGAAAGAAGACCATTGGATGTAAGGACCTAAGAGATAATTTAGTCCAATGTTCTCATTTTATAGATGAGACAACTGAGTCCTTGGGAGACAATGCTAAAAGGAAGCAAATCAGCATCACTTCAAACCCAGGGCTGGATCTTATTTCCTTGATTAGTTTGTTCCCAAGTGTACTTGGCTAAGTTCTCATCTCCCTCCCCATCCTCTAAATAAATTAGAAGATCTTCCCTTGGGTGATCTTCATGTGTCTTTGAAGAATAACAGGTACTTGATGTATGGATTTGAGTTAGATCATGAAGTGACCTTGGTTGTGGCCTTTGAAAAATGATGTTAGACTGCCAAAGGTTCTATATTAACTCAAAAGAATTGAGTGGGCAAAGGTTGGTGAGCTGAATCCCAGAGGAGGGGGTGGGGGCTTCCAGCTGCAACTGAGATGACTTTAGTTGAATGTACCAAGTGATGTGTTTTTATGAAGCCTTTCTGGAAGGAACGAGGACTCTGGGGAAAGCAAAAGGTAGTCAAAATATAGACTGTATTGTACAATAGCCTTCCTGTTTACTTCCTGGCAGAATTCAAATTGCTGATCAAAATCTAACTACCAGCTACCTAGGTTGATTCCGCTACCTAGGAAAGTTTCTTAAGAATTCTAGTTAATAGGAAATCAGTAGAGTCAGAAACCTGATAGGTTTCATTCTCGACACCGAACTAAAAACATTCATCTCTTCAGCTCATAGAAATGAATGGGAGACATGGCCTCCGCACATGGGGTCTCCCAATTCCTTCTGATCTGAATCTTCAAGTTGCCCCTATTGGATTAATTTCATATAGCTTCCATTGGCCTAGAGTCTGGCATATGTTCGCTCATTTGCCATATTCACTTTACAAAGGAAGAAATTGAGGTCAGAGGATTGTAGTTTATATCCCCAAGAGCAATTGGCTATAAAATTAAGAGGCAGAACCAGAATTTGGACCATAACATTCTGGCTCTCAGGCTATTGTACCTTTCACTTCACCACCCTGACTCTTGTAAATCTTTCTCAAATCAGGTGGCCTTCTGATCATCCTAGTAAGTAAACCCTCACCTTAGAGTGTCTGTAGGCACCTGATTTCTTGTAGGATATTGGACCTACTATGGGTTGGGGAGAGGAGTCTTTGATGGAGCTGGGTCTAGTGTCTATTAGCCTCCCCAAAGAAATAGCCTCATTAAGTTAAGACTTAATGCTATGATCCCAGCTTCTTCAGAGGATTAAAATAAGGAAAGTTCCTTTGGACCTTTCTGGGTCTCTTGCTGAACCATGGCTGAGACAAACTGTGATCCCTTCATCCAGTGCCCCCTTCTAAAGAGCTGCAAGGGAAGCTACATCCAGAATTCTGCAAATGTAGGTGAGCTTGCTGACAAGGAGGACTCTATCCCCCAAAGTGTTTCCCTTTTTGCCCCAGATACCAGAAACTCAGATTGAAACTCAGTGTGCAAATGTAAGTGAACAGCTGGTCCCTGAGGCCTGGTGATATCTGTTTCTTTCATGAACCTTCTTCTCTGATTATCCACTGCCTTGTTTCATATTCTGGAAGTCTCCTATCCCACTTCAGATTCTTCTGGGAAGCAGGCAAAGGCTAAGAAGAACGGGCATTTGTGTAACATTTTAATGTCTGCAGAATCCTTCCTGTACCTTATCTCTACTAAGCATCATGACCCTACCAAGAAGCAGATACTACAGGCCTGATTATCCCCCTTTTTTGTGAATGAGAAAAATGAGACTGAGAAAGATAAAGTGACTTGGTGATGATGCCATAAGCAACAAAATCTGAACTAAGGTCAGAGCAGCACTTCGTCTTCTGGAACACTCTGGTTCAAGCAATAAGCAAAGAAGGAAAGAAAGATAGGGAGAAAGAAAGATGGGGAGAAAGAGAGGAAGGAAGGAAGAAAGGAAGGAAGGAAGAAAGAAAGAAAGAAAGAAAGAAAGAAAGAAAGAAAGAAAGAAAGAAAGAAAGAAAGAAAGAAAGGGAGGGAGGGAGGGAGGGAGGGAGGGAGGAAGGAAGGAAGGAAGGAAGGAAGAAAGAAAGAAAGAAAGAAAGAAAGAAAGAAAGAAAGAAAGAAAGAAAGAAAGAAAGAAAGAAAGAAAGAAAGGAAGGAAGGAAGGAAGGAAGGAAGGAAGGAAGGAAGGAAGGAAGGAAGGAAGGAGGGAGGAGGAAAGTCAGAGATAGAGAAAGAAAGAAGAATCTGTGTTCAGCTATTTTCAACCCTGTCCCCCAAATGTAAGATGACAAAGGTTTTTGTGTGTTTGTTTGCCTTAAGAGTATGGATGAACTGGGCTCAGAAAGAAAAGATATTTGCAAAATGAGAAGTGACCTGGGTGGTAAGTTGTACCAGAGGCAGAAGCTGGCAGGCATTGGCAAATCCAGTGAATCTTGGGTTTAGAGCTGGCTTCTCTGGTGGGACACCTCACCACCCCTCAAACCAGATTTTCTCACTTGCCCCCAGCTCTAGCAGGGGAGTTTGTCTCTGGCCTATTTCTCTCCCCCCACTTTTTTGTGAGGCTTCTGGGCTGCAGGAGCTGCTGTGGGAACAGCAATGTTAAAGAGAGACGCGGGTAGCCGGGGCTCCCCCTCACCCCCACTCGATGTGGTCTTTATGCAGCTGCACAGCCTGCACCTGTGGGGTTCAGCTTGTTCAAGGTCACACTCACTGCCTGAGGAAGGGTTATTCAGATGAGATTGCGAGCTGCCTCAGCAAACACCAGCAAAAAGTGAAAAGGCATTTCTTGGTGGGCTATTTTCATTCTTTCGGTTTCTCTCATCTAAAGGGTTAACAGAAACCTAAGCAAGATTACTCCACTCCAACCCTTGAAGGGTGTTTCCTTAGGGACTCCCTCTAACTGTCCTGAACCTGACCTGAATGTGTGTGGGATCACATTCCCCTACCAGAGGAGAGGGCAGGGGACCAAGAGGACAAGTCCCTCTGCCCTCGGGTTCCCGCTTCAGGGCTTTTCCCTTCTCAGTCTTCTGTATGTTTCCTTCTTGGATCAGCTATGTTACTTGCACATCCATGGATGATCCATGGCAGTGAGCATCCATGCCACAAAGAGCACCATTCTGAGACATCAGCCATCTGTCCATTGGAGGAACCTGGGATTTTCCATCTTGACAAGCACAAAGGCTTCCTGGAATCATGAGGGGGAAAAATACAGATGTACATGTAATACATAGGCCAAATAGCCCATGCTCCTCATGCCTATTGGATTAGCCTGACCATTTGTTCCCCATATACACCCTGTTCTCTTTCATTCCCATGCCTTTATTCCAGTGCTCTTCCATGGCTGCAGTGCTCTCTTTCTCTTTTTCCACACAATAGAGTCCCAGTTTCTTTCAAAAAGCAAAGCACAGGTGCTGCTTCCTATGCAAGACCTTCTCTGAACAGCTCAACTATCCACAGTCCTCTAACATTAAGTTCTTGTTGTCCCCTCGTCCCATTGAATCCCACCAAACCCTACCCTTGAGTTCTCCACACCACCTTTCTCCACTAAAAATGTCTTATCTTCTCTCAAATTGGCCACTGCTTCAAGGAAGGCTTTTCATGTTTTCCTGATGACTTTTATTTCTCACTGACTGTCACAGCTGCTATTCTAAATTTTCTTTTTCCTTTCAGGTTGCTCTCCTGCTACCTCCTGCCTCCTGGTTATTATAACACCTCTCCTCTAACTTAGTGGAAATACAAACCATCTCAGAGAGTTCCCTCGCTCCCTTCAGATGTCATGCTCAATCTCTCCTTTTCTCCTTTGCTCTAGTGTCTGATGAAGAGGTGGCCTTTTTCCTTGCTCAATCCAACTTCATCCCTTCCTGTCTCTTTGCTGAATTAACGCCCTTCATTCTCTCTTATCTCCCATCTCTCGTCACCCAGAAATCCCTTCCACTTTGTCCATAAGTGACGAGGTCTTCTCTATCCCTAAAACAAACAAACAAAAAACAAAGAAACATAAAACTATGAAAAACACTTTTGCTTAATTTCTCTGTCCCCTCACACTCTTGTTCCTTTTACATCCCATACCCTAACCCTAATCTTAAATTCATGTGAGCTATTTGTGCCTGATCTGTGGTAGAGCCTTCCAAGTCTGACACATTATAACTTGACTCTAACATAGCGATATCATGTTGGTCCACTTTAAGAATGACAGACAACAACCAACTAACCAACCCAGACAATCACCTACACTCATTTTCTCACCCATCATTTACTTCTTAATCCCTTGGAGTCTGGCTTCTATTCTATCACTCCACTAAATACTGTTTCTTCAAAATGATCCTCAGTCTCCCAGCAGTTAAATCCAATGGTTTTTCTCTGCCCAATTTAACTTGTTCTCTCTTCAGTATTGGATAATGCCATCCACCCTGGCTGGTCACTCTCACCTTGGTTTGATGACGTTCTCTGATGGCCTCCTTCCTGTCCTGACCATTCCTGGACAGCATCCTCCACTGGATTCTGGTCCATCTCCTGCTCACTAAGCATAAGTGGCCACCCAGGCTCTGTCCTAGGCCTCTTTCTCCTCTCTCCCTACAATCTCTCCTGGTGATCTCAAAAACTGCTTTCCTGAAAGGCAGTGTTTCTCCTGGTTAAGAAGCCCAGGGGAGAGAAAATGAAAGTAAGGATTCTTGAATTGAATCTCAACTCACTATAAGAGTCTATCCGCCTTGGTTCCAGTCACCTAACATCTTAGAGGCAGTCCTATGACCCGAGAACCAACCAGAGGGGTCCTCTGTTCCCTCTCAACAAAGTGCACGTATTTACCTCCATGGGAAATCTTCTCCAAACGTTTCTTCCCTGTAATCTCATTAAGCTGATGATTATCATGTTAATAAATAGCTGCCTCAGGACCCCTAATCAAGGAATCCTACTGCTACTCCTCTGGCCCTCATAGGGGGATCTGTCCCTTGAGAGTTTTTGTGGTTTTGCTGAGGACAAGCATCTTCCTCCTGCTTAGAGCTTCTAGCTCTATCTTCTTGAAGAAGAGTCTTAGGAGCCACAGTCAGGATTAGACAGGATTTAGCAGCTTCTACATTAATGAATCAGATGACTTAGAATATGATATTCTAGAAGACAAGGGAGTTAGGATTACAACCAAAAATCACATACCCAGCAAAACTGAGTATAATCCTTCAGGAGAAAATGGATATTTAATGAAATAGAGGACTTTCTAACATTTCTAAGTAAAAGATCAGAGCTGAATAAAAAAATAATCTTCAAATGCATGACTCAAGAGAAACATAAAGAGGTTAAAAAAGAAATAAGGAGATACATATGAGATTTAATAAGGTTAAAATGTTTATATTCTTACACGGCAAGATAATATTTGCAATTCTTAAGAACTTAGTCACTATAAGGGCAATTAGGAGTATATGCAATAGATGAGCGGTGCAAGTGTGAGATGACTATCATGAGTTATCTAAAAAACAAAATTAAGGAGTAGGAAAAGATTGTATTGAGAAAAGAGAGACAGAATGAGCCAAATTATCCAAATGAAAGAGACATGAAAGATCTATTACAGTGGAAGAAAAGATGGGGTGTGACAGGTAATGCTTTACCTTACTCTAATCAGAATTGACTCAAAATGGGAATAATATGCACACACTCAGTTGGATATCAAAATCTATCTTACACTATAGGGAAATAAAAGGAAATGGGGATAAAAGAAGGAGTGGGGGACTCATAGAAAGGAGGCAGATTGAAAAAGGTGGTGATAAGAAGTAAAATACTTGTGAGGAGGGACAAGGTGAAAGGTGGTTGGCTGTTGTCCTTTGTCTTCGAAAAGGACCAAAATGACATCACCATGATAAAGTGAAATTTCAGTGTGCCGGACTGTGGTTGATCAGGCCAATACAAGCTCAGAAGGCTCTACCACTGATTGGGCACAGATAATCCGCGTGAATATTTGGGGTGATTATTTCAAATTTGTGCATCCTGCGTTTACTTTGTGGAGGGACAAGGTGAAAGGTAAGAGAGAGAGGAAGGTAAAGAAAGGGGAAATAGAATAAAGGGAAATACACCATTATCATAACTGTAAAGGGGAATGGGATAGACTCACCCATAAAACAGAAACAGATAGCAGAAAGGATTAAAGACCAAAATCTTACATTATGCTGTTTACAAGAAACATATATGAAGCATAGACACCCACATGGAGTAAAGGAGTTAGAGCAGAATCTATTATGCTTCAGCTCAAGTAAAAAGAATCTTAGACCCATTTAAAAGCTCTGTTTGTACAATTGTCTTTTTCTATCCCTTTCTTCTCTGAGTGATCCTCTTTTACCTCCCAATCATCCTGATAAGGGATCACTTTCAGCTCAATGCCCTTCAATTTTTTTTTTCTCATTGAAGTTTTGTTTTTGTTTCTTTCAGGGACATTCTATTCTTCCCAACAACCTTGATATGGGAGAAGCATTCCTGGAGTCCCTTCTTCTCCTGCTGGAGGGAATTAACCTTCATTTGCACCTTGAATATTCAACAATTGCTTAGCTATGGCAGAAATAGAAACATCCCCCATTTAATACAAGTCTTTGCACAATTTCACCTAATCTTCATTATGATTTAGAGCTATGCCCAAAGGGCTGCAAAACTGTATGTACACTTTAACCCAACAATACTACTATTAGGTTTGTATCCCAAAGAGATCAAAAACAAAGGAAAAATATTTGTAGTAGCTTTTTATGGTGACAACGAATTTGAAACTGAGAGGTTTTCCATCAGTTGGGGAATGATTCAACAAGTTGTGGTGCGTAATCATGATGGAATACTATTGTGCTAGAAGAAATAACAAGAGATGGTTTCAGAAAAACCTGGGAAGATTTATATGAACTGATGATATAAAGTGCAGTCTATGTATAATGGGTATCATATTTCTTTCTTTTCCAGTGGGTAGGGGTGGCATAGAGGAAGGGAGAGAACTTGGAACTGAAAATTAAAAAGATAAAATTGAAGTTAAAATTTTATTTAAAAAAATATAGTGGGGACATTTATCAGTTGTGTCAGATCCTGCAAAATGTATATAATATAGTTTGAACCAGATTAAAACATAATTGAGAAGGTTTTAACAAAGTAAATAAAAACATAATATTAAAATTTTAAAAGATTAACCAACTTCAATTCTTATTCAATTCAGCAACACAAATTTAAGTGCCTACTATGTACAAGACATTGTACTAGGTGCTGGGAGTGAAAGCCATGAAAGGAAACAATCATACTCTATACCCTTTGGTCCACCATCTTGTTTGGAGTCCATGGGAAATAACTGGCTCAGTAATTGCAATTCTGCTTGTTGCTACATCCTTCCTGTTGCTTCTCCCACAGGAGAGATCTCTTGGGGATACTCACGGGTTAAGTGGAACTTTAATGATTCATCAGTTCCAGCCCTAAGAAGGTTCCTTCACTTCTGTTGATTTCTTCAGTTTCCAAGCACAGACCAAACATTGTCCTCCTCCTCCTCCCCCCACCTATTCTCTGAGATATGCCTTGTCAGGCTGGACTGCAGGTGTTTGGTCCATCCATCTTTGCATTACTCTCAACACAGGCAGGGAAACTACTTCATCAGGTTGACTTTGAAATTACACTCAACACTTTGGGACTACCCTACAGACCTCATGATTTCCTAGCACCAAGAAGATACTGAAATTCTCCAAAACCTGCTTCATTAATTTTCAGAATCAGAGAACCACAGACTCTCAGAGATCGCAAAGACCTCAGCAACCACCTGTTCCAAGTAATCTTTGAGAAAGAATTCCTTAGGTCTGCTTAAAGATATATCCAATGGAAGGAGGAACCCATCACCTTCTGCAGCAGCCCAAACTGCTTTGGACAGCTCCTAGTAGTAAGATGATTTTCTAGACTTCACATTTGTTTTATGTAGCTTCCATTTATAAATTACTCCTAGTTTTTCTTCCTTCTGTGACCAAACAGACCCAGTCTAACTCCTTCCCCCTCCTTTTACATGTTCACTTGGTGCTTCTGATCATTTTCGGTTTTCAGTTGTGTCTGGCTCTTTGTGTCCCCATTTGGGCCATTTCATTCTCTGTGCATTTTACAGACAAGAAACTGAGTCAAACAGCATTAAGTGACTTGCCCAGGGTCACACAGCTAGTGTGTGTCTGAAGCCAGATTTGAACTAATAAAATTGAGTCTTCTGGACTCCAGCCCTAACTCTTCACATGAAAGCCCATCATATCCTAGCTCTCCTACTTATTACCTTATGGTTTTGGGCTATGGTGACTGAAGCTCTCTGTGTCTTAGTTTCTTTGTGTATAAAATAAGAAGGTTGGACTAGATGTGGTCTCTTCTAGCTCTCCTCCTATGATCCTATGATAAATAATTGAAGTTAGCTGTGACATTGCCCTGAAGGCTTGTCTTCTATAGGTAAATATTCCCTATTTAATCAGTGCTCATGTGGCACAGACACCAACTTGGCTGTCCTCTTCTGGATGCTTTTCTGCTTATAAGTATCAATACTCAATCACAATGCCCAGAATTAAAGATGATTCTCAATGTCTTCTGACTGAGGCAGAGAGCAGTACATTAGCACAGCATTTGGCACTTAGTAGGTATTCAGTAAATGTTTATTGAAATGAATGGAATGGACAATCACCTCCTACATCCTGGAAGTCAATCCTCTCCTAATGAAAGTTTTACTGGAACACAGAACTCTCTCCTGTTCTGACTTGGCTTTAAGCACTATGACCCCCAACTTTCCTCCATTCTAGTCCTTTTCAGATACCACAGATACCTCACAATGGAGTTGAGGGGACCCTCAGTGATCCTTAGTGACTTAACCATAAGCACAAAATCTACCATGTGGGAAAGACATTCTGGATTGGTCCAATGATGGACAATGTTCCCGTTGTAAGAGAACCATACAACTTAACATTCCAAAGAAATTCCCTACCATTCCTTACCATGGAGGGATTCATTTTAGGTTTTAATTTTTAATCCATAGACACTCAGAGATCTATTCCTGTCACCTCAAAGGGTTTCAAGAAGAGGCTGGATGCTCTCTTGTTGGCCATATTATGGGTGTTTCTTTAAAGGTGTGGATGATACCAGATGGCGGCTGATATTCTTCCTCCTCTCATGGTCTGTGACTTCCAAGTTCTGTAATATGACATAGAACGTTAAACATCATTGGAAGGAGCCTTGACACTGAGAAACACAGATGATTATGCAATTGAACTTTGGCTTTTTCCCTTCAGTGCCTGACACATAGTAGGAACTTAATAAATTCTGCATTGATTGATGGATAGATAATGCCCCATCCATCTCTTATCTTGAACTCAATGGAACAGATACGTTCAACTGAGTAGGGTATTGAGGGCTACCTCAGACTTGGTCTACATCTTTCCCACTCTTCACCTGACACCCAGCCTGGGGCCACATCACTTTGTCACTAGTCCCTCCAAGAACACAAGTCATAACTCTTCCAAGTTGTGAAGTACAGCTTCTGAGAAATGTGTAGTCTCTGCTGTCCAGAGATCAAGCAGGGTGACATCTACGTCATGGTAAAGGATTGCCTGTCTTACAGGTTGACAGGCCTCTATTGTACAGGAAATTATATGGGGCCCCCTTGGACTCTTTCCAGCAGGGGAATCACAGTGTGTATCCAGCTGGGCCATGCCCCAGTGCTTCTGGGTGAGATGAGGCAGGAAGGGCAAGCTGAACACTGGTGGCAAAGAAGGGATGACTGTTTAACTGAAAGTGGTGCCAGGAGGACCTGGGAGAGGGGGTTATTTTCAATCCAGGAAACCGGGCTCAGGCTAAAACCCCTACCCATCATAACTGCTGGGCCATTCATATTAGATTGCAGAGTCCAGAAGATGGCTATCAGAATGGGAAAAGGCCTGGAGTCCATCCCTTACAAGGAATAATTGAAATGGACTGAAGATATCTAGCCTGGAAGAAAAAGAAGTCATTCAGTCATTTAATAAGCATTTATTAAACATACTCTGTTCCAGGCCTTGGGATGAGCTCTAGGTTAGAAGATTATAAAAGATATTCCAACTGTCTTCAAGTATGTGAAGGACTATCTACCAGAAGATGGATTAAACTCATTCTCCTTATCTCCAGAGGACAGATCTAGGAGCAATGGGAGGAAGCTACAGAGGGAGATTAGGCTCAAATCAGGAAAAAATCTTAAGAATTTATCCCAATATGGAATGAATGTGCTACCAAAGGAAGTGGTGGGTACTGTGCGTTGCAGAAAGGATTATTGGCCAAGGATGGATTGGACTCAGAGACCACTGAGGTCCCTCCCCATACTGAGATTTAGTGACTTAAAGATGCCAGAGTTTCAGCCTGTTGATGTCTTCTTGGATCCTAATGCTGTCACCCAATGGTTTAAATGTCCCTCAGAGATTCTTTTCTTCTGCCGATTTGCTGAGCACACAATCTATCTATTCCTTTATCCCAGTCATTGAAAAAAAAATGTTAAAAAGCACAAGCACAAATCCCTTAGGGATGCCACTAGAGATCATCCTCCAAGGTGACACCCAGTAATGGCTACACTTTTGGTCCCATCATTAAGCCAATTACCATTCCACCTGCCTTTACCTTCAGCCAACTTGTTTCTTTTCACCTTGTCCCCAAGAACATCTGGAGAGTTGGCCATTTGCCTTGTTGAGAACCAGGTCTGCCATGTCTGTGCCGCCGTCCTGGTTAATATGCTGGCCTGCCTTCATCAATGCACCGGCAGATTGTGACCTCGCTAACATGACTACTGCTCACACTAGACGATGGGGCTACCTGCCTTGTTGATAATATTCTTTGGATGAGATCCTTTCTGTTCCATGAGTCTATGAAATTCTGGTCAGAAAGCATTGCCAAAAGAGTATTAGTGCAAAAAAGGATGTAGACTTTGCCACCATGCTTTGGTTGCCTTCTCCTACCATCCCTATAGTCTCTCCATGCCAAGAGGAGATGATTCAAGTCGCAGGCCCATTTCTGAGAGGATGTAGATAAAAATAAGATTGAATCAGCAAGTATGGATGAGCTGCTATCTGTATATTAGAGAGACTATACATACCAGTAAATTCTCAGGTCTGCTGGACTATCATAACAAACAACTTCCCAGGGCCATTCCAAGGAGGCAACACACATAGTGTCCTCTAGAAATGTCAGGCTATTGTTCTCTTTCCCTGAGATCAGATTTTTAGGTCCCACTATGAAAAAAGTCCTGACCAACATAGGAGCTTTTATAGCACTCTTTTCCTGAACCTTCTGGCTATAAGGGGTCCTCTGGCACAGAGAGGGCAGAGATAGATGCTCCTGTTACCCACAAGTTCTCAGTTTTCTGTTACAAACTACAGATCTGCCCTCCTGGTATCTCTTTCAGTGCAAGGATCATCAAATGGTAGGGAGCTCACTCTTGTAAAATGTTTCATGGTGGGGTGTGAGTTCTCATTCTGACTTCCATGTTCAAAGCCAACCCTCCAGAGAAGAGAGGCAATGTGCCCAAGACCTAGCAGCTAGACAGTGGCAGCACCAGAATTAGAATTCATGTCTCAATTCAATGACATACTTTAATTTTAACACTACAGCAGACAGAAGCTTTGATTCTACTGGCTCCCTGGGTCAGGTTCACGGGACTGAAAGAGACAGTGTTAGAGCTCAGAATTTGGCTCCATCCCTGTTTTAATAGAGGCCACTAACTGCTTTGTGCCTCAGTTTACCCTTCTCTGAAATAGGGATTCAGACTGACTTTTCTGCCACTGGTGGGGTTGGTTGGGGGGTAGGTGGGAAAGAAGTGATAGAAGGGAAAGGGAGAGAGATGTAAGACTTCTCTTGGAGCTCTTCTGGAGAAAGATACAGCAGGAGTGAAAACTCTGTTTCCTTATCATGACTGCAAACTGAGGCTTTGGAAGGCACTTCTACTGTTTGTCAAATGCTTCCTCTGGAAATCCTGAAAACCTGCTGCCTTCGGGCAGTGCCCAGATCCCAGCTGGAATCGAGATAATCTCTTCTCACCTACCCTGTGTTCCCTCCCACTTGGCCTGTAGATTTCTACCAGGGAACATATCCCTCCCAGAACGCTGCCCTGCCGCACACAAGCCATGTTCTGTGCCTTTTCTCAAGGGTCAGGCTCATTTCTGAGCCCAAAAAGCAAACAAGCCTTCCTTCCGAGGCTCCTGTGACTCCCCAGACCGCATAGAAATAGGGAGGAGATTGGTGGGGGCTGGAAGGGAGGCAGAGGGAAAGCAGCTACGCCCCCTAATTCACAGGAGATTACTCCAAAAAAGCAGACTGTACTTGTCGTTCATTCCTTTGCTGATTGATCCATGCATTCTTCATTCATTTACCCATTCGTTTACTTGTTTATTTAATTGCATTCCTTTTATCCTTGACCTTGTCTTGCAGCACACCTTAAGCAGGTGCTTAATCAATGACCATGTAATTGAACTTCTAGAAAGAACCCCAGACCCCAGGACAGTTCCCTGGGGCCCGTGAGGTACATTCTGAGGAGGCGCTTCTCATCAAAGGCTTGAAGAGCCTGGGTTCCCCAACACCCCCAGACCGCCCTGACTGAGGAAAAAAAATCCTGTAGATATATCTCCTTCCTGCTGCCCTAAAGGTATCAATTCCAAATCCCAGGACCACTTTCAGGTTTTCACTGAGCTCACACCATTCAGCTGGAAAGGACCTTGTAAACATCGTCCAGGCATTTCACACCTGAGGAAACTGAGGTTCCGAGAGAGAACATGATGTGTCATAGGGTCCTGAGGTGAACCTTATAGGACATTTCATCCAAAACCCTATTTTGCAGGTAAAGAGACACTAGCCCAAAGAAGGAAGTCAAAGGGCACACAGCTAGTCGCAGCCTTCCTAGGATCCAAACCAGGACCCTCTGCCTCCCCATCCAGGGCCCTTTCTGCGACTTGCTGGTGAAGCCCCCAGTTTCTGCCGCATGCTCCCTTCCCTCCACTGACCCCCTAAGATATCTGCATGCTCAGCTTAGGGTCCAGTTGAAGAGACTCAAGTGTGTGGGCCTGTGGTTTGGAATGAGGTACTGATCTGATATTACTGCATGTCCAGCTGCTTGGTCAGAGCTGCTTGGAGAAGGCAGACCTGCTGGAGATTTGATGAGGGTCTCTTATCAGGCCTTCTCCTTCCCCTCCCCCTCCCCTCACTTGTCCAAGCAGCAAAGTTCTTAAGAGCAAGGTGATCAGGGAGGTAGAAGGCAGGTCTCCCAGGAACCTCAACTTCCAGGCCCAAGAGAAGGCAAGGAAAGAAGCAAGAAAACTTCTGAGTTGACAGAAGAGAAGCAGAGGAAAGGAAGCAGTGGATGATGGGAATAGGCCAAGGGTAACCTCCTCCCAGACTGGTATACCTGGAGAGCAAGCTCTGGCCTTGGACTTTGGGTGGAGCAGGAGGTTGGAGGCAGGCTGGCTAGAGGGAAAATGGCAGCTCAGTACTCCTGGTACTGGTGTTGGAAGAGGACTGGCCTCTAGTGTAACCCCCTGGGAGCTGGGCCCTGGCTTTGGCAGAGAGCACAAGTGAAGATGGCCAGGGTTCAGGTGCATTAGGGGTTGGGGGGTGGATGCCAAGACAGAGACAAGTCCAAATGTCAGTAAAATAGACACCCAATTGCATGACCTTCCTAGCAGAGTCAGGCAGTGAGAATTAGTGGGACCTCAGAAGCCTGTGACTGTACAGGCTCATGGATGTGAAGTGGTTGGCCCATGCCAATACAGGTAGTAAATACCAGGAGTGGGAAATGATCATCAGTCCTCAAACTAGAAAAACTGTGATGCCCTTTCCACCAGCCCCCAACCCCTATGTCCAGAACTGAGCATCAGAGTTCAGATGTGGCCTGACCAGGATGACACCCTCTGGTGGTTCTCTGATTCCAGTCAGACACTGTCCTTCTCTCAGTGTGGACAAAGAGAACCCTGTCTGTGACTACCCATGCACTTTCACTTCAGGGGCTGGTGGGTTTGTTTGTTCAGATAAATTGGTACCCAGCCCTACTGAGACCTGAACAAGTGGGAGGATTCCATTCATCTCTCTCACATCACGTTGAATTCTGTGCCTGGTGCATTTGCCTGGGGAGATCATTTTGTATTCTGACCCCAGCTCCCATTCTGCCAGCTGCCAACTTCTCAGAAGGATAGTAGGATGGATAAGTGGATGGATGGATGGGTGGATGGATGGATGGGTGGATGGAGAAAGAGACAGAGATAGATAGATAAATAGATAGATAGATAGATAGATAGATAGATAGATAGATAGACAGATAGATAGATAGATGATAGATAGATAGATAGATAGATAGATGATAGATAGATGATAGATCTTCATTTCTCTCTTTATGAAATAATGTTTGTGAAGGGCTTAGCACAGTGCTTGGCTCATAGTAGGCACTTCATAAATGCTTGTTCCCTCCCTCTCATTAAGGCCCAACGTAGACATGGGAGACCTTCAGCTGAAGGAAAGGCTATGAGGCTAAGTTTAGCTCTAGGAGATCAGCCAATGGTTCTCCTTTTGTAGTCAAAAATACAATCCAAGTGGGATCTTGTGTCCTGGACACCACTCAGTCAATTGTGTGATGAAGATGTGTGTGGTTTGCTTTCCAGAGCTCTCCAGATTGGCTCTGTTCCCACAACAGGGCAGATTTGTTACGTCTATCAACATCCAATGAGTTAATAATGATAATATTTATCCAGTGCTTCAAGATTTGCAAAATATTTTATGTACATTAGTTCATGTAAGCCTCACAACAACTCTGTGAGGCAGGTGAAATTATTATTCCCATTTTACTGACGAGGAAACTGAGGCAGAGAATACTAATGATTTTCCCTGGGCAACTCAACTGGCAAGGGTCTGAGGAGGGATTTGAAGCGAGGTCTTCCGACCTCCTAAGTCCCCTGGCCTACTTCCTACCACTTCCTCTGTGCTAAGCCCTGGAACATCAAAGATAGCATTAAAACAGCCCTGCCCTTAAGGAGGTCGGTTCAATGGGGGAGACGGCAGGACTTTACAGAAGCACAAATTAAATTAACTTACTACAAAGGGCCCAGTGTAGTTTGGGGAGGGGGTGCTCAGAGTTGGAAGGATCAGGAAGGCCGTATATGGAAGGAGATGCTTGAGCTGAGGATCAAAGGGAATCAGATATTCCTAGAGGCAGAGGTGTTCCAGGGGTGGAGGCCAGCCCAAGGCTGAGGCATGGACACAGGAAAAGGGGTGCTCTATGTGCTGAACACTGAGTCAGTCAATATGACTGGATCTCAGAATGTAAAAAGTGGAGTGAGGTATGAGAAGACAGGAGGAGTAGAAAGGATCACAGCAGCCCACTGCTCTTTTGGGTTGCCAAGCACCAGGCACACATCCACAAACACAGCAATACATACTAATGTACAGTTTTCAGAGTCAACAGCTCATGGAAATAAGTTGGATGGGAGCTGCTGTGGCTGTATGCATCATCTTTAACTTTTCTTTTAATTTGAGATTGATTTTCCCTTTAGTTTTAACCTTCTGATGACCAGATGACCCACAAGTAGCTTTAAAATGGCTTTCATAGCCCTTGTGTTATTTTGGTCCCAGACCAAGTTTCTTTGTCAATAATAATTTCTGTGGCTCATATCCCCAACTAAGGTTCTCCTGAGAACGTAAAAACTTGACTCACTTAGCTGCCATCCAAGGTTTGACCTAGTAACATCAGAATTTCATTCATGGCTTTCTTATTAAGGGCTCACAAGTTCCCTGTCAAGCATTTGGGCTGACAAGATATTGACTAAAGGACAGGTTTTATTTAACCTCCCCCCCAAAAAAATTTAAAACCACCAAACAGGCTCATACCCAAGCCGCTTTCAGGAAGACTCTCCACCCCTTTCCTGAAGGGCATGAAGCAACTTCTTTGTTCAGTGTGGAAAGAATGTCAGAAGGAGAGCCAGGAAACCTCAGTTCACAACCTCCCTCTGATGCTCACTAGCTGTTTGACCATGGGCTATTCACTGAGGCTCTCTGAGCCTCAGGGTCCGCATCTGAAGAGTAAAGAGAATGTTGGCATGCTAATTTCACATGGTTTTGGTGAGGATGCCCTTTGGAAGTTACAAAGGGTCAGATACATAAAAGCAATCATCTTCACCATCATTAACTGGACCTGGGACTTCATCTGCTCCTGAGCAGGACACTCCTTCTATCAAAGCAGATCAGCCTCATCTCCGCCCATTCTGCAGGCAGAGGGTCTGGAGAGGTTCTGGGAGGTCCTGCTACCCTTTAAGGCTCAGTGACCTGACCATGTTCCAGGGGCAGTGTAAGTCAACAGCAGGATTTGAACCTCATCCTTCTGACTCTGAGGTTAGCTCTAGACATTGCGCCACACTATCTCTCCTGTTGGACTTGTTATCTGATTCAAACTCAACAAATATTTTTTAAGTCAATGGATTCAGTGTACTGAACTTGGGAGTCAGAGAGTCTGGGTTTGAATCCCACCTCTGACCTTAGTTTCTTAACCCTTCTAGGACTCAGTTTCCTCATTCATAAAATATGGGAGTTTGGCTAAGACACCTTCTAATTCTTAGCCTTATTTTTCCACCTTGGTCAAGACACAAGCTCTCTAAACCTTAGTTTCTTTAACTGTAAAATGAAGGAACTGGGTTAGATAGCTTCTAGTGGCTCTTACAGCTCTAAATTTCTGGTCTTTCTATATAGCTGAAATCCAGTAACTGCTCAGATGAAACACGAACCCCGTTTCTCCACCTTACAGTTTGGTTTTTTTTTTGCTCGTATGAAATTTAACCTTTGCACTCTCTGTACTAGGACAGAAGGCTATCCAGGATAGCAAGCAAAGCCAGTTACACCCACAAAGTATTGGGTTAAGTCATCAAATTCACTGAATCAGGAGGAGGAAAAGAGAAAAGTAGAGGAGGTGTTAGAGCTAGAATTCAGCAAAATTGTGATTTCCATTTATCTCAGGTTTTCAACAACTGTTCCAAATAATTCAAGGTGAAATTAAATAGCCTTGAGAACTAGGCATCTGTGATCCAAAAAAGAAAACTACGGACTCCTCCTTACCAGAACCACCAGGTGGTTCCATAAAGAAGACAATTTGGCATTTTCCTTATGGTTTGAGAAGTAACTTGGGAATCATAGTTCCACAGCTTTATAACCAGAAAAAAAAGAGCTAGTATACTCTCCTCTTTTTTTTACGAAAAATTATTTCCCCAAGGTCACAAAGATTGCAAATATTCTTCCAATATTTGCTTAAAGACATCCAATAAAGGGGAACTCAGTACTTCCAAGGCAGCCTGTTCTACTTTAAGATTGCTGTAAATCTTAGGAAAATTGGCTGTATCAAGCCTAAATTTGGCATTTCTTGATCTCCACCCATTCCCCTCAGTTCTGTTCTCTAAGCACTAACAGAAAAAATAAGATTTCTCTTTCAAGTGGCAGCTCTTTGAATATTCAAAATAAATTCTCATATATTTCCTAAAGTGTCTCTTCTCCAAACTAAGCATCCCCCATGATTTCAATGAATCCTCATATGAAATGGCCTTGAGGACTCACCATTTTGAGTCCCTTTTTCTATCAGTGCTTTTCTTAAAGTAAGAGTGGGATTCCATACCCATTCCAGTTAGTGAAATCAGAAAAGGTCCTGACACCTGGATCGTATTAATTAATCAAAAGTGGAAGCTAAATGTAAATAAGTCCTTACTCAGTTTGAAAGAATTACAGTTGTTTGAATCATTGGATGAAGGCACATGAAGTTGAATAGAAAAGAGCTTGGGACTGGCTGAAAGAATCTTGACATACATTTGGACGTACGTGTGAAAGGAAAACTCAGTAAAGTGGTAGATCTGGCTAATGTTGGAAGAATTCCACTTCAAGAGTTGGAGCCAAGCCCCTGAGAGAAAATAACTGGGAAGCAGAGGGGAGGAGGAAAAGGTGTTGGGGGGAAGGGAAAAGATTGCTTTCTCTTCTCCCCTCTCTTCCCTTCCCCTGACTTCCTCTCTCTGTCTCTGTCTCTCTCTCTTTCTGTCTCTCTCTGTCTCTCTTTCTGTCTCCCTGTCTGTCTCTGTCTCTGTCTCTGTCTCTCTGTCTCTGTCTGTCTGTCTGTCTCTCTCTTTGTCTCTGTCTCTGTCTCTCTGTCTCTGTCTCTCTCTGTCTCTCTCTCTCTTTCTGTCTCTCTGTCTGTTTCTCTGTCTCTGTCTGTCTGTCTGTCTGTCTCTCTCTCTGTCTCCTCCCCCTGCCCAGGATCCCAGGATGGACATGAGCTGAGCAAATAAAGGGTGGAAGGGAGGATAATGATCTCTTTGGGCCCTTCTCACTCTAATATCTAATGCCCCATAAGAATCTCTATAAATTAGCCAAAAGGAATAGGATAGGCAATAGGGTGGAGGCAGGAAAGCGTAGGGTGTATTCAGTGACCAGAGAGCAATCCAGTTTGGTCTGAGGACATGGAGCAGGACTAGATTGTGGAGCCTGAGGTGGGGATGGGGTTCAGTGCTGACAAAGGAGATTGATGTTTACCCTGTAGCCAATGGAGCCATTGAAAGGTTCTGAATGGAGGTAAGGAGCAGAGGAAGACCTATGAAAGGTGTTTGTTTTTTGTCTTTCTTCCAGTAGCGTAGAGTCGTGCCTCCTGGTCCTGACAAAGATTCTCAATGCAGAACGAGGCTTGTACTGGGGGGCAAACTTTGCTTGGGGTTTGATTTTTCCTGCTCTTATTCAGTTAGGGAGCAGGAGTGGTAGCGAGTGAAAATAAATACTTGCTATTTAAAAAAATCAACTTTAAATATAGTTCAGATGGGTGGTTCTAAGGGCTTGAGTTGGGCTGGCCAAAGTAGGAATGGAAAGAAGTGAAGAGGTCTAAGAGATATGAATGTAGAGGTGACAATGTTTGGGGACTGCCTGTCTGAAAAATTAGTGAGAGGCAAGAAGGGTCCCAGTAAATATTGATTCTCTTCCTGTGGCTGTGGGGTGGTGGCTAGAGAGCTGGACCTTGAGTCGGGAATGCTTGAGTTTACATCTGCCTTCAGATACTTAATCATTACACAACTCTAAGTTGTGTGTATTGACCTCTATCTGCCTCTGTGTTGTATCAGTAAAATGGTGATAATAATAGCCCCTACCTCCAAGGGTTGCTCTGAGGACAAAAGAGATTTTATTTGTAAAGTGTTTTGCAATCCTCAAAGGAGGATGAGGAGGGTGAAGGTGAAGATGAAGGTGTGTGAGGTAGTACGATCTGGGCTCATGACAGAAAGACACCAATTTAATACTCTCTCTCCTCAACAATCTTCCAGGCTATTAAGGAAGAGATTGTAAACATATACAAGCATATGCAAGTTTTGTATGCAGTTGTTACAAGGTTATTTGAGAGAAGTGAAAGAAACAACTGAAAGTGGAGGGGGTCACTTTAATCCCAAGGGAAGCCCCATGGCTATAAGCCTGGGAAGCTGATTAAATTGTGGTACCAGAGACAGAGGTGATAAAGGCAGAAGTAAGATTAGAGGGAAAGATATATTGAGCTCAACTTGGAACATGCCCTGTATCTGCCATTGGCATTTCCCAATATTTTCTCATCTACACTAGGATGCTCAGAGATGGCACTAATCCTGACATGGAGACCACTGAGTTCCATGGGGATGGGGCAGGTTTTGGGGAAATGAAGTGCCTAGTGGCAGTTGGTTTGATGAGTTGAAAACTTCCAGCAGTTTCACTCTTGCCACTGCAATGGGGGAACTCATTTCATAAGGCTTATCAGTTGGGTTTGGGTCACTGTTTAGACTCAGCTAAGCTGATCAGCTGTGGGAGCTTCAGATATCACTGACCGATGTTTCTGGAAACCTCCTCCTTTCCCTCTGCTCATTCCCTCCTCTGATTGACTCAGGTAAATTTCTCTCTGGCTACATCTACAATGATTCACCCTGATTCCTGCTTGAAGAATCTTCTGATTTACCCAATGGTATATTCCCCTTTGGAGTGTGGAAGGGAAGGTAGGGAGAAAAGAAGAAATAATGGGATACTTACTAAAGCCTCATGCCAAGGATGGTAAATCATTGTTTTTGGTTTCTTTCTCTTCTTTATTTTGGGAAGAAGAAAGGGACTCATGCTAGAGCATGATTAGTCTTTGGAAAGAACTTCCCAAAGGGACTTCCCAGAATCACAGTATTTCAGAATTGTAAGGGACTCCAGAGACCATGTCATCCTAGCTGACCCTTGCCAAGAAGCCTCCATTGAAGATAATGTTATTAATAATAATGACAATGAGGATAGCTAGCATTCACGTAGCACTGTAAGACTGGCCAAAGACTTGACTACTGTCAGCTCTGAAATCCTGGGACCCTTCTCTTTACTCACTCAATGCTCACTCTAGGTTAAGTCCTATTCCTCATACCTGGACTACTGCTACAAGATTCTTAATTGGATTTTCAGCTTCAAATTTGTCTTCCACACAGCCACCAAAGTGATTTTCTTAAAGCACAATTCTGACCATGTCACTCCTTTGCTTAATAAACTCCAGGAGCTCCTAGTGCTTCTAGGATCAAATGCATTTAAAACATTTCATAATCTGACTACAACCAACATTTCCAGATTTACTGCACTCTATTCCCCTTCCTGTACTCCTACAGTCAAGCCCACCTGGCCTTCCTGCTTTCCCTCACACATGACATCCCTCCTCCCACCTCCATGCCTTTGTATAGGCTGTTGGCAGTGCCTGAAATGCCTTACTTCTCACCTCCACCTTATAGAATCTCTAGTTTCCTTCAAAGTTCACCTGAAAAACAACTTCCCATGTGACATACATCCTGATTTCTCCAGCTAATATTCTTCTTCCCCTTGTTGAATTCCCTGGTATTGATTTTGCAAATGTTTTACATGTATTTATATGTGCACATGCTATCTCTCCCAATAGAACTGAGCTCCCGGAGGGTAAGGGCTGTTTTATGTCTGACTTTGGATTTCCCAAGACTACAATTGTGTTTATCAATAATAGGCACATTAAAAATAGTTGTTGCTTAATTAAGACAAGACCCAAATGATCCTAGATTGGTCACAGTTCTTGACTTGCCCCTGTACATTTAGACAGAGTTCTATGTGCTACCGTTGTAAGCATATAAAACCCTGCTTCACACATGGCCTGAGGCACAACGGCACTGGTAATTCTCTTGGATTGTTTTTAATCCCCTTTCTCTTTCTTCTAACTAGAAACTGGGGGTTTTTTAGTTACCAGGAAACTGGATGATTGAGCCTAAAATGACCCTGGAGGGAGGGATGGGCAGCTAGTGGGAAGGTATTTGGGGATCCAAGTATCTGTGGGTAGCAGAGTTGGGGAGAGTGCACTGTCTTCTTTTGGCTTGTAGCCTCCCAAGCTCCAAAGGAAGAAATAGTCTCAGGGAATGGTTGTGATTGACTAATGCCATTGGTCTTCTAAAAAAGAGCCACAAGCTTCCTGGGTTTCTGATCCAGGGGATAGGGTCACTAGCTTCTAACTCAGTCACATTGTTCACCCATGCAGTCAACTCTTCCTAGACAGGCTTGACAACGTCCAAGTTTTTAGCTGGAGAAATAGCTGGGTCTGAGCCTCGTGTCCCATCCAAGCCACAAACCTATCCCCAGGAGCCCTCCAGCCTCTTTGTGGACTTGACCTCAATGCTTGGTCCTGGCCCTTTGGTAAAGTCAATATTCTTGTACATTGTTTTGTGTGACACATGGTGCCTACTGTTTTCCCTAATAAAATGTAAGCTCCTTGAGGGCAGGAAGTTTGTCTTTGCATTCCTAGTACCTAGCAGAATGGATGCTTATTGAATAGGAAGTATATTACTTAGTATTTGCAGTAGATACTTACTACATACGTGTTTGATTGGTTTGAGTGCTGAGGTAATGAGCCAGTCAGGGTCTGGTGCCTTGGTCGGAGGCTGGTCGGTTCCTACTTGGCCACTCTCCTCAGCCAATGCCAGTCTGGACAGATCAGGGGTCATTATTTTTGGCCTTGTGTTAATTCCAAGCAGGCCACCCCCATCAAGGAAATGTCTCTAGGTCTTGTGAAATCTGAGCCCTAAGTTAGTCCCTATCCTGGAGTTAGAGACATAAGCTGGCCCTGGTGCTCCATCCCACCTTGAAAATCCAAACTCCCCAAATACAAAAACTAAGATTTGCACTTTTTACCCCTTGCTCCACAATTAATGAGTTTGGGCCCCTTTTAACTCCCATCCATGATGACACTGACCTCTGCTTGCAACCGTCCCTGACCCTTCCAAGACACTGCCATGCCCATCCTGTTGGGCAATGGCCGGCTTTGTGCAAACTCACTCTTCTCTGCCTTTCATGATTACTCTGCAGCTCTGCACAACAACAACTCAACTGTGCCTTTGGATTTCAATTCAAAGTTTCTGATGGGACTCTGCTCCTCCCCCACCCCATCTGCCCTTGAGGAACTTAAAGGAGACCTCAGCATTGCAGGCCTTCTTTTAAGCTTTATATACCTCTCCACAGGTGCCAAGGGGACTCTAGGCAGGGCATCAAAGGGTTGAATCTCACCCCTGCTGGCATCAAACTCCTCTGCAAGGCGGGAATCATCGAGCAACACCAGCCCCCCCACCATTTCCTCTTAATTCAATTCAAGAAACATTTGTTAAATGTCTACTATATGCCAACCATGATGCTGGATGCTTTGGAGGCAAAGACAAAAATAGCATTCTATTAAATTCTATTCTCCTCCATCGCTTCCTTCCCCTTCCTGTTATTCCACCCTCGTCTGATCTCTAGTAGTTTCTTTATACCCAGACTACATCAGCACCTCCCATCTCTCCCCATCCAACATCATACTGCCATCTTTAAGCACAACTCTCCTCAAACGTCACATCTCTTATCAAAACCTTTTAATGGCGATGGCCTACAGGATCAGGTCCAGACTCCTTAACTGGAGCCAGGCCTTGACTCAGCAATCAGGAAAATGGGTTCAAATTCTGCCTCAAACACTCATTGCTTGTGTGACTTTGGGCCACTGGACCTCAGTGTCTTCATCTATAAAATGAGGGGATTGGATTCTGGCTTTGGAGCCCCTTCCAACTCTAGAGCTTTGATGTAAGAAGCCCTTGATCCTTCCAGGCCCAGGATTATCCATCTACATAAATGATCCAGCCAGCCAAACTGGCTTCATCCCTGGGTGTACCTGGTGTACTTCTGTCTCTAGGCCTTTGCTCTCACACTCAGTCCCCTCCCTTGCTACTGGCCTTCCATCTTCACTGTCTATCAGCAGGTCTGTCCTCACCTCAAGACCTCCTCCAGGCATTTTCCCAGACAACTCCAGCCTCAAGCCATATCCCTCTGCTCTGAGCCTAGGACACATCATTTCATAGCCTGGGTTAGCATTAGTCCTCATTTCACCTGTGCCTGTATTTATCTCCCCAAATAGAGGATAAATTCTTTAAGGGCACAGAACAACCTGATGAACTCTGGGATCCCACACATCGTTCTGAATGAATGCTTTGATTGCGTAATATCTACTGACTGATTTTTCTACCACTAAGCCTCCAAGTCTTTGGAACACAGAACAGGAGTGAGACGGGGGTTGCTTTCCCACCCTGATCCCCGATTCAGAATATCTCTTTTCTTCCCATAGCCCTACTAGATAGCATAAGTGGGTTCATGGAGTAGAAAATACCTCCTTCTCATCTTTTGTGTTCCCTTAATAAAAGGACCATAGATCATAGGCTCATAGATTTAGTACTGAAAAGGATATCAGAGCTTAGGAAGACTGTTTAAATATTCACCTCTGAGGGTTGTGTGTGTGTATTTGTCCATAGTGCACTCAAAAGAAAATGAATTGAATCTTGGAAGATGGTGAGAGGGGAGAAGAGGAGAAAGCTTTCCTTTCACAGGTGGAGTCTGCCCCAGACCTCACCTTGAAAACATCTGCTTCCCACTCTCCCTTGAATCTTGAAAGGAAGCCAAGTTTTGCTTGACTCTCTTTTCTTGGTCCCTGTATGTCCATGGTTCCCCATGGAACCACCAGCGTAGAGGAAGGTCTGGTCTTTGAAGGCAAAAATCACGTTTCCAACCAGTCCTCCACCTCGGAGCAGCCTTCAGGGATGTACACATCATTGATGCTCAGAAGGGCATAGCTCAGCCAGTCTCACGCTTCCAAATCCCTTAGTTCCCCCAGACCTTTCCCCCACACCCCTCCTTTGGAGAAGACAAGATATTTTAAAGCCCTTGTTTTGATCTCCTTTGCATGTCAGTTACGCTATTTCTGAACATGATTATTTTTCTTTTCTTTTTTTTTTCCGATGGTGAGCTCTCAACTCACTCATTTCCACTTCCTCTTGCTTTCCTGCTCTATCTTGAACTGGTAGGTTTGTTCACCTTTGATGGAGGCAGCAGTCTCCCTCTCCCTCCTCCCACCTCCTCAACACCCTGTAAGCAAAGGGCTGAGGTGAGCTGTAATGGTCAGGTGAGAAACATCCCTTGAGTCTGCTCTTTGCAAGTAGACTATGGACTCAGCTGTGACCACCAATACAGCTACACAGATGGGGGGAGGGAACAAAACAGAAGAAAGGAGGCTATGAATCACAGAAGCATGGAACTTCAGAGTTGGAAGGAACTTCGGCAGCCATCTAGGCCAGCCCATACAGGAAAGGAATCCCCACTGAAACACAATGAGCTTTATTTTCCACAGTGCCCTGCATATTTAATTCGTATTTGCTGACTTACAGTTGAGTTGACCTAAATTGCTGAATTCATGAGAAAAAGCATCATATCTTCAGGGAGAGGGCCTGTGTCTGACTAGACTGAGCCCTTCCAGGATCACAGATATTTTACTGAGACAAAATGGATCCAGGCCTCGGGGTGAAAGGGCATTTTACCTAACTGGGCAATAATCCTTGCCCTCCAATTCGTAGAGTTGTAGTAGAATGAATGACGTTTTGTTTATTTATTTTTACTTTGTGAGGAAGTCATTCTCAGAACTGAAAGTTCTGGGTGAGATTTCCTTCCCCGGAGAGCTTAGGAATGTGGCAAGATTCAAATTTCACAGAATCTCAGAACTAGTACTGATTCTCTACAGCAACCCCAATGAAAGGTCATCCAGCCCCTTCTTGAAGACCTCTAACGATTGGGAACTCTCTACATTTCAACAGAGTCCTTTTGGATAGTGGGTCTTGCTGTTAGGAAGTTTCTACATGAATCTCTATTAAATCAGTCTGGCATTCACCAATCACAGGCACATCTGGGGCAGGGATCTTCGAAAGCATGACCCCTTTGTTTTCATGAATAAAGATTGGAGCTCACCAAAAGTGAAGTTCATTTGCTCAAAAGTTACAGAGGTGGTCAATGGTGAAACCTGGATTTTGATCTGACCTTTGGTGTCAACCATAAAAAGTCAGATCTTGTTCCACTTGGCTACTCTTCAATTACTTGAAAACAGGGCCCATATCTCCCCCCACCCAAGTCTTCGTATTGCCAGCCAATACTGTGGTGCCTAGTCTTTAGTTCACTTCAAAAAAAATATAGCAAACACCTACTAAGCACACCAAGCTAAACACTAGAGAAACAGAGACAAAAATCAAAGATTCACTGAATCTGAGAGTTGGGAAGTACCTCAGATGTTAAATAGTTCATTCCTTAACCCAAAGGAATCTCTACCCAAGAGAGACAAGAAGTGATCATCCAGCTTTTGCTCAAAGGCCTGTACAGCAGGGGAATCCAGCACCACCTCTCAGATGGCTAATCCCACTTTGTAACAAGGAGCTTATTGCTAGAAGGTTGTACATTACATCAAGCCTAGATCAGCCTCTTTCCATCTTCCACCTGTTGCTTCTAGTCCTTCATGGTCAAACAGAATAAGTCTAACCTCTCCTACATGTGACAGTCCTTCACATACCTGAAGATGTTGTCATGGCCCCTGAGCCTTCTCTTCTCCAGACTCAACCTGCCCACTTCCTTCAGCCAATCCTTCTATGACATGAACTCAAGGCTTTGCACCCATCTTGATTGCCTTCCTATGGACACTCCTCAGCTTTTCAGTGTCTTTTTCAAGCCAAGATGGACAAAATTGAACACAATAATGCAGATGAAGTCAGATAAAGGCAGAATATAGAGTGGGATGAAAACAACCCTGTTCCTGGAAACTATGCCCCTTATAATGCAGTCCCAAATCTCATGAACATTTTTGGTTTCCATGCCCCACTACAGACTCACATTGTGTTTGCTGTTCACTAAAACTCTCAGATTTCTTTCAAAGTGGCATCTAGTCAAGTCTCACGTATCTGATACCTCTATGGAGTGGATTTCTGTCTCCGCATCCAAGATGTCACATTTGTCTTCTACACAAGATCTTTCCTATACTTCTGTCTTCTACTTCAAAACCACTTTGTAATTGTTTTGTATAAATTCATATACGTATTTATGTGTATGTGTTGCCTATACCAGATGGACCATAAGCTTCTAGAGAGATGATGCTATTTTTAGTTTGTATCCAAAGTGCCCAGAACATAGTAGACACTTGATAAATGCTTGTTGATAGATACATTTTTAATATCATCTTGCCAGATTTAGCTCACAGCTCTAACCTATAAGACATTACGGATCCTGATTGTCATCCACTGGGTTAGCTTCCTTCCTGGCTTCGTGTAATCTAACATTTTGATGAGCATGTGACCAAAGACATCTAGGCTTTTATCCAAGTTATTGATAAAAATATTAAAAATCTGAGGGCAAATCTCAGATCTCTGGTATCCTTGACGGGAGACCTGAGGTCTAATCATTGGACCATTGACAACTATTCTTTAAGACTGACCCTTCAACAAGTTCCAGGTCCATTCAGTTGTATCATCATCTCACCATCGTCATTGTCTTCATCGTCATCATCACCACCACTATCATCATTACAATCATCTTCATCACCACCATCATCATCATCGCTATCATCTTCATCCTTGTAACTAGTATTAATCTTGTACTTTAAGGAGTGCAAAGTGCTTTGCAAGTGCTGTCTCATTCGATCCTCAAAACACCTCTCTGAGGTAGGTGCTATTGCTCTCTCCATTTTCTACAGATGTGGAAACAGACAGATGTTAGGGGATTTGTCCAAAATCCCATAACTAGTAAGTATGAAGCAGGATGTGAATTCAGATTCTTTCTGACTCTTAGCCCAGTGCTGTAAAATCCAGGTGGTTTATGTCTATACCCTTCAGCAACTATTTCCTGCCCTAAGCTAATGTTCTGTTCCAAAAATTCAACATGTATACAAATAAGTGTATATACATATGCATGTATGTATGTATGTGTATGTATATGTACGTATATGTGTATATATGTGTGTGTACATATGTGTGTTAATAATACAAATACAGATAAGTATAATACAAAGGAATTTAAGGCCATACAAAAAGATTCAAGATAATTTCATGACATCCTATAAAACAAAGGAAAGGGGGGAGATGAGGGCCAACACACTAGTAATTGTGGGGATTGTTAACAGTTATTCAAAAGGAGATGCATATGAAATGAGCCTTGAAAGAAGGCAAGAATCCAGAGAGATGAAGGTGTAACCCACATATGGAAGAGAGTCTATGTGAATTCATTGAGGTAAGATGTAGAATGTCATGTTTAGGGCATAGCTAATAGGCCAGTTTGGCTGGTATCTTGAGATCATAAAAGGGACTAATTTGAAATAAGCCTGGAACCATAGACTGGAGTCCAGCTGTGGATATTAATGGGAGCATTGGGGCTGGGGCAGGGATTCAGGGAGTATGTCATCAGACCTGAGCTAAGGAGATTCTATTGATAACCAGAGGAAATGCACCAGTGTGCAAGCAGAGGATAGACATGGTATTTTCAAAAGTATGCTTCCAGTTGTGTACAGAATGGACTAGGAAGTGGAGAAAGCACAGCAAGAGGAAAAAATTAGCAGACTTTTGAAACAGTTCAGGCAAGGAGTGATGATGACCTGAAATGGACATGAGGGGAAGAAAGAGGAGTGATGAGCAAGCTGCCACATAAGTGGAAGCCAGAGGCTTTAGCACCTGATTGTCTCTGAGGAGTAAGAGGGAGGAAAGCATCCAAGATGACACTGCCATTATAAAACTGGGTGAAGAATTCAATCCTCTCCACAGAAATGTTCATGTTGGGAAGAATAGATGAGCATGGGAAGGAGGAGCATGAGGTGAACACCACAGCTTTAATGTTCCTCATTGCTTCGGTCATCCTCCATTCAACCAGCTCCAGTCTGTCCCCTATGGGGCCCAGAATTAAATCCAGTCCTGAATGATCATCCAATGAGGGCACAGCACATTGGGACTACAGCTTCCCTTCTCTGGCTCCTCCGATTGCAAAGATGGCACCTAACATCACATTCACTTTTTTTCATTGCCACATCACACAGGTGGGTTATGACTCAATCCATCTAAACTTTCAGTCTGTTAAAACCTCCAGGTCTTTTTCACATGAACTCTTCTCTAACAGTGCCTGTCCTGACCTGCACTTGCACAATTATCATTTCTTTCAGCTCAAGTGTAGGACTTATTCCCATTTAGTTTCGTCTTAGACTCAGCCCAGTGCTCTAATCTGTCAAGATCGTTTTCAATTCTGACTTTGTCATTCAGTGTGTTAATTATTCCCACTACCTTCTTGTCACTTGTAAATTTCCTATGTGTGCCATCACCACCTTCCTTCAGTTCATTGATAGCAATGTCAAGTAGAACAGGGCCAAGAGAAGACTCTTCTGTCCCTGAGCTGAAAATGCCTTTCTCCAATAATCAGGTTATTTAACCAGTCTTTGGGACAGATTATTTAACAAGTAACAAATGCTCTTAGCTAGCATGTTATCGGGCCCACATCTTTCCATCTTGTCTACAAGGATAACACCAGAGACTTGGTCAAATACCTTGCTGCATCCTGATGTACCATTCTAGTGATATTGTTTAAAAATAAAAGGCAGTGAGGTGAACTTGGTATGACTTGTTCTTGATGAGTCCGTGCTGGTCCATAGTGATCACTGATTCCCTTTCTTACTCACAAGTCATTCTTTTAATACTATGTTCTTTAATTTGGTCTTAACACATTAAGCTTTCATGCCTCTAAGCTGAATGAGCCAAGTCTTTTACTCTTTGAAAGCTTGTTTTAAATAGTTTGTACATGATACAATCTAAAGATAAGAGTATAAATAAAATACCAGGTCATTTGCCTGTGATTCCCAGTTCAGCCTTCGAAGACTCTGATATGGTATGTCATCCTTAGAGGCAGATGCCAAAAGAACCCTCCAAGAGATTTACCTGGAAATCCGTGTGAGACCTGTGACATTTGCACTAATTTAAGGTCCTCATTAATTAATAATGAATGCCTCACCCTCATAATAAATGGTGTTTAACATTTTGAAGCAGTCTCACCCCTATTATCTCTCAGTGCTCACAATCACTCTGAAGACAGCTATTATTATCTTCATTTTACTGATGAGGAAACTGAGACCCAGAGAGGATGAATGTCTTACTCAAGGTCTCCACTCCACCAGTTGGCTAGTGTCAGCTGAGATTCAAATCTGGATCTCTTAGAAAGCTCACTAGGCACTCTTTTGCACAGAGCCCAGAACATCGTACAAGGGCACTGTCAGGCATTTCAAAGACTCCAGGTAGCAGGATACATACATGCAATGCCTACTTCAAGGACTTCATTCATTCAACAAACACTAAACACTTACTATGTGCCAAATACTACTCTAGCTACTAGAGCTATAAATGCATAAACAAACTGTCCCTGCCCTTATGGGACATACAGGGAAATGACATGTATGCACATAAGTACATGGAAAATATAAATAACGTGTTATTGGGATATGGTCATGAAAACTTGGAGGGGAGTGTCAAGAAAAGCCTCTGAAATAGGGTGTCCCAAAAGCCTTTGTGGAGTTTAAGTTTGAACAGCTTAAAGCTCTAGTCAGCCTTTTGGACCAAGGTGTAAGAGTTGGCACTAGAGCTGAACTTTGAAGAGGTGAAGGTGAAGGAGGGCATTCCAGGTATAGGGGACAGCCTATGAAAAAACTGACTGAAGCAGACAGAGGCTTGAAGCCTGGACATCAAAAGGGAGATTAGGGTAATAATCCAAGCAAGAGATAAGAGGGCCTGGAGCCAAGATGGTGGCCATGGAACTAGAGGAGAGGAGATGATAAGGGAGCTACTCTGAGGTAGCATGGTGGTTGGAATGAGCATCAGTTTTGGAGTCAGAGGGCCTGGGTTCAAATCCTTTCTTTATCAGTTTTTTCTTCTGCAACTTTGGGAAAATCTACCTATACTCTCTGACACTGGGTTTTCTCATCTGAACCATGACCCTAGGAGTTCTGGCAAATCTTGGCAACTGATGGGTGAAAGAGAATTGAGATGAATTGAAAGTCTTAGTAACTGGAGAGATACCAGTGATCTCAATGCAAATAAATGCATTAGGGAGATGGTGCAGTTCTGAAGAGAGGAATCATAGTGTAAAGAGAGATACCCTACAAGATCCATTAGTCAACTTCTTGAGGTTAATTATTCCAGTGGCTCATTTCAGTGTTGTGCACAAGAAATTTAGCAGCCCTCTTCTTTCTCTTGGAGAGGGTAATGCTGCTGAGGCAGAACTAGCAAAGCAGGGAGTGAGAGAGCATTGGATTCCAGAAATGAGGAGTGGGAAGGAGTCTTAAAGTCCATCTAATTCAATGCCCTCATGTTACAAACAAGACATCTGAGTGAGACCCAAAAATGATAAGACTGACCCAGAATGATGGGGCCAGTAAGAGTAGGGAGCTTGGAACCTTTCAGAACTGGGAAGTAGAGAGATCCCTGAGGTGTGACTTAGCACAGAGAGACCCCCTGGGAAGCAGTTTCCCAGTGTCATTTCTAGCTGAAGAGAGATGCTTTGGTATGCCCACTGGTAGGAAGGGAAGGTTTCTGGAGTTCATGTTGCATGATGGGAGCCCCAGGGCCCTCATTCAGGGTCTTGTATTTTCAGGGGCCTGATTAATGTTTGTCAAATGCCTGAGTGCAGGCCAGAAGATAACCATGGGGACTGGCCTGGGAGACAGACTAGGACCAAAGTGTAAATGAGAAGGAAGGAGAAATCTCTTGGGGTGCGGACTTTCTCCCCTGGGCTACTCCCCAAGCACCTCTGTCTAAAACTGGAACTGATGAAATATTCAAAATAAAAAGACCGGGAATTTCAAAACTGAGGAAATGCAAGCAACTTTTAGTCTCTTTTATGTAATATCTCCTAATCTGCAGAGCTCATGATAGCACAGGGTATGCTGGAGTAAACAGTGTGCTAAGTTTCACACTAAAGAAGGTTAGACAGTGACTCACTGTGTAATTTTAGGCCAGGGGCAGCCTCTTTGGGGTTCAGTCTCCTAATCTACAAAATGGAATAATTGTGCCCACCTCCCACTCACCTCACAAGGATGTCTTAAAGAGTAATTAGATTAAAACAAATGAGAAGTGCTTTGAGATCCTTCAAGGAAGAAAAAAAGCCCATGTAAATAAAAGGTGTCACTGTTATTAAGTGTGGGGTGATGTCTGTAGCCCTGTGGTATGACAGAGGCGCTCCGGTATGAGGTGGACGCTGGGCTATTTTTAAAACCCCATCTCTTGTAGCATATGGTACTGGAGGCTGCCAGGAAGAGGAAACTGGACTGGTTGAGGGCTTTTTGTTTGTTTGTTTTTGTTTTACTGTGATTGGCTCAAGCACAGCCTTGGATCCAGGTAAGGATTATCCCTTGGTAGAATAGGACCAGACTTGGTGCGTACAACTCTCAATGTGTATATTCTGTTTATAGCCAGGGCCACCTGGAGACCGTCATGGCAATGGGGTTTGTTTAGGTGACAGTAATGGAAGGTTACTGTGGAATGGTGCATTTCCAGCCACAGACAAATCTCCTGGAGCTGCTCTGGAGTGACTAATGTATTTCGGGCAGTTTTTGCTTGGCTTCTTCATATCTTTTTTATTCTTTGACCCCTTCACTCAATTGGACAACTGCCTCAAAGACAGAGGGGTCTGATAATGATGCAACAAAATATCTGTGGCAATTCTCAAGAAATAGAGCAACTACCATGGATGGATAGCTCAGAAAACTAAAGGACAGGAATGCAATTGAACATTATCATGCAACAAACACTGAGAAAAAGGAGGAATTCAGAGAGCCATAGAAAGATAGACCAAGAGAGGCAGAGGAAAATAAGTGCTTCTGATGATGTTACCCTTCTAACAATAAACTCCAACTACTTCCAATCAAATGCGAAATGCTCTTTGGTATTTAATACTCTTCACAACTTGATCCTGCCCCTCCATGCTCTATACCTTTTTGGATCATGGGCTTCTTTGGGAATCGGGTAAAGGCTGTGAGCCACTTCTAAAAAGAATGCACAAAACAAAATACATACGGAGGAAATCAATCATATCAAAATAAAGATTCAAGTTCACAAACCCTGAATTCAAGGGGTCTGCAGGTCTCAGGTTAAGTATACGTAACTTAAGCCAAAGAATTCCCTCCAAGAGATTAAGTTGTTCCAGATAACTCAGCCTAAATTTTCTGTAGAAATGACTTTCACCTCTCTGTCTGTCTGTGTGTCATGGTGTCAAAACCAAGAGACATGATCAGAGTCTCTCTGGGAGCCTGAGATACGAAGCAGCAGCACCTGCCCAGGCATCCTGGAGAACCCTAGAGGAGGAAAACTTGTTCCTTACAAAGGCCTTGGCATCTTTCCCTTCCTCAGCAACCAAATTCACTCAATCACATTTTTTCCCCAAAAAAAAGTTTCTGGAAAGACTTTCTTGTTTTTTCTTGAATTATTTCTGAATTTTCTAGTAAAAAGTCTGCTGGTCTCCTTCAGCCAAGTTTCCTTTTCTTTCTTTCTTTTTTCCCCATTTTCTCTCTGTGATAATGCTCGCGCACAGCTTTGGCTCCATCCCTCAGATGTGGCAGGTGCTTGATGACACATGGTCTGTGATAAATGTTTGTTGCATAAGTTCATTCACACTCACAAGGTGTTGGTGGGGAGGGCCCCTCTTCACTGTAAAGCTGTCCTTGAAAGTCAGAAGGCAGTGGTCCTCGAGAAAAAGGACTCCCACCACCCAGCTCTCCCTTTTCTGAGCTCTTCTTGCCTTCCTGTATGAATGGGGAGGGGATGAGGGGTGTGTGTGTGTGTGTGTGTGTGTGTGTGTGTGTGTGTGTGTGTGTGTGTGTGTGTGTGTGCTGTAAGTGAGGGCAGAGAAGATAGCAATGGGCAGAGGACAGAGGTGACTGCAGAAGATCCTCTGAGAAAAAGACTGAAATCCTCATGACTTTAGCCTAGTCACCCACATTATTTCAGAGACTACATTATATCCTACTGGAGAAAAAGAACTTCAGGCGATTAACAGAGAGAAAGCTTGCAGGATGCCTGAGAAACAACCCATTCAGTGACCGTGTTAGATAGTGTAACTGGCAACTTCCGTGGGGAGAATGAAAAAAAAATTAGAGGATCCATTCAAGCATTAAAATACTAAAATTGTCAGGACTTAATAAAATGCTTGTACTTTCTTGAACTTCATGTCTTAGAACATGAAGTGTTCTTAGAGACTATCCAGCCTAACTCCTTTCTACAGAAGAGGAAACTGAGGCCCAGAGAAGTACAGTTACCTACCCAAGGTGACCTAGGCAGGGAGTGACAGAGGGAGGTACTTTTCAGTGCCCTATCCACTGCACCACATTCCAGGGATGGACATTCAAGAAGCTGGAAGAGCAGCTGTCTAGAGGGTCGGAGGACTCATTCTGATGACTTCCTTTGCCAATCATTCATTCAATAAATATTATGTACCTACTGTATGCCTGGCACTGTGCTAAGCATGGGTGATAGGAAAAGAGTCTAAGGAGGATGCCTGCCCTCTTGGAGCTCCAAGTCTGATAGGGGAGACAAAGTACAAAGAAATACAGACCACTCAAGGCTTCCAGCAGGATAAGCTGGAAATACTTAACAGAGAGAAGACATGGAATTGAGAAGCAATGGGGAGGTGAGATTTTAGTTGGGGCTTAAAGAAACCCTTGGATGGGACAAGAAACTAACAACAGCTTACTGAGAAAGGAAATGGAAGAAAATGAGGAGAATGGACTTCAGAAGAGAGAGGGGACTTTGTCCTTTCCCCTTGAGCAGCCAGGGGCCAGGGCCATCATCAACCTGTGATCCCCTCCTAGTTAACCAGCCCAGAGCCTTCTCTAAACCCAGGCCAGGAACTGGTGTCCAGTTCCACATGCTCAGGACACGCACATGCTCATCAGGTTCTCCACCACAGCCTAGCTCCAGGGCAGATGAAAACTGGGACATCTCCTTCCATTCTGGAAGCCAAATCTCAAGAAAGGGCATTGATAAATGGGAGGAAAACTAGAATGGGAAAGGGCTTTGGAGCCATGCCAGATGAAGATTTTTGGAAGGAACTGGGAATGTTTAGCCAAGAAAGACTAGGAGGGATAGAATAACTGAGTCATTGAGAAGTCGACATGTGGAAGGTAAGACTGGGCCCATGATATCACTGATATACGGACCTCTCCAGTGAGGACAGTCCCTCCACCAACACTGTTCATCACTTTTCCTGCAATGTAAAATCTTAGAGCATTACCTAAGAGTGCTTATAGGTTCAGTAACATCCCTGGGGTCACACAACCAAAGCATGTGAGAGGGGTGGCACTTGAATCCTAAAAGGCCAGCTCTCTATCCTTTATAGTACACTGTTTCCCATCATATGAAAGAAAGCTAAGGGTCTCTGCTCAGTACCACAGGGCAAGCATAGCAGGAGGGAGAAAGGGGAGAAAAGAAGCAGTTGGTGACACAGCAGAGAGCCACGGACTTGGACTCAGAAAGACCTGAGATCAAATCTGGCCTCAGTTTCTTCCTGGCTGTGTGACTCTGGGCAAAGTCACTTAATGTCTCTGTGCCTGGGTTTCCTCATCCATATAAGGGGATAACAATAGCACCTATCTCTCAGGGTTGTTGTAAGGATCGATGAGATCATATTTGTAAACACTTCAAGTGCTAAGTGTTTGTTATCATCACTATCATTACTGTCATTCAGTTTCTGTGAAGTCGATACTAATAATAAAGGTTGTCCAAAAGTAATGTGGGGAATTTAGGGAGGTTGCCCATTACTAAAGGTCTTCATATGGTAGGTAGGAAAGGTTTATTAGACTGAAATAAATCGAAACTGGTTTGGACTGGGCTGAACTGAACTGGATTGGCTTGGATTGGATTGGACTGGGTTGGAGTGGATAAAGTGACCCCTTTCCAGAAAATTAACAAAAGGAATTTCTGTTGAGATACAGGTTGGACTCAGTGTTCTCTGATGTCTCTTGGAGTCTGATATTCCACATTCATTGGTAAATCATAGATGGGAAGGGTCTCTCAGTTAAGGGTATGGCTTGAATTGAGAGGCAAAAACCCTGCCGAAAATGTTCAAAACAGCTGTCAAGGAGACCAGGATCATGGCCCATGCAGTTAACTGCCAAAACTGTCTAAAGACACATAGTGTTAAAATCCAGCGTGTTTGAAGCATTATGCTGGGTGATGTTGGGTTTCAATGAGTCAGTGGAGCCAGATCCTGAATAAAGAACTGGAAATTATTCTCTTTCCATTTAGTGCTGGCATGTTATCGAATCCTGGTTAATTGCTTTAATGAGCATTTCTCTACGGTGTGTTACAACAAATCATAGGTTCTTGACGTAGAAACTGAGGCAAAGGAGAAGAGGTGCTTTATGATCCATTTGGAGTCCCAGAAGGAGATGTCATAATTCTCCGCTTACACTATTTTCCAAAGCTAAAATGGTTATCATGTTGACATAAGCCCCACTCATTTTGGTTATTTGAGAATTTTTTAAAGACTTAAAGAAATGGCCGTAGCTCTAGAGCTGGAAGAGACCTCAGAGACCAACTAGTCTAACTTCTTGTCTTACACATGAGGAAACTGAGGGCCAGAGAGAGGAAGGCATTTGCCCAGAGTCACGCAGTGGCAGAGCTAAGGTTTGAACTCATCTCTTTGGCCTCCAGAGACAGAACTAGTTCAATGGTGACATGTTATTTATACACAGACAAGTTTCCCTTGATAGACTATAACCTCTATGAAGACGGAGATTATTTTGCTTCTGTCTTTGTGTCTCCAGTGCTTGACACAGAGTAGAGCTTCATATGTGCTTATTCAATGTTTGAGTGATTGCTTTGAGTCTCAGGAGAATCCAGTGAGATAGCAACACTTCATAGCTAGAGATATTCAGGTTTAGTGGGGGGTGAGTGGGTGGCTTGGCCAAGGTAAAAGAGCTGGCAACCAGCACATTCAGGAATTGGACAGAGGTCCTTTGACTCCTAAACCAGTGGTTTTCCACCTAATCCCTGAATTTGACAGAGCTGTGCACGGCCTGTACATTGAAGGGAAAGAGTCAACAGGTGTCTTTTTCGGGATAAGACCCTTAAGTTCAGCAGCAATGGGCTGAGATGAAGGCCACTTCTGCCTGAATCATTGCTCATTAGGGCCCTAGGGGATCTGGTGGGTTGTGGGGGTGAGGAGGAGGAAGGAGGAGAGAAAGGGTGAACAGAACCTGGACCTCACAAAGAACAAAAGTGTATTGCTTTAACATGAAAAGGTGGGATCAAGAAGCAGAGAAAGTAGGGCTTCGAGGCTCACCCCCTCACATCTGGAATTCTTGACTTCTGTGAGTAGCTTTGTTACCTCCAAGGCTCTAAGTAGTCATATTTCATTATTGTTTGTCATGTAAACTCTTTCTGCCCTGATGGAAGTGCAGCATTGGAGAACAGGCTGACCATGGCATTGGGAAGACCTCTGACAATGGCTGTGGTCCTCCAGGCACATGGCTTCTTCTCCCCGAGTCTCACCCTCCTCTTCTGAAAACAGGCATGATAAGTGGATAAGACATGATGCCTCCCTGCCAGGGTTGTGGTGAGACCCCAAGGAAGTCATGGATGCGGAGGACTGCCCCAAATTTATGAATTAGACAAGCAGCAATGATGATGATGGTGATGACAATGATGATGATGACGTCACATTCAGGAACTGCTTTCAATTTTGCCAAGAACTTTGCTGAAATTAACCCATTGGAGACAATAGAGAACAGAGAAGTCAGGAGCAGGTGTCAGGGAGGCTAGAAATAAAGTTCTGAATATGATAACCAGAGTCATCTTGGGTAACACATACATAATAAATATATACATGCATGTACACACAAATGTGCCTATATACACATGTGTGTGTTAACACATGCTTGTATACACACGTACATACACATATACACACAGATTAGCATCAATGTCTAGAGAACACCAATGGGGTGGATTAGACTTGTCCAACAAGTGCTTATGTACAAGGTGCCTCAAGAGATATTGTCCCAGCCTTGAAGGGGGGGAGGGGTGACACAACATATTTGACGCTAAGCCAATTCAATAAGCCAAAATAATTCAGGAAAAGCTTCCTGTAGGAAATAGCCTCTAAACGAAGTCTTGAAAGAAGCTAAAGTTTCCAAGGGGGAAGAGGCGAGGTGGGATAGCCCTCCAGGCACCGCACCGGGATAGCCTATGTAAATGCACAGAGGCAGGAGATGAATGTCACTGACACTATGCAGACAGTAGGTCGGCAGGTCTGGAACAGGCAGAATATTGTCATCAACCTAAAAAATTCAGCTAGAGCTAGATTGTGAAGGTCTTTAAATGCCAAAAAGAGGAGTCTGTCTTACCCTAACCCTAACCATTGCAGCTTCTTGAGTGGGGGAAGGGCTGCTGGTTTTTTAAATCTAGAGACCAGGTCTCCTGGTATTCACTCACACTGATTTCTCCAGAGCAGAAGCCTGCCTGGGGAGAAGCCAGACTCAAGGTTTGATCATCCATTTGCAGGCTCGTTGACATGCTGACACCAGAACCCAACAAAAGACAATTATTAACTAATCTGGCCTCCTCAGCCTGCCCCAAGAGACTTATGAGATTTGAACCCAAGGAATCAAGCAAGTGGTCCCAGAATCTCTAAGAATCATTGAGTACACAAGCACACCTTTCACCGATTAACTAAATAAGATATCACCTACACATGGGAGATGTTCTGATTAAACATAAGTCCGCTAAAAATGTTAGGGATATGCAGTGGTTTTCTTTCCTCAACATGCATTTTTTTCAATAAAAATATTAATAGTACAATTATTACCATATGGGAAGCTTGTGAAATCCATTGATGTTGCAAAGGAGCTTGGGGACTTTTGAGAAGGGATGCAGAGCCAAGTAAGCAGATGTAGAATAAATTATACGTTGACCAACAAAATTCCCTAGGATTATAATCAATGTGATGGCCAACTGGGGCTTCAGAGGACTGTCTGCAGAAAGGTGGTGAACCCTAAATGCTGAATGAGGCAGACACTGAGAGATGGTCCCAATGTGTTGATTCGTTCTGCTTCAATTGTACTTTGTTACAAAATTCTGTGATCAGGGAGAGGAGAAATATTAGGAAGTAGAAACAATAACAAAAAAAAAAAAAGGAGTAACTACATTATTTTTGGATGGTAGAGTAAAGGAATCCCATACACAAAAAGGATGGAAATCACTGACCTTGACTGGAAACCAGGATGCCCCTTAGTTAAGCCAGAGAAAGACATAAGAAAAGGCAGGAGCTGGTCTGTATGAAGAGCTAAGAGTATCTGGCACATGTCTCTGGCTTTGTGTGGAGGTGCTCATCTAATTTCAGGAATGTTTAGACTTGCTTTGAACCTATAGCTGCAGGGTCTGAAAAGAAGGTTAGGAGGATGGACCCATAGACAGGAAAGTATTAAGGACAGCATTAACCAATAAACAGCAAGACAGAATCAGACAACCTTAGTTCAAATCCTGACTTTAGGCAAATCTCTTAAATTTTCTGAGCCTCAGTTTCCTCACCTGCAAAATGAAGGGATTGAGCTAGATTAGTTCTAGGGTCTCTTCTAGTTCTAAATTGGCAATCCAACGATCCTAGGAATGGCTGTTGAAGCAAACAGCATTGCACAATGCCATTTAGCCAGATATATCCAACCTGACAAAATCATCTCAAAGAAATCAGTTAGAGACTCTTTTCAAAGAATCAATTAGTCTGAAAATTTTATCCCCCCCAGGGAGCTAAAAATTAACATGCTTCCTGTAATCAATCAATCCTACAGACTCCTGAAAAATTCCAGTAGGGAAATTTTCAAAGGGCCAGGTAATTTAGTTTATTCTTAAGGGGTTTTTAAAATTCTTCGTTGACACCCAGAAATATGTTCAGACATGAATGAGAGAGACAGGGAAGTAAGAAAGCCACAGCATCTTTGAGATTTAAGAAGACAACAGCCAGCACTTAATGGGAAGGAAGACTCTAAGCACTGAGTGGAATGTTGGCTCTTTGAGGACAGGAACTGACTCGAAGTTTTCTGGGTGACTATCCCATAGCTAGCTTGTGGTTAATTGCAGGGAGTCTCAATGGTGTAGTGGAAAGAGCATTGTCTCTGGAGTCAGGAAAACTGACTTCTAATCTACCCTCTTAGACTTACTCCTGGTGTAACCATGGGGAAGTCGCGTAGAGTCTCCCTGGTCTCAGTTCTTCATGAGTGTGATGTGTGGGTTGGGCTAGATGGCTCTTGAGGTCCCCTGTGGTCCTAGAGCTAGGAATTAATGACCCAATTGGAATCTAAGCTCTTTGCAGGCAGGAACTACTTCCTAGTTTGTCTTTGGATCTCCGGCCCCAGAAGAGTTTCTTACACTATAATAAGCACTCAATAAATAATTGTTGGATGAAATTGGATGAGCTCCCAGTTTGCAGAATAGAAAGGAGGAAGGTGGAGGAATAGGGAGGTCATTAATTCCCAGTTGAAGAGTAAGCTTTTCAGAAAACATGAGAGAGCTCCCTCCCTCATCAGAAAGGGGCAAGGCCAGATTAAAGAAATGGTGTGCCTACTTAATTCTTCACTAGCTAATGAGTAGGCCAAGAAAAATGAGACCAGCAACCATTCTTCATTATCTGGGTCAGGGGAAGGGGCTGGTAAGACGACACCTAGGGACGTCTGGGTGGTAAAGTGGAGAGAATATAAACTTAGAGTCAGAAGTCTTGAGTTTAAATCCAACCTCAGACACTTACAAGCTGTGTGACCCTGGGCAAGCCTCCTACCTGCTATGTGCCTTAGTTTTCTCATCTAATGACACCTACCTCCTAGGGTGGTTGTGGAAATCCAATGAGATAATATTTGTAAAGAGCTTTGCAAATTTTAAAGTATTACAGAAATATTGACTATTATTATTATGACAGAACACATTCACCCTCCCCTTCATCAGCCTTGGGGTTGCAGGGAAAATCTGGTCTTTTCCTCTCCCCTGCAGTGCAGACCATGATACCATAAGAACCCTGGTCCATATCTTCATCTACCTCCAACTCCATCTCCTTCCCTGCTCCTATGGGCTCAGAGCAGGCATCAGGAGATGGGGAAGGTTCAGGCTCAAGGCCACCCCTATGCCTTTCCGTATGGCAAAGTCATTATGGGCATGGACTGTGACCATCAAATCTGTTTCTAGGGCCCCTGGCAGTAGAACATGTGGACTCAGGTGCTTGATGATCATCCTTTGAAGTTGGGAAAGGAATTTGCCTACGGACACATAGTGAGTCACCTGGAACCAAGGACTGACCTCAGCCCTGAACCGATGCTCCAGCTGGAGGGACACAGTGCCTGGAGGATCGCCCTGAAGCCTACCAGTGACCATAATAAAGGGAATGCTGAGTCTTTTCTCAGCTAGCAGCCCCTAACACATCCGCCCTCCCTAACCCCTTTGTCCTTGCAGCTTGATGCACCTAATTGGCCCCAGGTCTAACTTTCTGCTACTCTGCTTGGTTTCCTAGGGACTGGTGATATATTCAGATTCCCCTTTGGAGAACAGGTAGTGTCTGGGGCTCCTGGGGGAAGAGCCAGAGGGATGAGTGAGAGGCAAACAGAAATAGCCCTGCCTGCTTCCAGCTGAGGTTCCCCCTTCTGGGTGTGTTACTGTGCTGTGTGCTTCCTGTCAGGAGCTGCTGCTTGTCCCCATGGGTGGCCAGGATGCAGAGAGATAAACAAACGATGTTCTTCAGCTGGCCCTCCCCATCATGGAGTGAAGAGGGCTTTGGTATTTGGGCTTGTTTTTCCCTCTGGGGCCTGATGAGGCCCTTTTTCCTTCATCCCTCATCAGTGAGAGCTGCTCCAAGGTGAACCAGTAAAGCATCCTTTCCTGACATACTTCCCTAGCAACTCAGCGCTCAGAATAGAATATTGAGCATCTCCCCCTGATGCTGCTTCTGGCCAGTCACTGAATCTACAAACATCATCAAGCTCTGCTCGTGGGCTGGGCACCGTACTAGGGGCAAGGGATTCGATGAAAGCAAAAGAAACAGAACTGACCCTCCAGGACTGTTCATTCTGTCAAGGGAGACAGCCTGCACACGTATTCAGAATCTTTATCAATTAAATCCAAGATGATTTGGGGAGGAGAGATTAGCACTTGGGGCCAAAAGGAGCTTGAAGGAAAGTAGGAATTCTGGGAGGCAGAGATAAGGAGGACACATTCTAGATACAGGAGGTAGCCAGTACAAAGTAAAGAGGCAGGAGGCTGGAGTGTACTCTGTGAGGACCAGGAAGGTCAGTGTGAGTGAAGGGCAGGATTTGGACCACAGCAGAACTGCATAGCTAGGGGGCTGCTCAGGGACTGGTCCCAGGGCCTCACATTTAGATGGTTCTCATGGCATTTGCAAGCCTTCAACATCATACAGACAGCAAAACTCAGCAAACATTAGCAAGAATGATTGTGTAGATTAAGGAGAAGCTCCTCCAGACCTTTTTACCCCTTCCCACCCTGACACCTGAGGGGACACTTTGTCCTGGATACAGGACATCTTGTGATGTTTGGGATGTGTGCAAAAATGCCATACCTAAACCTGTACCTAAAAGTTGGTGTAAACAGTGACCCCACTCTGAAAAAGGTGACCAGGTCAGCAGCCCCCAAAGGATATCCAGCAGAAAGGCTTGGGGAGCCAAGTCCTCTCTACATCCTTACTAAAAAGCGGGGGGACCCCGTGTGAGTTCATCTCTGTTTGATGCCTCCAAGTAGACTGATCATAGGAATGGCAATCACCTCCATAGCAGTCTCGGGATCTCACAATCTGTGATCCAGGACTGGAAAGAGAGCTTGGAGGCTTTCTAATCCAACTCCCTCATTATACAGAAGGGCAAACTGAGTCCTAGAAAGGTTTAGGAGAGAGGTTAGGGTCATCAGTGCCCCCTCATCCTAACTTAACCCAAATTAGCATGGTGATTTTGCCTGACATTTTCTGACTTTGAAAGACGTCGCACCAGTGCCAGAGTTAGAGCTGAGTCTTTAACATGGTGAGAAATGGGCTGATGCTGATGTGGATGACAGCAGCACATCTGGATCTCATGCGCAAAAGGCCTTAGGGGCTTCTTCCTGTTACCTGTGGCACAGACTCTGCTAAAGAGGGCCCTTTTGTGCCCATAGTTCTGATGACATGTTCTCTGGCTCTGGAGGCAAAGGGCATGGGTTCAAATTCCACCTCTGATACTATCTCTAGGACTTGTCATTTATACTTCCATGACCTTGTCACTTAACCCCCCTCAGCCTCAGACACTGTGCAAAACCTTTACAAGCATCTCTTCTGACCTACATCAACCCTCAGAGGTAGATTCCCATTTTGCAGCTGAGGAAACTGAGGCTTAGTGCAGTGCCTGGCAAATAGTGGTCTGTAAATAAGTGTCTATAGACTCTGATTTTGAGACAGAGGCTCAGTGATGTGCCCAGTGTCTCAGAGCTGGTGTTGGAAGATGAATTTGAACTCAGGTCTTCCTGACTCCAGGCTCAGTGCTGTATCCATTCTACCACTTAGCTGCTTTACCCTCCTCAACTTTCTAAAGAGATATTTCCTACCTTTTTTGCATTCTCTTCATGGCCTTCTTTCCATCCTCATTCCCTTTCTGCATTGTTCTTCATCTTCTTTGCCCCTCTACAATGCCCCCTATGCTTTAACCCTTCCTTCATGCTCTTCTCCTAGTTCCCATCTCATTATTCTGCCATGATTTTGGTCTTTGGGCTCATTAAATAACTCATAGCCTTCTCTACTAGAACTACCCTCCATGCGTCTCCACGATTACCTCTAGATGAGATATTTGGACAGTGCTGTACTGGGTCTGCTGATTTACCAAAAGAAAAAAGGAAAGAAAAAACAAGTTGGAAATGGACGATCACTCCCCAATCCATGTTACGCCAAATGGATGAGAAGTAGCACCTAAGCATGTCTTTCTCAAGTAGAGAAGATCCCTTTGGGCATCTAGAACTTGTGACCCCAAATTACTTGCTTCTTAGCTTATTCCCTAGTCTCAAGACTGAATATAGGACCCCAAATGGATCAGCCCCATCTGGGCCGTTGTTTTGGTATGCTTAGTGAAATGACTGGCACATGGTGAGTGATTACTGTTTGTTAATCGATTGATAGATTGACTGGTGTCTTCCTGTAATGCTGTGTCCCCTTCTGTGAACATGATTTTACTTTCAGGACACAGGTTAGGGCTGACTTTTATGTACAAATCTTATCTATCTTTATAGACTGTAAGTTCAGTGAGGGCAGGGATTATTTGTATGGGTATGTAGCACATAGTCCGTGGTCCAGAGAAGGCATTTAGTAAGTGCTATTGATGTACTGACTGATTTCTATAGTGTAAAATCTGGTATGGAATTTTACGTCTCTGTTGTTCCCTTCTGCTGGCCTATGGGTGCACTGCAATATGTCCCTATGCCATGGTTCCATGACTGCCTCGGGGGGAACCTGCCCTCCACTGAGGCATGGGTTAGGAGGTGGCACCAGTAATAACAGTAACAATAAATAACAGTAAGAGTAATGGTTGCCAAGGCCAAATACTCCATTTGTCTGAGGCCTACCTATAGATGAGCTTGGCTGGCTGGTCCTTGGATAACAGCAGGTGTCTAGTCTGGTTCTGGGCCTTTGACCAATGACTTCTCATCATGAGAGGCCCTTCCAAAGCTAGTGCTCAGATGCACAGCCTTGGATTGCTCTGAAAAGCCTCAAAACCACAGGAGGAGGACCTCTGTTGGGTCTTCCATCATAAGGAGATGGAGAAGAAACCAGAATAGGAAGAGAACCATAGAAACACCAAAGGCAGTCACTTTTTCAATCTTGAACTTGGCCTTTGGTGGTGCTCCTAGCCTGAGGATAGGACTCACAAATGGTGACTGGTCCCCCAAGAGAGCAGGAGGAAGAGTGAGCTCAGGAGGACAGGAAATTTAGTCTGTTCCCCTCGGGTTCCACCTGAAGGTAGAAAATAGTCTCAGTAGCTGATCTCAGTTTTTACTAGGCCTTGCCTCTGAGGGAGCCCCATAGTTCTTCATCCTGAATCCAAGCATCCACCCTCAAGAGACAAGGAGTACCCAAGACATTGTCACCATCTTGTCAGCATGGTATAGATCCCTTTGAGTCCCTGGTCTGACAACATCAGCTATTTCCCTCTTCTCCAAAAAGAGAAACCATTTCTGAAACCCAAACACAATTTAAATTGTGGTCTGTTTTGTGTCCGGTTTCTAGAATCATGTCCCTTGGCATCTTTGGGCGCATTATCTATTTGTGCAAGTTAATCAGATTTCAGTTTGGGGTCAATACTGTTGGAAACTGGAGTTGAGTGGAGTGGAAGAAACATAACATAAACTCTTTCCTGAAGTCTGATTAAAAGTGAGTGAATCCTAGTGGGGCATGGAGGCCTCCTCAGTAGGTTTTGGGGATGATTTTCCTATCAGGAAAGGGACCACAGACTTGGGGAAATGGAAAGTCTGCCAGACCTGGAGTCAGGAAACACCTGGCTTTGAGTCCCACCTTGGATCATAATTCCTTGCTCTAGCACCCTGGGCAAACCCCTTAGCTTCTCTGAGATTTAGATTCTTCATCATTAAAATGAGTACTGTAATACTTCTGCATTAAAATTGCCTTCTGTACAAGACTACTGTCAGGCCCAAATAAGACACTACAAAATGCTCTGAAAATCTCACAGTCCCATAGAAATATATCATCATCATCATTATTTAACTCTACCTTGAGAACCCAAAGACCTCAAAAGGCCTAGATCACCATGTGGCTTGGAGAGGTTTCTCCGACCAAACTAGACCTAGAAGCCCATGACCATCTTCCACCAGCACATGCACTATTTTGAAATTTCTAGTCATGGAAAATGGCACCAAGACTAATTTGTAACTAAGTTTTGAGATGTGCAAGTGGGGGGTGGCAGTGGAAAAAAAGATCTGCAGTTCAGACAATGTGCCAATTGGGGAATGATTTAGAAGCAAATTAATTTATTTTTAAAAGCCCACTTGAACCTATTATAGGATGAGGCAGGCCACTGAGATCCCCACATCCATACTTGCAGCCTGATTTGGGACAAGCAGAGATCCCCTGGCCCTCATTCAGTCCCCTAATGGAGAAGAGTCCAGAGACAAAGCACTCCTGGTCTCCTTCCAATTCTAGAATCATCTGATTAGAATTACAGGAAACGCACGGCTCAGTTTTCGGCGTCCTTACATGACCCTGGGACCCAACAGTTCTGGTCAGAGGATCTGATAGGACCTGAGCTCTGGAATTCTACTGGGTCATCCAACCAGGGGCACTTTCTAAAGGTCAATGTGGAAAGAAGGTAAGCAGCTGATCTGACTTGCTCCGACCTGGAGGTCTCCTTGTTTCTTGAAGGGCCCATCCCATCCTGCCTCTCTACAGAAATGGAAAGAGTTTGTTTTGATCATTTTTCTAAGTGACAAAGAAGCACAATCCCAATCCAATCCAAATTTTTAAAAGGGGAAGGGTTTTGATAGGATGATAGCACTCTGGATGCTGAGAGCGAGACAATACCATAGAGGTCATTTAGGCCAGTCTCCTTACTTCACATATGGGTAAACAGAAGCCCAGAGCAGTAAGGCGACTTCCCAAGGTGAGTAGAATTGCCATTTGAATGCAGGGCCTATGACTTCCCAATCCGCTACTCTTCCTACTGTACTTCTCTACCTCCATACTTGGAGCAGCATAGATATTATCTGCCAGACAGTCAGCAAGTATTTACTAAGCACCTCCTATGTGCCAGGCTCTGGAATGAGGGCTCCAGCTTCTATGTACTTGGCCCCTGGGTTCTGATCCCCAAAACCATAATCCTTCCAGCCATGGAAGTTTGGCTTGGTCTTGGGGTCAAAATATGCTTTTATCCCATGTCCTGCTGCAGAATTCTGGGAGCTGCATTGTGTGTTGGGAATATTCCCACCATTTGATCACAAGTTTGTTCTTGTTCTGACCACCGCCAGCTGTTGTTTTGTTTTGTGCTGTTTCCCCCCCACCCCGCCCCCCCCCCACCAACTTAACTGCCAGCCTGTCAAGCATTACTGCCCCAAACAGAAGAGGGAGGTCAGGACTGTGCTTTGAAGCCCACCCAGTCAGAAGTGCCGTTGTGGGAAAAGCTGCTCCAGTGGACCATAAAATAATCCTCAAAGGGGCCGAAGAGTGATGAAAGGAGGAAATCCAGGCGAAGACTAAACTACCCAGCCAGGACCATGGGCACTCTGGGATAGAAAGAAAGATTCCTGAAGTTGACATCTTATAAAGTTGGTGTGAATAGTCAGTTATGATGGAGGAGAAAGAAGTAAAAAAAAGAAAGAAAGAGGGAAAAGAAAAGGAGGAGGAAAATGGAGGGAGAAGAAGAAGAGGAAGAAGAAGGAGGAGGGTGAAGAGGAGGAGGAGAAGGAGAAGGGGAGGAGGAGGAAGAGGAGAAGCTTATGACAGGAGTCCAGGTGGGCAGGCAGGAGGACTGGCTTCAAATGCACATTTTGCTACTTCTACTTTGTGACCTTGGGTAGGACCTTAGGCAATTCTCAGGGTCTCAGTTTCCCCACATGAAAAATGATCAGGTTGCACTGTCCAGCCTTTGACTGATTGGCCTCTTAGATCCCTTCCAGTTCTCCATCTGTCTTGATTCCTTTGTTTCTACTCAGAGAGCAGTCAGGTGAGAAGAGGTATTGGGTCTGTCTTCTCATTTTAGAAATGAGGCATTTCCATGAGCTGTGATATGACATGCCCCAGGATACAGAGTTTGTGGCATACCAGAGACTAGAGCCTCTCTCTCCCATCTTGAAGAACAGGGTTGGTCCCACCATACTGTGTTGTCCACTCACCCAGGAGCAGATGCTACATTCACATGGTCCATGATCTTCCACCACACTCTCAGACTGTCAGTCTAAAAAGGCAAAGCGATAACTCCAACAGGCTCCCCTGCTTGGCCAACCTTTCACTATTTCTCTGAAGTTTTGGTGTGTTGCCTCATTCAACAAAATCAAATGAGTAGCCCAGCTAGGAAACCTCTGAAAGCTGGGTGGTTTCCCTCAAGCTTACTGAGGTATCAGCTGCTACCAGAGCCTCATTCTCCTCTCAAGACCAGAGGCAGACATCTTGGTCTCCCCCGAGTTTTTTTCCTGTTAGATCAGGAGGGGACTCAGGACTCTTTCTTCAAGTCCTGTTTTGACCAAGCTGAAGAATCACAGATATGGCTCAGCAGAAAGAAAAGCTAATCAAGTTTTTTTAAAGGATTTATGAGATCTATAGATGTATTACATATTAGACATATGTAACATCTGTACCACAGATATAGATACAGATATAGATTTATAATTTGAGCTTTGTTGGGGAATTTTTTTTTGGTAGATTGGGGGCCATGGGGAAGGGGTGAAGGGGAAGGTTTGATTGCTTATTGTTATTCCTGAGTCAATGTGCCCAGCTCTATTCCAAATATTTTCTGACCAGGCCATCCATCATATTTCCCTTGCCCGCCACTGATTGAATACTGCACTGCATGCATTATAAATAAAATTTAATTTGGCATCAGCTCAAAAAGACTCAGCGGTTCCCAAATGGAAAATCTTCAACTTTTACTGGAGTTGACCGTCATCCATGGAATACCAGGCCTAAGAGGGTTGGGAAATAAAATTATTTGCAGGGCTGGATGAAGTAACCTGTGCTCAGGACATTTGCAAGGAGAGACGTTCTCGTGGAAGAATGAGAGATAAATGGGGCTCAAAGACCATGTACTGGCCACTTAGACGACAGGCCAGGGTCATGCCAGGACCACTGCAGGGACTTAAATAACTCTCAGCCATGTGGCTAGAGCAGTTAATTTAGTTTCATGGAAAATTTTTGACTTGAGCTGTGTAGGCTACAGGTCTCCAGAAATCCTAGACTTTTGCATGATAGGGCCCTGAAGGCTTAACTCTGGTATCACTTCCTCCATGAGACCTTCTCTGATTCACCCACCTACCCACTCTTTGTTCAGACTGTCAGCCACCTCCAGCATCTCTAGGGTTCATGGGTTCTGATTTCACCTTTAACAATGATAACAGCAATAATAATCCTCATTATGGCTATTCTGATTATAACACTCATCGCACTGCAAGGTTTGAGAAGCTCTTTACAAATGTTAATTCGTTTACTCACTACCCTATATCCACCCTGTCTCAGGAGACAATAAGATCACACATGACCTATGTGTGCACACATATATAAGTAAAGAATGAGAGAGAGAGAGAGGGAGAGAGAGAGACAGAGAGAGAGAGGAGAGAGAGAGACAGAGACAGAGACAGAGAGACAGAGAGAGAGAGAGACAGAGACAGAGAGACAGAGAGAGAGGAGAGAGGGAGAGAGAGGAGAGAGTGAGAGAGAGGAGAGAAAGACAGAGAGAGAGAGGGAGGAGAGAGAGAGAGGGGAGAGAGAGAGAGAGAGAGAGAGAGAGAGAGAGAGAGAGAGAGAGAGAGAGAGAGAGAGAGAAGGAGGGAGAGAGAGAAGGGATCTCAAAGACCATTTAGTCCAACCCTTATTTTTCAGATGAGAAAACTGAAACCTGAAAAGGTCAAAGGTCTTTCCCAAAGTGATATGCTCAAGGTGCTACAGCTAGAGAGCAGCATGATCGGTCAAGTCTTTTTTCCATGGTGCTTCATGCCAAGCTAAGAATGTGGCTGAAGCCCTTGGTGTTCTCAATTCAACAGCCTTGAGAGGGAGATGCCAAAAGTGCTGTTATCCCCACTGTACAGATAAAAATATTAACCACAACAGTAGCAACTCACACCTAGTCAGTCAATCAATAAACATTTGTGAAGCACCTACTGTGTGTCAGGCACTTTACATATCTTATGACCCATTAGATCTTCACAACAGCTGTGTAAGGTATGTACTCTTAGGACTCCATTTTATGGAGGAAAGAACAGAGGGGAATAGAAAAGAAAGGACTTGCCCATTGTCATACAGATTTTAAATATTAGAGCCAGGGACTTGAAGCCAGACTTTTCTACGTCTAAATCTGCTCCTATGTCTCCTGTGCTCCATAGCATCAGACTGAAGTGAACCGAGTCAGGAAAACTCAACACAATATCTACAATAATGTAGCAGGAAATGATGCCCAGAAATAGCCAAACTCAGGTCCATGTCATGAGCAGACTCCAGAGAAATGGGAACCAGGTCCCAGGCCCTGGGGCCCCTTCTCTGATCAGACCACATCTAGAGTATTCTGTTCAGTGGGGGTCACTGCTGTCTATGAAAGATGCAGATAAGCTAGACAATGTCCCTCAGTTTAACCAAGGTCACGTGGCAATGTCCAGGGCGGGGGTCTGGAAGTGAAGCCACAAAACCTGGAAGTTCTTCCATTTCTCTTCATTCCCTCTCATGGTGAAGTCTAGGACCTCCCCCCGTTCCCCTGTGGCTCAGGTAAGAAGACCCTTGCCAAGAATGCATGCTAGATCCCTCTTCTTCCTCATCACCTCTCTGAACTATTCATACCCTGTACAATGCAGCTGCCAATGCAGTGCCTGCCAGGACAACTGCCAACTAGACTCAGCTGCCCCATGGTCTCTCCTCTTAGTGAAATAGGGAATTCTTCAAGAAGTGGAACCAGCTTGGAGTCCAGGACCCAGCCCCAAGGGCTGGAGGAACACCAAGGAGGAGGCAAGAAAGGGCAACACCTGTTATCATTAATGCCAAGGGCCTGGTCAAAAGCATCTACCTCTGAGCAAGGGGAGCAGAGAAGGGACTGGGGTAAGGGAGGCAAGTGAGTGAAAGCAAACCTTGGTGGAAGAAGTGGGACGGGAGCATAAAAAGAGGGGCTTGGGCCATTAGTGAGTGCTCTGGGTGGAGAGAATCTGAAGGGCTCATCTTCCTTGACTTCACTGCAACCTTTGGCTTTATGGATCATCTTCTTGTGTATTCTCTCTCTCTGTCTCTCTTTCTGTCTCTCTGTCTCTCTCTCTGTCTCTCTGTCTCTCTCTCTCTATCTCTCTCTCTCTGTCTGTCTCTCTCTCTCCCCACTATGGGAGTCCGTCCACCATTTTTACCCTTGGTAACTCGTTTCCAAACTGACTTTCCCCATTAAGCCTCTCTTCCCAACTTTCACCAACCAATTTTATCTGGCAAAACGACTGTAAAAATTTAGAATTTCCTAGTTAGAAAGTCACAGTGGGGACCCTTGTGGACTAGTCCCAGGTCTGGGGTGATTGCTACAAGCCCTAGGAACTGTCTAGGAAAAGTCTGAATATGGAAGGAGCAGGAGGAAGGCAAGGGAGAGAGGTCTGACAGTGCTGGCACACTTTCTCTCTTTTTCCCTAATCTTGTTTCTTCTCCCTTATATCTTTGTGAGTCCATAGTAAACACCTATCGAGTTTTCTGAATGGTTTCTATTGGCACCCTCTTTATTTGGTAAATGGGCACATCAATGACCAGAGAAGGTAATTAACTGTCCCAAGTCACACAGGCAATGAGTAGCGAGGGAAAGTTGTGAGTCAATCCCAGGTCTCTCCTGAGGAATCTTCAGTGGCTCCCCATTTCCTCCAGAATAAAATGCAGACTACTCCATCTGACATCTAAAGCCCATCCCAGTTGGCCTCCTATTAACCTTTTCAGATTTATTCTACATTACTCCCCTTCATGTATACAGTAGTCCAGCTGACAGAATCAGATGTGTTCCGATTCTAACCCTAAATGCCTGTTGACTGTTCCCTGAATTGAGTATGTGGCCTACAGGAAGCTTCCCTTCATCCCTCCCTGCCCCATTCTGTGTTCACTCTTCTCTCTACACATTGGATCCCCCAGAAGAATGACAGCTCCCAGAGGACAGGACTGGCTTGCCTTTGTGCCTTTGTGCCCCAGCACAGTGCCCAGCACATGCAAGTGCTCCCTCAATGCTGATTTTCAAATCGCACTGAAAGAACCTGCCCAACAATGCATTCTAGAGATTCTTTGGAGCAAGAAGGTTTGGTATTAGAGACCCCATCTCCACAAATCAGCCTGAGTCACACTCAGCTCCAACTTCAATCTCATCCCCAGTGTCTTCCAGCTCCCAGTACATACAGAAATAGTCTGCTGGACAGTCAGAGACCCAATCAATCCTCCACTCCAAGACAAGCCAGTGGAGCTGTTTCCTCATTTGAAGGGGAGGCTGCCTGATAAGCTTCCCGTTTCCCCCCAAACAGCCTGAACCCTCTGTGATCACATCTTCGAGTGGCCTAGCTGGGGTGAGGCATTCAGCTCAAGGCCTCAGAAGGGAGTAAGTGACAGACATGCATGGAAGTCAAACCCACAAGCTGTGTCTGCTTTGCAGCTGAGAGCCCCAAGCAGCCGAGCTAGCCACCTGTAGACACACACTCCTATGCCTCATTTATTCACACAAACTCATGCATGCACGTACACACACACACACACTCAGACAAGCTCACTATGTTTGGCACCCTCCCACAAACCAACCCACACACTTCACTTTTACCCAAGTTCATGGAATCCGGAACCCTATACCTCCCCCGCTCCCCCACGTTCATGCCTCAGAACACAGGCAGCCAACTAGCCCCACCTGCACCCAGTCTGAGGGTTTCTTCTTCTAGTTGCCGATGCATTGGATGCCAGTGTCCTTTGGAGGGTCAGCTGCTAGCCCTGTACATGTTCCATTTAGGTGGCCAATTTGGAGATAACCCCTGCCCCAAGTCCCAAGCCCTGAACCCAGCTGATGACCCTGTTTGCATTGGCTGATGTAGAATCTCCTGGGGGATATTTCCTAATCCAGTCTCCTATTTCTTCAATCAGCAAACACTGGAGCCTTTGCCCCCTTTCCCTACCCTTTCCTCCTGGGGACGGACCTCTGCTGCCCAACTTCTCGAGTTCACATGCTGAACACTTATCTGATAGAAACCACAGCCAAGGGATCAAGCTATTTGGTTGTTACTTTTCTTAAGAAAACATCTGTTCAGCCTGGCTCTTACTTAGGGCTCAAGAATGTCTGACTGTCCTAATGTAGTCCCTCAAACATGGGTGCTTGTGACCATATCTTTAGCCGAGCATCCACTAGGCTTCCTTGTCTTTGCCCTCTGAAATTGGGGGAGGAGGTGTTGTGCGTACAGTGTGTGTGTGTGTGTGTGTGTGTGTGTGTGTGTGTGTGTGTGTGCGTGCATGCGTGCGTGTATGTGTGCAGCGTGTGTGTGTGTGAGTGTGTGCGTGTGTGTGAGTGTGTATGTGAGTGTGTGTGTGTGTGAATGGGGTCTTCCCAGCTGCGTCTGGAACAATTTCTTGATGATTGTTTGGTTTCTCTCCCTATTTGCATCTGAAGCGCAGCTGCTTCTGGCCTTCTTGGGACGTTGGAGATGCCCTCCCTTACTTGGCTTCCCTCCATCCCTCCCTAGACACTGAGCCTTCAGCTTGGAAAGGCCTTTGTTGTATTATCTCATCTGTAGCAGGATATAGACAACAGCAACACTGATAACAACAATTAAAATAGAGTTTGTAAAGCACCATAGAAGACCCAAGCAGAGGCATGGGTCCTGTAGAGGAAAGGATTTTGGTCCTGGACTGGGAGGGGGTGGGGTTAGATTTGTATAGTGCCCAAAAAAGGAGGGAATGGAAACAAAGGGGAGGGGGAGGAACATGAAAGAAAATGCCCCCCACATACCCATCAGAGCTCTGATATCCCTTTGTACGATGCTTGTAAACACTATTGCTCAAGTGCTATCTATTTTTAAAGTTTTCCCATTTTATTTCCTCTGTAATCATCACATGAGAGGGTCTCCAGATAGGATCCAAAGCTTCCTTGTTAGATTTTATCACTGTAGCTCAAAGGCTCACTTTGGTGAGTCACATTGACATCTTACAGTTCTACTTTCAGATACAAGTTGGCTGGAAAATTCCTAGAGAAGATGAAATCCTTGACCAGCGATCTCTCCTAAGTTGTTAAAATGAATGACCTGTTCTCAGTCCTCATCATGCCTGACTTCTCTGAAGCCTTTGAGTTTGTGGATCACATTAACAGGATTCTCTCTCCCTTTGTCACTCTCCCTCTCCATCTGTCTCTATCTCTCTGTCTCTGTCTGTATCTCTGTCTCTGTGTGTGTCTCTGTCTCTATCTCTCTGTCTCTGTGTGTGTCTCTGTCTCTATCTCTGTCTGTCTCTATCTTTCTGTCTCTGTCTATCTCTGTCTGTCTCTATCTCTCTGTCTGTCTCTCTATAACATTGCTCTCTCCCACCTGTCCAATCACTCCTTAGTTTTTTTTTGCTAGAGTTCATCCTGTTGGAGTTACCCAAGGCTCTATCCTGAGCCCTTCACTCTTCTCCCTCTATGTATTAGAGTCTGGCAATTTCATTAGCCTCTATGGGTTTGGTTATCATCTCCATAAAGACGACTCTCCAATCCCTACATCCAGCCCAAAGCTTCCTTTGGAGCTCCAGTCTCATACACCTTTTGGTGTGCCTCAAACTGGACGTCCTCAAAGTATTTTAAATTCAGCATGACCAAAACAGAGCTCATTGTCTTTCCTCAACATATGTCCCTTCTCCTAACTTTCCTATTCTTGTCCAGAGGACTGCCATCTTTCCAGTCACCCAGACCCACCACCTCAGGGGCCACCTCAGCTCCACACTCACTTCCTACCCTGTATCCAATTGGTTTCCAAGTCTTGTTTCTGGATTTCCTCCCTATAATCTCTACAATTAAATGTAAATACGAACTCTGCCCTTTAGAGTCTGCCTAGCCTGGTCTTTTCCTCCCTTTCCAGTCTCTTACACTTTACTTTCCTCCACATAGTCTATGGTTCAGCAACAACAGCCTTCTAGTTTCTCGAATAAGACCCCCCATCCCCCATGTCATTGCTCTGGATTTTCACTGGCTTCCCAGCCTGCCTGGGATTCTCTTTCTTCATCCTAATCTTCTAGATTCTATGACTTCCTTCAAGTCCAAGGTAAAATCCCACTTTTGATAAGAAGTTTTCCCCAAAGCTTCTTAACGCTAGGGCCCTCCCCTTGTGATTATCCCCAGTTTGTCCTGGATAGACCTTGTTTGTATGTCACCATTTGCATGGCATTTCCCCCATTAGATTCTGGTCTTCCAAAAAGCAGAGAGCCTTTTTTTTTCTTTATTTACATCTCTAGCACCTGGCACCTAGTTAACATGCTTAATGAGTGTTTGTTAACTTGAAAAACAGTGACCTAGAGAACGTTAGTGCTAACTTCTGTGTGGGCAGACATGAATGTATGTGTTCATGTATGTGTGTGCATATGTGCGATGAAGAGAAAGATCCCCTTGTAGGAAGGGTGCCTAGAAGCCAGCCAGATTTGGCAGCTGACCTGATAGAGGGTGGCAAGAATGTTCTAGCAATCCCTTTTGCTTCATTCCTCCTGGAACATCTAACACTGACCACCTAAACCATAAGGAAGATAATCCTAGTGGACATCAGCGCAGCTTCTGGGATTTGCAAAGCATTTGAGAAGCCTCTCACTTATCTTCCCAACAATCCTGTGAGTTAGGAACGACAAGCTGTTACCTCTGTTCAGAGGAGAACTCTTAGGCTCCAAGAAATTAAAGAATTAGCTCATCCAGCAAGGAAGGGGCAGAGATCTGAATGCCAATCTCTCCAGAAGACAAGTCCCACCACACCAGAGCACCTCACAAAATACGCAGCATTTAAGGTTCACAAAGAACTTTTTTCATGAGAATCCTGGAAAATAGCACACATGTCACTGCTTTACAGAGGAGGGAGTTGAGGATGAGGGACACTACCTGATGGTCCAGGACATAGAGCAAGTAAGTGTCAAGGGTGGGATTAAATTACTTGCTTCCTGATTCTAGGTCTCCTATCCCCTCGGTCAAGGTGCTTCCAATAGGTCCACCTGGCAATCCATCAATCAATCAACTTTTACTTACTAAATTATACATACTAACCACTAGACTGGGTGCTGGGGATAGAAGGACAAAACAGAAATAGCTTCTGTTCTATTCGTTTATTCTCTTTAGGGGAGAGGGAGGGAGATAATGGAACATATGCAGGCACACACGTGCACACACACACTCACACACGCACACACACACACACATATATATACATGTACTGCATGCATGCATGCATGAATACATACATACACAAAGAGAATACAAGATCACCTTGATGTGAAAAAGGCACCAGCATATGCAAAGACAAGGAAGCACCTCCTGCAGAAGAGGGTCAACCCTGAAAGTTGGATCCCTTCATCCACCAACTATTATCCTGAGATCTCAAAGCACGTACTAAAAAACAAGTAGCAAAGTGAGGGCTGTAACAGGCTATGAAACGAGAGGTGCAGTCTCCATTTCATACACAAGTAAACTGAGGCAGCATGAAGGGAAGCTGTATGTGTATGTGTGTATGTGTGGAGGGAGTTGGCACTTTGACAACTGAACCCAGGATCCCTAGGGCCTGAATCCTTGAATATCTAGAGATATTTTCCATGAAAACTTGTTACTTTTAACCTACCAAGATGCCACATGTTCACTGATTAATCCCTAAGTAACAGTACCCCACTTGTCCCATGGAACCAGCCTCCCATGGGTACCGGTTCCCCTTCCAGTGATATGTGGGACAACGTGCCTTGGAGATCTTGACCATGTTCTCTTGTCCTGATCATAAGGGGTCCACTGAAGGTACTAAAGTGGCTCATTAATCCACTTCCTGCTTTATATTAAAGCAATAACCACTGCCACCCCAAAAGCAGCCCTTTTTGGTTCTCTGAAGGCAAAGACGTCCCCTGTTGGACACTGCTCTGTCTCGACTGATTTCAGCTTCCCAGTTCCTTCAAGAATTGTGGGTGAGCAGGGGAGCCCTAACTGGAGGGAAGCAATGTAGGCCACCCTGCTTTTAATTCTCTTATCTAAGCCCCAATCTCATTACGCAGCAGCAGCAGCAGCGACAAATGTCAGAGGCCGGAAGTACACCACACGAACCACAACTTTTCTAACAAAACATACACAGACTCGTACAATTGGGCATGTGGGGGAGAAAGGGCAAATGCAGCCAAGGTCCTCATCCTGTCAGCTGGCGGAGCACCCCTCCTACCAACCATCTAGAGGGTAAGGTCTTGGCCAATGGCCTTTCCTAAAGTAGGGGTTTGTAGGAAGAGGGCAAAGGAGGGGAGGCATGAGGCCTAGCTGCATCCCTGAGCTTTGTCTGGATGCATGGCACCCAGGCCAGGGGCCTGCTGAGCTGATTCTGACATTAACAATGGTGCATCATCCTTACACACTTGAAAGTCCCCTGGTTCTCCCAATCTGTTTATTTTCTTTTTTTTCCATTTATTTTTTCCATCTGTAGTATTTTTGACACTGTGCTGAAAGAGGAAAAATGAGCTATGATAATGGTCCAGTTCTCACCTCAATGCTTTCTGTCCAGGGATCTCAAAGCAGGAGCACAGAGGAGGCTCTTTACTCAGAGCAGGAAATGCCATGAGCTCAGTCTTAACAATCCCAAGAGCTTCCCCACCAGAGAGGGCTCAGCAAACTTTCTCACAGTGAACAGCGCTGCTGGCAGAGGCTATGCCATTCTTGTCAGGACACTGAAGAAAGCCAACCCAGAAATATGAATGGGGTGGAAGGAAGAACATTCTGATTCTGCATTTAATTATTAAAAATAATAACTAGCCTGGGTAGAGGGCTTTCAAAGTTGCAATACCCTTTCCATTCATTGTCTTTTTCCCTCTGTAGTAAGCACCATAGATATTAATACCCCAATTTTACACATGGGGAAATTGAGGATAACAGAGATTAAGTGACTTACCTCTGTCTAAACTGCTTGTAAATGTCAGAGGTAGAATTGGAACTCAGGTCTCCTGAACTCCAAGTCCAGCACCCATTCCACTACATCATCCTTCCAAACTCACAAACTGGACACTTTCATACTCAATTTAATTCCTTCGGTACCTTGAAAAATTTTGTTGGGAGTTCTCACCCCTCATGTTGAGCTGCACTTTTAGATTTGCATAGTGCTTCCCTGACAACAGCCTGGTGAGGTAAAGACTTTATTATTATCCCATTTTAGAGAAAAGAAAACTGAGTCCCTGAAAGAGGAAGTGCCTTGCTCAGAGTTGCACTGCCAATAGGTGTCACCGCCATGTTTTGGAATCAAATCTCTCTTAATTCTAAGTTCAATGACCTTCCCACTAGAAGCAGAGATGGATCCATCTTACAGATGGATGGTCCAAATCACAGAAAGCAAGGGTGGAGGCAAAATGATCAAGAGAACTTCCTTCCATCATAGGCATAAGGGAAAGGAACATTAGACATTGCTTCCAATCCCCCAATTTTGTAGATGAGGAAACTGAGGCAGAGAGCAATTGATTTGCCCAAGGGCACAGAGGTATTAAGTGCAAGATGTCATTTGACTCCATACCAGTCCTTTTCTTACTACATCTGTGGAGGAGGCTTCCCTTTGTGATCAATATTGACAAACAAAGTAGTCACAGAATCTCAGTGTTGGATGGAACACAAGAGACCATCACATCCAGCCCCTATCTACCTGAATGGAAAGACTATCAAGAGCGGCCACGGGCCTTGCCTGGACAGCTCCCTCTGTGCCATGACCATCTATTCTGCTGTTGGTGCGCTGAACTTCTATGTGGACAAAACATGTCTTTCTGTACCTTCTGCCCCCTCTTGCTGGTACCGCCTTTTAAAGCTCGCAGAGTCGGCAAGTGTACTGTGTGCCACAGGGGGAAGTGTGATGTAACAGAGTCAGAACCCAGAGAAAGGAAGACCCTGGTAGGGTCCCCTCCCTCGTACTTTGTGCAAGAATGAGTTCGGGGTCCAATTCTTCTTCCACTCCTCTCCCTTTGCCTTTTCTCATTGCAAAGGCTTCGGGATTCATAGGAGGTAGAGCTAGAAAGGACCTGAAGACTCAGCGAGTCCAGCTCCTTCATATTACAGTCCTCTGGGCCTGACCCTGTGCTAATCATCTTTCATGAGTAGAGCTCTTCAGCCAACCAGCTAGTCAGTCAGTCAACAAACATTTGTTTTTCTTTTACAGCCAAAATTTCATTCAGGGAAAAGAAAAGAAAAGGAAATAATTGGCAGTGTAGCAAGATTGTAAATAGGGCTCCTGTGAATCCACTCTAGAAAAGGCTGGCCTGTCTTTGTATATTTCCCCTGTGCTTAGCACAGTGCTTGGCACATGCAAGGAAGAAACAAATGTGGGTTAACTGATTGACTGACTATCTGAATCAGTCCAGACCTTCAGACCCGTAGAAAACTTTGAAGCTTGGAGACAAGAGGAAAAAAGAAGACAAGGTTGTGGGCAGATGAGTTCCCTCCCTGGGAGAGGCCATTTGCTCAGTAGTGGAACCCTGTACTGCCTCTAGCTGAGTTGTCCTGGTCAGTGAATGAGTACACTCTACTTATATGGTTCCATCCCTTCCAATCAACTTCCCTGGGCTTGTTGGAATTATCAGGGCTAGGAAATACAAGCATAAATTACCTAGACAAGAACTCCCCTTTTATTAAAAACTTCTGGGAAATAGAGAAAGCAGCAGGGCAGAAATTAACCTTGGATCAACATATTATACCACCAGATTGCAAAACAAATTCAAACTAGATTAATTATCTGAATTTTAAAATCTTAGCATAAAAAAAGAAAACTATCTTTATAGCCCTTGGCAAAAGATATACTCTGGAACAACTGAGAAATGGGGGTAATTATGAAAGAGAAAATAATCATTCTGATGACATGCAAATGAAAAAAGATTTTGCAGAAACAAAATTAACCAATAAAGAATAAGAAGAGAAACTATTGTCCTGGGGGAGAAAGGGGGAATGTTTATGTCAAATATCACCCAATGAAGGTTTGATCCAAGATGCGAATGTAACAGAAGCACTTACGGCCGACATCCCCAAAGACAAATGATCAAAAGATATGAATGAAGGGTTCTCAAAAGAATTACAAAATATTAGTAAAGTCTCCTCCAAATCACTAACAATAAGAGAACTGCAAGTCAAATCCACTCTGAAGTTGTATCTCATACCCAGTCAATTGGCAAAGATGACAAAGGATAGGAATGTCAACGTTGCCAATACTGTGGAAAGAGGCACACTGATGCATTGTCAGTGAAAAGGTGAGTTGCAGCAAAACTTCCGGAAAGCAGTTGGGAATGATGTAAATAGAGTGGGTGAGATGTCCACACACTTTGACCCCAAGGTTTCATTGTTAGACCTGTGCCTCAGAGGGGTCACTGTTAGAAAGAAAGGTTCCATATATAACAAAATATTTGTAGCAGCACTTTTTGTGGTTGCAAAAAGAAAAAAAAGTGGAAGCAAAATAGATGGCCATGGTTTAGTGATTTGCTAAAAAATAAAAATGTTGCTCATGAATTAACAGAATATGATTCCACTATAAGAAACAACAAAGTGTGACCAATCAGTAGATAAACGAAGGCCCAGGCGGACAGAGCAATGGATCTGAAATCCAGAAGATCCCGAGTCAAATCTAGCCTCTGCCTCTTACTAGTTCCATTCCAGGCATGGAAGATGACAAGTATAGAGACATGGAGATGGGAGATGGAGTGTCAGGTATGAGGAACAGTGAGGGACCAGTTTGACAGGATAACAGAGTGTGAGAGGAAAAGGAACATCCAGGGAGAATGAGAAGAGGAGGCATTTGATCCTTAAGGCAATAAAAAAGTCATTGGAGTTGACTGAGTAAAGTCACAGGCAAGATCTCTCTTTAAGGAAAATTACTTTGGTAGCATCATTTAAGATTGCCTGTCATCAGGAATTCTGGAGGAAGGGGATACATGTTCTGTAATTGAGGTGAGAGGTGAAGATGGTAGCCATGTGAGTGGAGGAATTCGGCAAAGGTAGACATGGCAAGATTTGGCAACGTGCTTGGTTGTGTGGGCTAAAGTAAAATGAGAAGCTGAGGATGATGCCCAGGAGTCTGGAAGAATGATAGTGCCTTACAAGCAGGGAATTTTCAGAGAAGAGAATTTTTAGGGAAAAAGATGGTAAGTTCAGTTTTGAAAATGTAATTAAGATATCTCCAGGACATTTAGTTTGAAATATGTAATAAGCAATTGGTGATGCACAGTTGAAGGTCAAGGGTAAGAGGAGAATTTGATCTATAGATCAAGGAGTCATCTTTACTGAGATGCTTGTTGAACCCATGAAAGGTGATGTCATTATCAAGAAAAAATAGAATGTAGATGAAAGAGACTCTAAGACAGAACCTTGGGGAATACCTCCAGTGGGGGTACATGGTCCAGGTGATGATCCAGTAAAGGAGAATGAGAAAGAGTGGTTAGACAGATAGGAAGCAAGGAAGGAGAAAACAAGGGTATGAAAAGCTGTAGGAGAGGCTGTACGGGAGGAAGGGATCCCAGAAATGAATTCAGCAGATAATCAATTGATCAATTAATAAACATTTATTAAGCGCCTACTATGTGCTTTAAAACACTGTTTGAAACACTGGAGTTTCAAAAAGAGGCAAAAAATAGTCCCTGACTGAGGGAAGATTGAGAAGAGACAACATACAAACAAATACGTAAAAATAAGCTTAAATACAATGTAAATAGGAGATGATTTACAGAGGAAAGGTGCTAGAAGTACGAAGGTTTAGAAAAGGCTTCCTTAGAAGGTGGGGTTATAGCTGGGACTTACATGAAGCCAGGGAAGGCAGTCGGTAGAGACGAGGAGGCTATAAGGAACAGCCAGAGAAAATGCCTGGAGCCAAGAGGTGGACAGTCTTGTTCGCAGGATAGCCAGGAGGCCAGAGTTACTGGTCAGATAGGCTGAGAAGGGTGAGGGTCGAGAAAACACCATCTGATGAGGACATCAAGAGGACCGTATGAACTTGGGAGAGAGTAGCAAATGGATACAGTAAAGTGTGAGAAGACTTAATGAACTAATGCAAAGGGAAAGAGGCAGTCAGGAAAACCAAATACAGAACTACAACCAAGGGAAGGCAGCTAGGTGGAGCCATGGTGAACAGAGCGCCAGGCCTGAAGCCAGCAAGTGTCATCTCCCTGAGTTCAAATCCAACCTCAGATACTTCCTAGCTATGTGACCCTGGGCAATTCACTGAACCTTGTTTGTCTCAGTTTCCTTATCTGTAAAATGAGCTGGAGAAGGAAATAGCAAAGCATTTCAGTGTCTTTGCCAAGAAAACCCCAAATGGGGTCACAAAGAGTCAGACAGGACTGAAATGACTGAACACCCTTACAACCAACTTAACATCACCACCACAAAATGATCAAAAGTGAATGTGGTGAAATACAATCACCAGGCTTGGCCTCAAAGAGGAGATATGAAGATACTTCCCCTCCTCTTTCCAGAGTTGGAGGTGCACAGCTGGAATGAATATTCCTTAGAAAGTCAGATTTTGTTGGATGTTTGGATTATTTTTGCTGATTTTTTTTCTTCTTCCTCTTTAAAAATCTTTTTTTTTATTAGGGGCCTCTCTCTGGAGGGGAAAAGAAGATGAGAAACAGTTGAAAATGTACACAATATAAAAGCCAAAGTTACCAATAGGATAGATTTTTAAAATTAATTCTGTAATTTTTTTCAGATAAGGCATGACAATCAACTACCTTCCAGCACCACTCATAGTCTCCGGAACTCAACAAACAAAACTTCCTCCTCTTTCCTTCTCATATATACATATATATATATATATGTCTACATCACGTAGAATATCAGCTCCTTAAGGACAGGACAGTCTCACTTTTAACTTTATTTTTTCAGTGCCCAGTGTTCCAAAATAAATGCTTTTCCTTCCTTCATTCAGTCAGCCATCTTCCTTTTTCTTTCTCTTGAAAGATCTTCCATCTTTACCTATCTACCACCTTCCCTCACACTGCCTCCTTGCTCTGCTCACACCTGCCCTCTACTTAAAAATTCTTCACGTGGCTCCTCCATCCTCTAATGCCATGGTTTTATATGTCTTTTTACCTCAAGCCAAGAAAACAAGCATTGATTCAAACTACCTGCAAGGCACTATGCTGAACGTGGGGGATAAGAAGCCAAGAGAGAGCCTGTGCTCTTAAGGAGTCCCAGCCTGCTAGAAACAATCATCAGTACTAGTTGTTGTCTCTATCTCCTTATGCCCAGGCCCTTGCAAGCTGGCTCCAAAGCCCACCACTCATCTGAAACTGCTCCTTCAGTCCAAGGATATGAACAAAAATCTCTCTCAGAAGGACTATAAACCATTAACAATGATGAGGAAAGCTGTGTCAAACTCTTGTGAGAAGCGAAACGCAAATCCAAACAACTCTGAGGTTTCACCTGATACCCATGGAGTTGGTAATGATAATAAAAAGTGGAAATAGTCGATGGGGGTGGGGTGGGGTTGTGGGAAGACGAATCATTGACACATTATTGATGGAGCTGTGGTCCATCCACTGATTCAACCACTCTGGAAAACATTTTGGAATTATGATAAAAAATAAGTGGCTAAAATGTCCATACCCTTGGATGACCTTTGGCTGCCCCAAAGGGCATCAAAATCAGAAAGGTTTCACTGACGATAACATATTGCCAGCTGCACTTTTTCATGATTGAAAAGAACTGGCAGAGGTAGGGGTAAAGAATGGCACTCATGAATCGGTGAAAGGTTAGTAAATTGCAGGCTGAATACAAAGATAAGAATGGCATTTGTGATTGCACTGGTAGAGAATTCCTAGATGAGGAAATTCTCTCTACCAGTGTGGCTTAGCACTCTCTCTGAAATGCATAATCTTGGGGAATTAAGTAGAACATTAAATGTTTAAGTGAATTGGGCAGTCACACAGGAAACATGCATCAGAGAAAAGTCTTAAATTCAAATCTTCTTAGTTCCAACAAAAGTTCTCTCAATGAATTTGAGGAATCCAGAGAAATTCAGTCGACAATCAATAAATGTTTATCGTATACCCACTATGTGTCAAGCACTGTGCTAAGAGGGGATACAAATAAAAGTAAAAACAAGGACAGCCCCTGCTCCAAAGGAGCTTACAATCTAATGGGGAAAGGCAACACACAAAAGGAGAGTAAAAATCAGGGAGCTGGGAAGAAGGTCCCTGGCCCAGGGGCATGATGGAAAAGTCTGAAGTTCAGAGAAGTCCCCAGGCAGTGCATGCACCTGGTGGGAAAACGGAAAAAAGAATTCTATGGATTGATGCAGAGCAAAGTAAGTTGACTTACTTAATGACTACATCAGTGCAGATGGGGAGGGGGTAACCAATGGAGTGAAACTCAAGACTGAATAATTATAATGATTGAGATGGCCCCAGAGAAGAGAAGGGAAAATGCATCCTCCTCTTCTCAGTGCCTGTGGGTGTGGAATGTTAGCTGTGCTGGTTGCTTGGTTTCACTGAATTGTTTTGTTTTCTGTTGTGTTTCTCTTTGGTACAAAGGAAGGCTCACTGGGAGGGGGAGGGGTTTGGAAGTGAACGTGCCCCAATACGAAAAACATCAACAGGATTTCTAAACAAAACAAAACTGCTCTTTCTGGGGCTCCTACCCATCTCTTCAATGGGAGAGCCTTTTAACCTAAGAGCCTTTTCTCATTTTCCAACCTTCTTCATATCTCTGTGGCTTTTGATACTGTTGACCACTCCTCATGCACAATGGTCTGGCCACCACACAATAACAGTATCCCCAAGTGGTCAGCCTACCTCCACGGACTTCCGTGGCGGAGCCCTCTTCTCATTTTCCATATACTCATCAGACCATTACATCCCAGTGTCCTTTGCTGACTCACTCATTATCCATCTCAATTCAGTGAAGATCAGAAACATTTCTTAAGTGTCTGCCAGAAACAAAGGACTGTGCTAGGCTGTGGGGATGTTATTATACCTCAATGTGTCTGTCACCTCCTCCATGAGGGTATACTTTTAACTGTACAGAGCCCAGCCTATCCATTCCTGCTCAACTTGTGTGAACCAGTCTGTTCCATGTGTTGTCACCCAATGTACGGGAACCTTCCTTTAAGACCTCTTGACGTTGTCTAGGCACCAGTGGAATACAAGGTTGTCCATTGCTCATTCCCTACTTTTTCTATAAGGCTAATTAATAATTAATATTCCCACCAGTCCAAGAACCATTCCTACCATCTAACTATGGATGAACCCCAAGATTCTATCCTACCTCTTTTCTCTCTCTGCCTGCTTTGGCAGCTCCCAGAGGTTCAGTTATTATTTCTGCATTGGTGGCTTTCAAAACTATTTACTTAGCCCTAGTCTTTCTCCTGAACTCCCAGGCCACATTTTGAACTACCCATCTCTAGCTGGCTGCCTCATAGGTATCTCAAACTCAATATGCCCCACCAAAATTCATTATCATGTACCTCAAACCTTCCTTTCCTCCACATTTTCTAATTTCTGTTGCAGGCACTGCCATTCTTTCAGGCCCCTATATTTTCCCTCACATTTGATTTCTCCCTCTCCTTAATGCCCATATCCAATTGGCAGTCAAATCTGGCAGCCTCTGACTCATCCATCTCCTTATCTCCTTTCACATGGTCAGCTTCATTCTCAGACTCTCAGAGTTCCCCAGGAACATGTGTTTTTGGAGGGTAGAGAGCCTGGGTCCACATCTCATTCTAGTGTTTATGATTTGTCCTAAGAATTCAATTTAACAAGCATTTATTAAGTGCATTGTATAGACAAGGCCTTGTCCTAAGTATTGTGAATACAATCTGTCCTCTGGGAACTTAACATGGCATAAAATTTCCTCACTGGAAATTCCCTATACCAATGAAATCATTGGAGTAGACAAATCTATCTCTATCTGTCTCTCTATCTATCCATCCATCCATCCATCCTCATCTATCTATTCACCTACCTACCTATCCATCCATCTATCCATCCATCCATCCATCCATCTATTCACCTGTCAATCTCTCTCCACCTATCTATGTGTCAATCTATTTATCCATCCACCTATGCATCCATCTATTTATCATCTATTTATCTATCTGATAAAATCAGATAAAAATGTCTAAGGGATAGAGACAGAAATGTAGGTAGAGATAGAGATAAAAGAGTTGATATAGATAAATACAAATATAGGCATAGATATGAATAGTTAAAGGTATAGATACAGATTTGGACATTTAGATTTAGGACTCCACTGGGCAAAGGCCTAGGATATTTATGGATTTCTGCCTTCACATTGTTTCAACCGTACCGGGGCTTTAACATCAGGTGGTCAGGGCTCCCTGGGGTCACCTGTGATGGTTTTCTGCCTTGGGTAGGTAAGGGCAGGTGAAGGGGTAGAAATAGTCGTGTGCAGCAAGAAAAGCAGAGCATCTGGTCATGGTGCTTGTTTCTGAGAATTACTTAGCGTTTTGCATACCACTGTCTAAGGGAGGAAGGAAGGAAATGACTTGGGCCTGGCCCTGGGCTTGTCAGCAGCACTGGGCAGCATCCTCTCTAGAGGTGTCTGGGACTTTGTCCACGATGATGTCTCCCAACTTTCTCAGGTGAATATAGAAGAAACACAAGCCACTCAGATAATGGCTAGTGATCATTTTAAGGAAAGCAAAAAGGGGAATAAGCATCGCATGGAGCCCCAAAAAGTAGGCTCACTTAGACAGGGAGGAAAGAGACAGGTGACAGGTATCACCTGATGAATTAAGAGAAGTGGAGAAATGAGCCAAGGAGAAGCCAAGTAGTGGTGAGGGGGACGGACAGGTCTGAGAAGGGCAGGCTTCCTTTGTCCCTTCCAGAGATGGCTTGTCCTATTAGGGGAGTACCAGGCCAGTACTAGCTGCAGGAGAATTGCTGCCCCAGGTTAAGGAGTGCTTTGTGCCACTGGGCTCTGGAGGGCAGGGGCTGGCCCCAGAGGCACTCGCTCACCTCCCTGGTACCCACTATGTTCCACTTTGTAAGTTGGGGGTCAAGCTTTGAAGGGGCAGGTAGGAGTAGGTGTAGAGGCCTGGCCATTGTGGTGGGAAGAGGACTCACAGTTGGTTTAGCTTCACCTCATCCAAAGTGTGGATGGCCCCAAGGCCCAGAGCCACCTAGAATGGGCACTATCTGTTGAGGAATCCTCTCATGGGAATGCTCTTTCCTGACCCATGAAGATGTCGAGTCTGAATGCCAGAGCACATAGAAGCGATTATTCTGTCAAGAGAAAATCAGAGTCTAGGCCAGGATTGGGAAACATGACCTGGAACCCCTCCCTTAATTTGAAAGTGCCAGGTCTGGCAGGCCCTCCTATCAGGTTGCCTTGATCCCCATATCCTTTTCTGGATGATTTAATTTTGTTTTCTCATGACAGATAATATCTTATTCTTATATCCTTACTAAATTGAATCCTTAGGACAAGTCATGAACACCAGAATGAGAAATGGACCCAGGCTCTGTCTCCCCAAAAAAACATGTGCCTGGGGAACTCTGATAGTTTGGTCAGAGTGCTGCACCTAGGGTCAGGAAGGCCTGGGTTTGAATCCTGCTAGAGACACTTATTACCTGGGAGATTCTGGGCAAATTGCTTAAATTCTCAGAGCCACCATCCCCTCTTGTGTAGCATAAGAGCAGTGGTATCACCAGCTTCTGAGGGCTGTTGAGAGGATTAAATGAGGTAGTGTGTGTAGCAAGCTTCTCAAATCCCCAAATGCCATAGAAATGTGAGCTATGCTTTTTTCTTTCTAAGCTCCCTAATGTGTCAGACTCACTACAACTATGAAAATCCTCCCAAGTTTCCGTTGAGGAAAATGGTGGGTGTTGCTCACCATCTGGGACACTTGCACAGGATAGGGAAAAGATCAATTTGCTTGAAGTTGCATTTTTTGGCCTCTGGAGGTATTATTGAGACAAACTCTTCCTGCTACTCATCCTTATAGGAGAAGTCAAAACATTCCCATTCTCTGCTTGGGGAAAGTGGCCAGTGAGTCATCTTGGGTGTTGGATCACCCGTGGGTGCCAGAAGGGAGGCACCGCATCAGAGTTTTCAAGGTACTTGACATCTATTATCTCATTTGAGGAATGCCTGACTAGGCATAATTTTATAACACTGTGACATAGGCACTATGGCTATCCTCAACTTGTGGATGGAGAAATTAAGGCTCAGAGAAATCCATTAACTTCCCCACAGTCACACAGCTAGTAAGTTTCTAAGGCAGGATTTGATCTTAGGTCAAGATGCCTGAGTCTAGCTCTCTATCCCACTCAGTTCTCACCCAATTACCTCTCAGCCCCCACTTCAAACACTTAACACCTGTGTGGAATTGGACACAGTCTCTTTGAGCATCAGTTTCTCCATTTATAAGATGGGGACGTTGGAGTAGATGGTCTCTTCCATCTTTAAGATGATTTTCGCTCAGCCCTTGTCTTCCAGTTTCTTTTGAAGGCTTTTGACTACCTTGGTCTTCATCTTTCTGAGCTCATGCTATCTTTGTTTCTCATTTTCACCAGCTCCCTGATCCCCCTAGCATCCCACCAATGGGCCCATGTCCATCTGTGATCCTCCAGCTCCATCCATACCTGGCCCAGATATACTCAGGGCATGCTGAGCCAGGAGCATCACTTTCCTTGCTGTACAAGCCATACCTTGTGTTCTAAGCAATCTCACAGAATCTCCTGGTTGGAAGGGACACCAGAGACCATCTAGGCCAAACCAGACCTGAAGAATTCCCCAGAATCTCCAAGAAGAGGCCATTTAGCCTTAACTTGAAGACTTTCAGAGAGGAGAAATTCCTGACCCTAAAAAAATACAACTCCACTTTGGGATGGCTCTAAGTTGGAGTAAATCTTTCCTTAAAATAAGACAAACCTTGTCTTTCTCTGCAAGAGGCACTTTGCTTTCTTTTTTGTGTTCTGGAGCAGAGTAGAATACATCTATTTTCTCGTCAATGGTCGTTCCAAATATATAATCACTACTATCATACCCTCCCTGAATCTTCTCTGCTCCACATTAAGTACCCCTACTCTCTTCAAACTTTCCTCATATGGCATAGTGTCCATTCCCCTCAGCATCCTGTTTCGTACTATCCACATCCAACTATATTGTTCCTTTACCAAGAAAATTCCAGAAACCAGCATCCAGTTGGATCAGAGATCTTTCAAATCTGAACCAAAGGCAAGAGAGATCCAAGATTTAGACATTATTTCAAATATCCATCAGATAGACCCCTGTCTACACTTTCATCTTCTAAAAATACTTACCATACCTTCAAATATATCTCTTAAAATACTTGTAGGCAGCCAAGATGGTGGAGTAGAAAGATGCATATACTCTTGCGCTTCCTCCACAGCCCACAAAATGCCTGCAAAAATGACTCTCAATGAATTTTAGAGCAGCAGAACAACAGAATGAAAGAGATTTCCACCCAAGGGTAACCTGGAAGGCCAACAGAAAAGGTCTATCTCATGGGATGCTGAGAGGAGCAGAGCCCAGCCCTGGCCATGCGGTACTGGGAGGAATAGGACCTGAACAGACTTCCAGGCCAGAATTCCCAGCAGGGAGGGTCCCAGATCCCTCAATCCACAAACAACAAATAAAGCTCCAAAGGTCAGTGTAGGAGGGCTTTCCCAGCTGGGCAAGAGGGGAATGGGCTTCCCCCAGCACCATCCCCAGGTGGTAGAAGCAGAGGTAGGCAGGTAGCTACAGTGGTGGAGAAAGCAGCCTCGGTCCATTGTCCAGACATCTCAGATTAAAGCCTCTGGCAGAACTGAGCAGCTGATCTGAACCTCAGCCTTCAGTGGCAGCCCTGTCCCCACCCAAAGCCCCAGGACAATTGAGCAGCTTATTTGAATCTCAGTCTTGTACTGGGGAGAGAAGAAGCACTAGGACCCTCCTCTTGACAAAGGATTCAGAAGTAACTAGCTAGGAAAATGCCCAAAAAAGGGGAAAAAAATAAAACTGTAGAAGGTTACTTTCTTGATGAATAAGTGTCTCCTTCCATCCATTCGGATGAGGAAGAACAAGGCATACTGTCAAAGGAAGCCAAGGCTTCTGCCTTCAGTACCTTCAAAATAAATATGAAATGGGCTCAGGCCACAGAAGAGCTAAGCATGTGAGCAACCTGCTAAAGGAGAACCAAAAAAATGCTGAGGAAAATAACACCTTTAAAAAGAGGCTAACTCAATTGGAAAAAGGGGTCCAAAAAGCCAATGAGGAGAAGGAAGCTTTAAAAAGCAGAATTAGCCAAATGGAAAAGAAGTTTCAAAAGCTCACTGAACAAAATAGTTCTTTAAAACAGAGAATCGAGATCAGGGAAACTAATGACTGAGATAAACCACACAGTTAGAAAACAAAACCAAAAGTTTGAAAAAATAGAAGATAATGTGAAACATCTCATAGGAAAAACAACAGACCTGGAAAATAGATCCAGGAGAGACAATTTAAAAATTATGGGACTACATGAAAGCCATGATCAAAAAAAGAGCTTAGACATTATCTTTCATGAAATTGTCAAGGAAAGCTGCCCTGATATTCTAGAACAAGAAGGCAAAATAAATATTGGAAGAATTCACTGATCACCTCCTGAAAGAGACCCAAAAAGAGAAACTCTTAGGAATATTGTGGTCAAATTTCAGAGTTCCAGGTCAAGGAGAAAATACTGCAAGCAGCTAGAAAGAAACAATTTGAGTATTGTGGAAATACAATTAGGATAACACAAGATCTGGCAGCTTCTACATGAAGGGATCTAAGGGCTTGGAATAGGATGTTCCAGAAGTCAAAGGAACTGGGATTAAAACCAAGAATCATCTACCCAGCAAAACTGAGTATAATACTTCTAGGGAATAAATGGTCATTCAATGATACAGAGGACTTTCAAGCATTCGTGATGAAAAGACCAGAACTGAATAGAAAATCTGACTTTCAAACACAAGAATCAAGAGAAGCATGAAAAGGTAAACAGAAAAGAGAAATAATAAAAGACTTTCTAAAGCTGAACTGTTTACATTCCTACATGGAAAGATAATATTTGTAACTCTTGAGACTTTTCTCAGTATTTGGGTAGTTGGAGGGATTATACACATACACATACACACTCATACACACACACACACACACAGAGTGCAGGTTGAGTTGAATCAGAAGAGATGATATCCACAAAAAAAATAAAATTAAACTAAGGGGTGAGAGAGGAAAATATTGGGAGGAGAAAGGAAGAAATGGAATGGGACAAGCTATAACTCATAAAAGAGACAAGAAAAATCCTGTTCAATGGAGGAGAAAAGGGAGAAGATGAGAGGAGAAAAGTGAAGCTACTCTCTCCACATATGGCTTAAGGAGGGAATAACATACTCACTAAATCTGGTATGAAAATCTATCTTACACTACAGGAAAGTAGGGGAAAAGGGGAGAAGTGGGGTGAGGGGGATGATAGAAAGGAGGGCAAATGGGAGAAGGGAGTAACTAGAAGTAAACACTTTTGGGAAGAGACAAGGTCAAATGAGAGAAAAAAAGGGTGGGGTACAGGGTAGGACGGAGGACAATATAGTTAGCATTGCACAACATGACTATCATGGAAGTCTTTTGCAGAACGACACATATATAGCCTGTACTGAATTGCCTGCCTTCTCAGTGGGGATGAGTAGGGAGGGAGGGAGGGAGAGAAGTTGGAATTCCAAGTATTGGCGACAAATATTGAGAACTATTGTTGCATATAACTGGGAAATAAGAAACTCAAGTAATGAGGTATAGAAATTTATTTTACCCCACAAGAAAAAGAAGATGGGGATAAGGGAAGGGTGGGATGTGATAAAAAGGGAGGGTACATTGAGGGAAGGGGTAATCAGAAATGCAAGATATTATGGGGAGGGGGAGGGGGAGGGGAGAGATGGGGAGAAAAATTGGAACCCAAAATTTTGTGGAAATGAATGTCGAAATCTAAAAATTAATTAATTAATTAATTTAGAAAAGATACTTGCAAACCCACATGTGTATCTGAACAAAAACAGCATTGGCCCTCTGAACCTCCAGGTGCCTCATTTTGTGTCTCAATAAAATGAAGGGGTTAAAATCCATAAGAGGTCAAAGGCAGTTTTCAAAAGAAGACACCCAAGATATAAGTAGCCATGTGAAAAAAAATGCACTATATCACAAATAATTATAGAAATGCCAATTAAAAAACTCCTAGGATCCTGCTCATACTCACCAGATTGGGCTGTGGGAAAACAGGTCCATTAATGCACCATTGGTGGAGATATCAACTAGTGTAGCCAGTCTGGATAACGGTTTGGATCTCTGCCCCAAAAGATATTAAACTCTTCATTCCCTTGGACCCAGCAATACCAATGTTTTTAAATAATACTTTATTTTCCCAGTTACATGTGAAGACAATTGTAACATTCATTTTTTAAAAACTTGGAATTCCAAATTTTCTTTCTCCCTCCCTCACCTTACTCTTCTCTGATACAGAAAGTAAGCAATTTGACATAGGTCATGTGTGTAACATATATTAGTCATGTCAGCAATATCAATATTGAGTCAGCACTCCAAAGAGATCAAAGAAAAAGGGAAAGGACTGACCTGTAAAATAATATTTATAACAACTTGTTCTATGATAACAAGAGTTGAAAACACTGAGCATGCCCATTAGCTGGCAAATGGTTGAGTAAGTTGTGGTATACAAATGGGATGAAAAGCTATTGTACCATAAGAAATGACAAGGGGGGTGGCTTCAGGAAAACTTGGGAAGATGCATATATACTGATGCAGAATGAAAGGAACAGAGAAGAACAATTTATACAATAATTACATTATTGTAAAGACAAGCAACTTTGAAAGGGTTAAGGACCTTGATCAGCTCAATGACCATCCACATTTTCAGAGGACTTCTGATCAAACATACTGCCCACCTCTGGATAGAAAGGTGATGAACTCAGAGATAGATGGGAGCATATATGTTTTTGGACATGGATAATGTGGGAATTTGTTTTGCTGGAATTTGTTTGGAATAGGGATTTTACTTTTCTTTCTCAAAGGGGAGACATGTAAGAGCGGATGAGGATTTTCATTGATTGAAAAAATAAAAATGTATTTTTAAAAAGAAAAAGAAACAAAATGGTCAACAGAGACCCCAACTACTAGAGTATTTGACAAAAATTTCTAAGGAAACTGGATAAGACTCTGGTAGAAACTGAATTGAAAACAATATCTTGGAGCATACATCAAGACAAACTTAAATAGATGCTTAGGTAGGCCAGAAAAAGTGTTCATGTCACAGACAAATTAGAAAAGCAAGGAAAGATATGCCTTTTGCAACTACAGATACTGGAAGAATTCATGACTTAGTAGTTGATTGAGACTCGGATCATAGCAGGCAATCAATGAAGAAGTTTTTGAAGAAGAGGGGTGATAGAAAGGAGGATAGAGTGGAGGAATGAGTGGATAGGGTACACGCTGTCCTGGATTGGGGAGGGTTGGGGAGAAAATTTGGAATTCAAATTCTTGTAGAAGTGCATATTGATAACTGAAAAATAAATAAAATATATCTTAAAAAGAATCAGAAAATTAAGAAGATTTTGAACAAACAAAGCCAATGTAGATAATTAGAAGGGAAATGATTAACTGGGGTGGTGGGGAGGGAATGGTAGCAAGTTTTTTGTGATAAAGGTCTGACCCAGTGACACCACAACTAGGCATCTACCTCAAATAAGGTCAAAGAAAGAAGAAAGTGACTAATCTGTATGAGGATGTTAATAGCAACTCTTTTCCTAGAGCAAAGAACTAGCAATTCTTGGAGTGCCCATCAACTGGGAAACAGTTGGGCAAGTTGTGGTATATCAGTTTGATGGAATATCATTGTGCCATAAGTAATGACAAAAGGGATCATTTCAGAGAAACCTGGGAAGACTAGATATAAGTGTGACTAGTTATCAAGGCCTATGTGAATGTCCCATGACTCTGGGCTTCACCAATGCCAGCAGTCTTTCTTTGGCCTGTCAAGCAGCACCAGCCTTCCACAGAATTCTCTTCAACTGCTTCATGTGGGGAAGAAGAGGTTTTGAATCCTCATGGACTATGGTGGGGCATTCACTGAACTTCCAAGGGCAGCAGAATCCCTCCGAGGCATTGTCTTCCTTGATCCTCACACCAACAAATGAAGGCCAGTGGTCCAAGGCATCATCATCATTCCCAATTCACAAATGAGGATTCAGGTTCAATCTAATGAATCTTCATTAGCCATGTGCAATAGAGGCGGCTGTAGGAGGGGATCAGAAGGGAAAGTGTCACTTCATCTTACTGATAAAACAGTAACAACACTAACAAACAGTGATGATGGCTGGCAATTACAGAGAACTTCAACATCTGCAGAATACTTTGGTCACTTGATCCTAATTCTGGGGGTGGTGGTTGTTATCCAGTCATTTTTTTAGTCATGTCTAATTCTCAGTGATCCCACTTGGGGTTTTCTTGGCAGAGTAGTTTATCATTTCCTTCTCCAGCTCTTTTTATAAATGAGGAAACTAAGGCAAACAGGGTTAAGTGACTTGCCCAAGGTCACACAGTTTATACATGACCAAGGCCAGATCTGAACTCAGGGAGATGAGTGTTGCCAACTCCAAGCCTGACTCTCCATCCAATAGGTCACCTAGGTGTCCAACTCTGCGAATTAGGCAATGTTATGGTCACAGATGAGAGCACTGAGTCACAGAGAGGTTAAGTGACGGCTGATGAGTATTACCTCCTTTTCTGTATTAAAGATGCTCAAATTGAAATGCTTACTCTCTTCCACACTGTTAAATGGGGACAATCCCCAGCTCCCCTGTCTACTTTCCCTCTTCACTGGTGATAGATTCCACTTGTTGGCTGCCTTTTTAGTCCTTGCCACATCAGAAAAGAAAGCCAAATTACTTCAGTCTGTTCCTCTTGATGCCCTTTTGTCGTTCTAAATGCAGACTTTGGGCTGAGTCTGGCACAGGACAATCAGCTGACATTTTTCCAGAATGAGATCTGACTTCACAATTCATTCATTCACACTTCATACATATTCCTTCCTCCCAACATTCCAATAACAGAATTACTTTAAATTCTGACCTTCCTTCCCTCCTTCCTTCCTTTCCTTCCTTATTTCCTTTCCTCCTTCCCTCCTTCCTTCATTCCTCTTTCTCTTTCTTCCTTCCTTTCTTTCTTCCTTCCTTTCTTTCTTTTTTCTTTCTTTCTTTCTTTCTTTCTTTCTTTCTTTCTTTCTTTCTTTCTTTCTTTCTTTCTTTTTCTTTCTTCCTTCCTTCCTTCCTTTCTTTCTTTTTCTTTCTTTCTTTCTTTCTTTCTTTCTTTCTTTCTTTCTTTCTTTCTTTCTTTCTTTCTTTCTTTCTTTCTTTCTTTCTTTCTTTCTTTCTTCCTTTCTTTCTTGTCTTTTTATCCTTGGTGCCTACTACAGTGCTTGACACTTAGTAGATACTACATAAGTGTATGTTCATTGATTAGTAATTTCCTCATTCGCATTCCAAATTTATATGGGGGCATGTAGAGTTGTGGATAAAGGGCTGGTCTTGGAGTCAGGAGGCCTAGGCTCAAGCCCTGCCTCTGACATATATTTACAGGGTTGGTGGCCAAGTCACTTTGTGTAGGAGTGGTTGAGTCTATTCTCCAGGACTTTCAGTTAACAGACAAATTTCTGATATGCACTATAGGAGGGAGTCTCCATATTTAGAGTTCCCACACAGGGAAAATCACAGGTCTGAACCAAAACAAAAAACTAGCTTTACAAAGAATGAATCCACTAAAGTCTTTTTCTAATTCCTCATTAGAGTACAGAGGAGACCACCGGGTTCTCAGGTACTGGTCAACAGAGCTCAAAGTGTGGCAGGTCCCATTAATTAATCAGTGAAAACCAGAAAGTCTGCAAATAAGCCCTCAGAGAATAGCCATCACAGGAGCAGCCTAATTAAATTCCAAACGGCAGGTCCATAGGTTGACCGAAGGTGATGATTGTGTCAACCTCAGCAGTCAGTCACAGAAGGGACGCAGTCAGCATAGATGGAAGGAATACACATGTTTAAGAAGTCACAGATTCTTGTAGCATCAAACTGTCAGATGATTTCACAGTTTGGGGTAATTGTCCAGGTTGTCGTCTCTGTACTCCAACAGCTGTAAATTGGACTTTATTTTTAAATTTAGGACAGGAACTACTTCCTAACCAATGGTTTTCTAATTCTATTAGTTTCATGTCTTCATCTCTTCAATATTCTTCCTCCCTAGATCTCTGGGACACTGCTATCTCCTTATCTTTTTCCTACTGATCTCAGCACTCCTTCTCAGTCTACTTGACTAGATCTTCATCAGAGTCAGCCCCAATAGGGATGTCCTTCAAGGCTCAGTCCTGGACTTTTTTTTCTTCTCCCTCAATATTATTTCATTTGATGATATCTTTAATTCTCATAGATTTAACTGTCAGCTCAGCAAATGATTCCAGATCTGTGTATCCAGCCCTAAGGTTTCTCCCAAACCACAGTCTTGAATTTCCAACTACCTTTTCAAGCAGCATATCTCAGACATCTTTAGCTCAACATATCTAAAATAAAACTCAAGCTCTCTCCTCTTCCCAGCTTCCCTATTAGAATCAAGAGCACCACAACCATCTCAAGTCGTCTGGGCTCAGTGCCATCCACAATTTTTCATTCTCTCTTACATGCCATCCCCATATCCAATCAATTGCCAAGTCCTATCATTTCTTCCTTTACAAAATGTCTTCAATATGTCACCCTTCTCTCCTCTCATGCCATCTACAACTCTACTTCAGGTCTTGTTCACCTAACATTTGTACTATTGCAATAGAATACTGGTTTGTCTCAGTAACTCTCAAGTCTCTCGCCACTCCAATGCATCCTTTTCAGCTACCAAAGCAATCTTCCTAAGATCATGTCATCCCTTTGCTCCCTGAACTCCAGTGGCTCTCTGGGTCAAATACCTTCCTGATTGAATATACAATCTCCCTGGTTTTTAAAGCTCTCAAAAGCCTCACACATTCCTCCATTTGTGGTCTTCTTATACCTTCCTCACCTCCAAATGTGATGTCCCAGTGGCAACTGGCCTTCTTTGTTTGTTGCTCTAGAGTTTGTTGCATGTAACGTTTCATCTTTCAGCTCCCTGCTTTTCACCAACTGTCCTCCACGCTCGTAATGCCATCTTTCCTCATCTCCTTCTCTTGGCTTCCCTGACTTCCTCCAAGACCCAGTTAAATTTCCCAATTGATAAATGGTCAAAGGATATGAACAAGTAGTTTTCAGAAGAAAAAATTCAATCTATCAATGCCCAAAGGGGAAAAATGCTATAAATGACTACCATTTAAAGAAACAAAAATTAAAACAACTCTAAGGTATCACCTCACGTATATCAGATTATGTAATATGACAGAAAAGGGAAATGACAAGTGCTGGAGAGGCTGTGGGAAAACAGATACACTAATGCACTTTTGGGGGAGGTGTGAACTTCTCCAACCATTGTGGAAGGCAGTTTGTAACTATGCCTTGAAAGCTTTCAAACTATACCTGCCCTTTGAGCCAGCAATAACACTGTTAGGTCTATACTCCAAAGAGGTCAAAAAAAGGGGGAAAGGACCTCTAAAAATATTTATGGAAGCTCTTTTTATGGTGACAAAGAATTGGAAACTGAGGGGATGTCCATCAATTGGGGAATAGCTGAACAAGTTATGGCATATGAATGTGATGCAATACCATTCTGTTGTTTAAAAAAATGATGAAACCAATGGTTTCAGAAAAAACCTGAGAAGACTTATGTGACTGGATAAAAGTGAAGTGAGCAGAACCAGGGGAACATGGTAGGCAATAATGGAAATATTATAAAGGTAATCAACTATGAAAGATTTGTAACTCTAATCAACACAATGCCCCACCGTGATTCCAAATGACTCTTGATGAAATCTCTTCTGGACAAACAACTAATGAACTCAAAAGTGCACTTAGACATACATTTTCTTCTTTTCTTTCTTCCTCTTTCTCCTTCCCCCCCCCCACCTCTTTTTCTGTCTGTCTGTCTCTGTGTGTCTCTGTGTCTCTCTGTCTGGGTCTGTCTGTCTGCCTCTCTTTTGGGGGAGGGACATGGCTAATGAAGAAATTTATTTTGCATTACTATACATATTTATAATGGATTCTCAATGGGTAGAGGAGGTGGAGAGAGAAGGGAAAGAATTTGGAACTAAAACATAAAAAAAAATTGAATTTTCAAAATGAAAAAGACTCAAGTTAAAATCCCCCCTTCTGCAGGAAACCCTTTCCAGGTCCTCCCCACTGCTAATCCCTCCCCTCTTAGGTTGCCTTCCATCTACTATGGATCCATCTTGTATGTTCATAATTACTGGCTGTCTTGCCCACCAAAATGTGAGCTCCAGGAGGGCAAGGACCTGTCTTGTTTTGTTTTGCTTTGGCCTTCCTAGTACTTAGTATTTGTTGCATAACCAGTAGGCTCTCAGTCAGTGTTACTTGCTTGCTTGAATATTAATAAATAAAATATGTAATTTCAACTTCAAACTAGTTCATATTGGTCCTTCACAGCTGTATGATTTGCCTATATTTATAATTCATCTGTCTTCTGATTCTTTTTCATCTTGACCTCATAGGAAGGAAGTAACCCATCCTCAAAATCAGCTCAGAATTGTTTAGCTTGGCCTCTGAGGACAGAACCAGGAGCCATTGGGGAAAGAAAAACAAAAATGCAAATTTAGGTTTGATGTCAGGTCAAATATCCTAAAAATTCAAGCTGTCTAAAAATGGAACACTCTACTTCAAGAAAGGGTGTATCACTCCACTCCAGAACAATGGTGTTACATGTGCAGGTGACGGGCAACTAGTCAAGATGTAATTGATAGCCAGGGAATGCAGAAACCAAGGTAACTGATCCCCGTGGGACAAGAACTGAGGATTTGAACATTAGCATCATCCCCTAAACAACTGAGCCACATGCAAACATGTGTGAATTCTGGTCAAAGCTACCGACAAATTGTAAAGTCCCTGAAGGAAGGGACTGTTTTATTTTTATCTTGAGGAATTCCAGCATAAATTAGGCACTTAATGTATGCTTGTTGACTGAGATTGAAGGCTCTGATGAGTTGGACCCATCATGGGTTCAAGTTCAGAAAAAGACACCAAAGGTTGTTCTTATCACTCATGGTGCTATAATCCTATAAAGGATACAAAGTGGTTTCCTCTCAAATAACACTGCATGCAAAGTGGATAGTGGATGTATTATCAACTGCCTTTACAGATGAGGAAAAGTGAGGCTCAGAAGTGACTTGCCAAGTATCACACAGCTGGTTAAAGTTAGGGTTCAAACTGAGGCCTCCCTGCTCCAAGTCCACCCCCTTCATTGTCTTTACTTCTTTCTCACCAGACATTCCACAACATAAACTCTGAGCCAGAGGAGACAGCAGAAGCTAGCAGGGGAGGAAGTCAGCAGCATCTTGGGTTTGTTTCTACTCTGTCGAAAAGAAGTTTCCTCAGCCCAGACCTATGAATCAGCGTTTCCTCTGTCAAGAATGCACAGTGAGTGGAACAGCCTGAGTCTGACAGAATGGAAGGAGGAACCTTCCATGACATGGCAGGACCAGCAGCACCGGCAGCCTGTGCCGCCTCCTCTTCCAGAGAAGCCCTGGATCTGCCATCACCCACCCCCAAAAATAACAGTTTACAGTTATATTATTTTTCTCAGAGAGCTCCAAAGTAGCCTTAGGATTCTGTTCTTTCGACAATATGCCTTTTTCAGATGAAAATACATGGATGGAGCAGTGACACCCTGGTGGGGCAATGGGACCAGAGCATTTGGTCCACATTTAGCCTTTTTATCATTGACTGACTCATGACACTACACCATGCAAGCCTGGTCAGTATGTGGGAGGACAGAATCAGGAACCGATGACAAATAAACCTGTATATGGCAGAATACCAGGCTGAACAACCTCAAATCTTAGAGAACTGCCTGAGCATTGAGAGTTTAGCCCAGACATGTGAGAGGCAGACCTGAGCCCATTATCCCAGCTCTTTTTTTCAATATACCATGCCAGCTCTCCCTGATAAATGAAAAGCCTTACACTAGGACTCAAAATGTCAATTTCGCAAAAAACAAACTAACAAAAAAAATGATAGGGATGGCATGTCTTGTCAGTGACTCATCTGAATAAAGATCTGTGGGTTTTAGTAGACCACAAGCTCAGTGTGTCTCTATGGTATGATATGGCTGTCAAGAACAGTAATGCAGTCTTGGGGGACGTTCAAAATAGAACAGTGACCAAGAAAACTAAAGCGGTTCCCCTGGTCAGAATACTTCTGAAATAATAACAGTTAACAATATCTTGTATTTATATAACACTTTAAGGTTTTGAAAGTGCTAAACAAATATTATCACATTTGATCCTCTTAATAACCCTGGGAAGAAGGTACTATTATTATTCGCACTGTACAGATGAGGAAAATGAGCCAGACAGAATAACCTGGCCCAGGATAACATAGCTAGTAGGTATCTGAGGAGTGATTTGAACTTGATCCTTGACTCCATTTCCAGTGCTCTATCCACTGTGATATCTAGCCACCTCTGATTAACTCAGTCTAGAAGTCAGGCCCTCTGTAATTATTGAGGTAGGGGAAGAGGAAAATTCTCAAACTTAGAAAGGATCTCTTTGGTCATCTAGCCCAACTCAGACTGGAATAAGAAATATTGTGTTCAATCCTAGACTCTGCCTTTTAGGAAGGACATTTGGGATGCTCAGATCAAGTGAATTCTCCAAAGGATGAATTAGATATAGTGAGGAAATATCTTCGCAACTCTACAAAGAGCCCAGAAGAAATCTGTGCCATCTCAAATAGGAGTTCCCTGAGGGCCTCATGAAGGAGAAAAAAAGACTTTCAGCCAAAGGACTCCCAGGAACTATGAGCTCCTGTTTTCCCCTGGATACTCAGTTCTCAAGGGAAAGTGTGCCCTAGTGTACCAAGTCCTGTTGGTGTACTATATTAACGAATATCCATTTCTAAAAGCTACCTGACTTGATAATTGAAACTCACCAACTATAATACTAGAATCCACCACCATCACTACCCCTCTGACCTGCCCCTGGTGACCTGAGGGGAGATGCTGTAGCCAGCCTCTGAAGACTTGAGCTGTCAGTGGGTATATAAGTTGGGACAGTAATCCTTAAGCAGGTGCGGTTTTAGTCTGAGATTCTGCGAGATTTTTCTGATCTCCCCAGGTGACAGTGACTTCTACAAAATTATTTTCTCCCAGGATTCAATGTCTCTACTACTGACATGGTTCTCAATTATCTGAATAGATACATTAAGTCATCATGAATGTGTTTTCATGTTGACTAAAAGGCAGGCTCATGAGGAACATGGACTTAATTATACTTCTCTGCATCCACAGGGCTAAACACTGTTCCTTGCATATAGAAGACACACAGTAATTATATGATGGTTGAATGAACTCACATAGTTCTCTCTACACGAAACCAGTCCATTTACCACACTGCTTCAGCCTCTTTTATCCAAATGTTTAGAAGAAATTGCTTCACTCTTTTCGAACAACATCAAGTCCGTAACTCTTCAGGAAGCTCACTATTTTCCCGTTGACCAGAAAGAATTTGGAGCTCCCTCAACACCTTCATTGCTGGGACAAAAGGGGATCACCTGAGCTCTGGGGAAGTCTGGTTCTTTTTGGCAGAGAGAAGGAAAGAGAAGAGCTCTTATACCAATTCAATCCACAAGGGGAAACTATTTTGTGGCTTTAAATGTGCCACACAGTCAGTATCATATAACCACAAGTTCATTATGGAGGAATTGGATACAGCCATGGGACTTGGCAGGGAAGTGATTGATTGAGAAGGCTCCTTCCCTTTCCACCCTGATGACTGGCTCAAATTGGTCTACCTTAGCCACTCCAACATGAACTGACATCTGTTAAGGAGGAGTAATAACAGATAAAGGAAGAGCCATGACGTGGAGATCCAGCTTTAGAGTCAGGAAGTCAACTGACATTTATTAACCACTTAACTAGGTGCCAGGCACTGTGCTAAGTAATAGAGACACAAAGGGTGACAAAAATAAGATCTCTGCCTTCGAAGAGCTCAACATACAAATAACAGTATGATTCAAAATAACAATAACAATATAAAGCAAGGAAATGACATAGAAATACTTATGTACATATAAGACACATACAGGTCACTGAGCATTCTCTCAGAGGCAAGGCATTAACATTGAGGTGGACTGGGAAAAATCTCTTGAAGATGACGGGATTTAAGTTGAGGTTTGAAGAAATCCACAGAAGCTAAGAAGTAGAGAAGAGGAGGAAAAAATATTTCAGTTATGTAAGACAGCTGGTAAAAAAGATAATAAGACAGGAGATGGAGGGTTGTGTGGGATGAACAGTAAGAAGACAAGGATGGCTGGCTCAAATCCTGCCTGTGAAACCTAGTGGGCACCCCCAAAAAGTCATGGTGCCTTTCAGTGACCTAGACAGCTCTCTGAGATGATACAGTGGTAAAGAAGGTGTCAATCTACATCTCTGGAGGAAGCTCCCAGTGTGGATGAAATGCTAGAGGTGGTCCAGAGGAAGGATGAGTCAGCCTAGTTCTGGCTTAGCTGTCCTGCTCACCCAACAATATCCTCCAGACTGGGAATATCCTTTCACCCTACCACAGATGAACACTGTGACCCCTCTCAGTTCTGGGATTCTATAAATATACAAAGTGTCTTGCAAACCTTTAGAGCTAGTGGTTTTTAATATGAAATCTTTGCTTGTTGGAAGGTTTGTAATGATAATAGCTTATGTTAATGTGTTGCTTTTAGGTTTCCAAAGTGCTTCAGATGTTATTTCATTGGATCCTCACAAGCCTATGAGGTCGATGCTATTATCTTCAATTCAAAGATCAGGAAAGTGGGCCTCAGAAAAACTAATTAATTTTCCAAAGTCACACAACTAGTAAGTGACTGAGGCAAGATTTCAACCCAGGTCTTCCAAACTCCCCATCCAATGTTCCCCTCACTTTGCCATGCTCCCAGTGTGGAAGAACATGCAGAGAGGATAAGAAGCCTGAGAACATTATTTGAATAATATAGATGAGATATAATTAGGAATTGTGCTAGATTGCTGGCAATGGCAGTGGAAAGAAGGAAACACCTGAAAGAATTATTGAAGAAGGAGAGGATTGGATGTGCAGTGAAGAAAGAAAACAGGAGGAGAGAGAGATAAGACAAAGATTCAAGCTTGCTTGATTGCAAAAAAAAAGGATATTTTCTTGAGCAGAAATAGGACCTTCAGGAAGAAGAAAGGGTTTGGAGGAAAAGATAATGATTTTTTTAAATTATTTGAAATGTCAGTGGGATATTCAGATAGCAGTATACAGGAGACAAGTGGAAATGTGAGACCAGAGCTTAAAGAGAGAGGTGAGAGCTGGAAATATCCATTTGGGAGTCATTTGCATAGATAAAAGTTAAAACTAAAAAATTCAGATCAATCAATAACATTTATTAAGTAACTACTGTGTGCTTAGCATTAGAGATACAAAGAAAAAGCGAAAACCAGTCTCTAAGCTTGAAGACCTTACATAGTGAATGAAGATGAAAGAGTTGGAAGAGACTTTCCAGGTCATCTACTCCAAACGATACATAACAGAGAAGGCCCTTTATGGCATCTCCAATAAGAAGCTGCCATTCACCCCAAAAGAGGATCTCCAATAATGGCCTGCCAGTATCTTCTAAAGTAACTCACTCCCACTTTTAGAAGGCTATAGTTGTTTGGAAATTTTTCCTAATATCAAAACCAAATGTGATCTTTGCAACTTCTACCCACTGCTCATAGTACCATCCTCTTGTACCCAGCAGAACAAGATGAATCCCTGTTCCATGTGACAGTTCATCAAATATTTGAAGACATATACCTATCACTTACCAGATGAAATTTTCCCACTACCTCAACCAAGCCATGATGGCATTTTCTGTAGTCCTTTTTTATCACCAAAGTTACCCTCTTATGGGCCATTCTTCAACTTGTCAATGGCCTTCCTAAAATGTATTTACGTGGAATTGAACACAATACCTTGCGTGTAGCTTGATGATATCAGACAATATTGGAATAAAGAAGAGGGTGGATGTGTTGATCTTGGGGGGGGGGGGTCAAGAAATCCCAGAAATACTACAATTAAAACCCCTTTCTCTGATATTTACTAACTGTATAATCATGGAAATCACTTATTCTCTCTGATCTCAATTTTCTAGCTAGATTGGGCAATGTCTAGGGTCTCTTCAAGCTCTAACTCTGTGACCTTCCTCCTTCTGGATTCTATGTCTGTAGATGAAACTTGAATAATATTAGCTTTTCAGTTGCCATAGAATTCATACTTTTGTTGCTTGTTAAGCTCACAGTCCATGAATACTGCCAGCTCTTTTTCAAAATAGCCATTTATCCATACTTCCCATATTGTACTTGTGAAGTCAATTTTTTTAGGACTCAAGTGTAGAAGTTACATTTATCTATATTTGATTTCACCTTATTAAATTTAGCCTATTATTCTTGCCATTTGGAGCAAAGTATAAATTCATTGAATCTCAGAGTTGGAAGAGATGCCAGGAATCATCACATCTAACCTAAAACTGAATCAGAGTCCTTCCCTATGGCCTTTGCTAGAAGACTTCCACTGCAGTAGAAGCCACCAATGGCTTCAGTCAACAAGGATTTAGTAAGTGCTTAGTGCTAAATCTTGGGGATACAAAGAATGGAAAAACAAAAATCAAAAACAAAAAATCATGGTGACTGCCCTCAAGGAGCTCAATTTTAAAAAGGGAGAAAAATGCAAAAATCTACCTCCAATATAAATGAGAGGCAATTTCAGAGAGAAAGCAGTAGCATTAAGGGGGAATAGGAAAGACCTCCTCTGAAAGGTAGAATGGAAAATGAGTCTTGAAGGAAGGTAAGAAAGCCAGAAGGTTGAGGTGAGGAGGTAGAGAGATGATAATCAAGGACATGAAAAGTGGCAAGAAGTGGTCAGTGGACATCAGAAATTTCAAGAAGCTACAGGGAATTCAAGGAATTTGAAGATAAATTTTATAAAAAACTTTTCAATTTTACAACTGGGCTCTCTCTTCAGAGAGAGAATTTTTAGGAGAGTCATCGAGGGAAAAATCAGATGATGAGGTACTGAGGAATGAGTGGGAATTCATGGCAACAGGCAGTGTAGATTATTTTTGAGAAGTTTGCCAATGAAAGGAAAGACAGTAATAGTAACGCAGGTTAAGGTGATCATCGGACCAAAAGAAGATTTTTTTGGATATAGATGATGCAATATGGCACTCAGGATGAGTAGAACATGAACACAGTTGTTTAAAGGAGCGTAACAGAAGGAAAAGGAAACCTACAGAGTAAAATGAATAGACTGATCTTCTTGGACATTAGGAATTCTTTGATATCAACTTTTCTCGTGCTTCATTGCCAGACTAACCCTTCACTTTTTATTTACTTTTATGCTTCAGTGTATAACCCATAATCCAGCGCTCCATGCTTTGGGTTTCATAGATCTGGCTTAAACTTTAGGGCTTACTCCCAAAAGGATACCACTCTTTGGCTCATTATGTTCCCACCTAGAATTCCCACTGGGAAATCCCAGAATGTGATTTGATTATTGCCGCAGTATAGCTTTCTATTAATTTGGGCAAGATCCTGTATAGACATTCAAGACAAAAATTAATGTGTACATGACAAACTTTGTCACCTCCCATGAAAAACACAAAACATAAAGATATAAAAAATCCAAACAATGCATTAACTAGATACAGTAGCCCATAAAAATGGATACAATGTTTCTCCTTCAGCACTCATCTTTCTCTGGGATACTGATCTGAGCTCCCCTCCAAAGAGAAAAAGAGTTTGATGCTGTGAGGACAGCTCACTCTCTACGTTCCAGGGAGCCCCCTTTCACCCCAACGATCTGTACAAGCATCTGACTTTTTATTGTGCCTTCTCTCATCACTACCTCTCATCTGCAATATCAAAACTGTTTCCCAATTTTTCTCCTGGCCTCCCTACTCAGTCAATCATCTACACAGCTGCTGAAGAACCCTCTAGCCTTCACCTCACAGAATCCTTCCTTCCCTTCAAGGCATACCCAAAGTATCAGTTTTATGAGAGGTCTTTCTCATTATACCTACTGCTAGGACCATACCCCCTACTCCAACCACCTTGTGTTGAGCTTCTTTATATACATTCTCTTTGCATTTATTCTAGATGGATTTTATACATCCCTGTGTCTTTCTTATTAGGAAGTTATAATTACATAGTCACAATGTATTATATAATACATTACACTGTTCTATGTAATGTATTTTATATTATATAATATAATAATTATAATATAGTATCTGCATTGCTAGTGTTTAGTACTGATCCAGGCACATAGTCAACTAAGTAAATTTTCATGGTTTGAATGTTGAGACTACCCTAAAATCTTGGACTCCTCTAGAAGCTAAACACCCTGAAGGTTGTTAATCAAGCAACCCCTTTCCCAACAGACTGATACCTTTTGAATATGTTTGGTATCAGTAGAGAATAAAGTCCAAGAGTCTAGTTTCCTTATTTTGTGACTGTGGTTCCTTTCTACTCCCCCAGCTTCAGTGGGCCATATGTGAAATCTTCTCCTTTTAAGAGGCTGAATCTGCACAGGAAATCCCTTCCTCTTTATAGAAAGAAGGATATTGTAAGTCTCCAACTTTTCCAGACAGTTGGGATCCAGAAATCTAAATTCCTTGGACAATGTGGACCTTTCTTCCAAGCTGTCATGTCTCTGAAAGGCTTTTCTGCTAACTTTCCAAGGCTGAGTCCAAAAATCCTCCTCTTATACCATACTTCCTCTTATACACCCCCCTCACCCCCTCACATCCCTCTTCCTCAAGGCTGCCATTAGTTACTTCTAGGGAAGAATGACCCATTCATGGACTCAAATCCTTTCCTACTCTGCTCTCCTCTTAAGAACTTATAAGGAAAGTAAGAAGTATAAAAAAGAGTTGAGCAAGTCTGTAATATGCCTTTTATATCATAGCTAGATGGGACAATAGATAGAGTACTTGGCCTGGAGTCAGGAAGACCTGAATTTCAATCCAGACTCAGATACTTACTAGTTGAGTGACCCTTGGGCAAGTCAATTAAACCCTGTTTGCTTCAGTTTCCTCATCTATAAAATGGGAATAATAACAGCAACTCCTTCCCAGGGATTTCATGAGGATCAAATGAGATAATATTTGTAAAGTACTCAGCACAGTGTGTGGCACAGTAGACACTCAAAAATGTTAGCTATTATTATTATTATCAGCTTAAATATATGACTTGGGGAGGCATTCTGGGGACAGTCTAAATTACTAAGACTTCATCAGGTGGTATCCTTAGTCTTCTCAACAGGGTGCCAATGAACATGCATACTTTGCATAGGGAAATGACTCAGTTGTAAAAATAAATAAATAAGTAGAGGCTTACTGCCCCTTATACTTATCATTAATGGGGGAACTCTCGTTCAGAACTCTCTTATTTTCTCAGAGACAAAACATCATAGCAACACCTCCTACTGTGGAATTTAAGTCTATTTTTCTACATAAATTTCCCCTAAAAAAGAATCTCCCCACCTCTAGAGAGCTTCCCCTCATTTTTGCAATACCTCCAAATTGTCTGGGTAGCGTTCTGACTGCCCGTTCTCATTATCTCTCTGCGTGTCAGGGTCCAGCCCTTTTCCCCATCATATGTAATCTCCACAATGCCTTTTCTGACATTTCTCCAAGGCAAATCGTCTTTGGAAGCATACCTGGCTGACTGGCATCCACCATGTTCTCTGTCTCACTTGTACTTTTGAGTCTTTTAAGTTGGTGATATTCCATCCATCACAGACATAGACCATCACCAGGAAGATAATGGTGTTAAAGAGATGGGCTTTTGAAATAATGAGAAGCTTGAGATTATTTTTTTAAATAGGCACAATTTATCAAATATGAAGGAGCCCAATCTCCTAATGTCATTAGCTCAAGAGGTGAAAGGAACAGAGAATAAACTTTCAGCTTTATATGGATATATAATAATATCCCAAACTGCCTCCATTGTCTGCCTTAAAAAGTACTATGGTTCCCCATCACCCCCAGTCCCATGGGAAGACTGTGAGTAATGCTGTGTAAGTCCTTGTTGGGCAAATCACCAGGGACTTCTTATTCAGGCATCAGCTGAACTATTTGGATTCTGAGATCTCTTCTAGCTCTAATATGCTATACTTCTGTACTTCTATACTTATCCTTCTATTTCTTATTTTATACCTGAAGTACTTGTACAAGGACTAACTTGATGGGATCTCAATCTGGCTTCACATTATGGTCCAGAAACTCTGTTTTGTTTTGGTTTGGTTTTTTTCATCCATTTTGTGTATTCATCATGCATGGTTAGACCCATTATGATAATCATATTGCTTTTCTTTCTGCAGCCCATTGAAAATTCCACTTTTAATCCCTACCATCCTGGATGGTGCCCTCTTTCTCCCTATGCTGTTCAGTCACTCATATTTATTTGAAAAAACTGAATCTTTCCAATAACAAGTTTCATAGAGAGAGAAAGGGAAAGGGTATTGGATGAAGCCATACTACTCTCTCAGTTCAGAATCTGCATTGGATTTTTCAGCCTGTGGCAAGCACTGTGATCATGGCTTGTGCTGCTCTTGTAACTATATTATATACACTTGTTGTTCCAACGGGCTCGAAGAAATGGTGTCAAGAGACACACTTCATGAGTACGTTTATTATTATCTCCGATGTTCAAGCTGCACCACATAAATGTCTGGCATTTCCAGAAATTACTATCGATTGAGGAGCAAAGTTTACAAGGCCAATCAATAACAGTTTTTCCCCTGCTATATATTTATTTGTGATTGAGCTCTGCTCCCTGTTCCTTCAATGCTTTCTAGTGCCTGTAATTGGTGCAGAATAAATGGATGATTTCATCCTTTTCCTGGAAAAAGCAGAAAAAAAATACCTGCCATTAAAAATATCTCCATGCCTCATATGGAAAAAATAAATAAATAAATGAAAAGCTCAGTGCTGGTGCCTGAATGTGCTCATGTGCTTAGGGACACAGGCGTTCCCCGTGAGTGTGAGTGTCCTCCTGTGGGCAAACCTTTGTGTGGGGTCTGGTTTCCCTTAGTGCTGAAATCACTGATTCTGTTGCTTGGCACTGCTTGCCTTTCTGAACCTCATTTTCCTTAGCTGTAAGAGGGAGGGGCCAGATGGATTGTCTAATTTCTGAGGTCCTTCTCTGTTCTCTCTTGATCAATGATCCTGGGTTCATTCCTTGAGAAGATCTTTGGGGATTCAAGAAGGTGCACTCCATCTCTCTGACATCTACCTCTGCGTTAGAGGGCAATGATGTGCTTGTCACAAGTGTATGAAACCCCTGGTAAGGAACCCCTTTGACCAACCTGCACTCAGCACAGTCCCTGGCACGTAGTGGGCACTTCATATGTGTTTACCGAGTGATTGACTCTAAAGTCAGGTCCTCTGCAACTTAGTCTTAGAGAACTGAGAAGTTCAGGGGGCTTGCCCAGGCTCACACAGCCAGGATACTTCAGAGGCAGGATATGAACCCAGGTGTTCAAGGTCAGCGATCTATTCTCTGAGCCCTGCTGCTCCTCATAGATATCAGAGATCATGGAACACTAGACCTGGGAGTGACCTTTGAGCTCACAAGTCTGACCGCCCCTTTGTTATATAAGGAAACTGAGGCACAGAGAGAGATAGTGACCTGTCCAAGGTAGTCAATAGCAGATTCAGGACTTGTACCTGGTCCTTCTGGATTCATTCCTCTCAAAAATACTTTTTTTTCTTTCCCAGGTATTCTGAAGGAGAAACAGGAGAATCATCTCAGACCCCAAAAACACACAGAACCCTGGAGAAATCTCATGACACCCAGTCTGTTGCTCCCTCCACTCTAGAAGGTTACTCCCCAATGTCCCTGGAGGTTTGTCAGCTTGGTAAATAGTATAAGTGTAAATGTAAAAAGATAGAATTTTCAGCTACTACTGTTTTCTCTATATAAATAATGGTTTCTGGGATGAGGGCTCCTTGCTATGCTACAGCCAGGGTAGCCCATCTCCTTCCCTCTATGGTGGAGGGATTAAGATTGGGATGGGGGAACTGTAGATAGGGAGGGCTTTATGGTACACAAGAAAGATGGCAGGAGTCATGGGATCTGTGTCTTGACTTTATCATTTACCAGCTTTGTGTCCTTGGGCAGATCAGTTAACATATTTTGTGAAATGAGAGGATTGGGGTCCATAACTTCTAATGTCCCTTCCAACTCTGGTCTGTCAGTGAAAAAAAATTAAGAAGCACCTAGTGTGTGCAGGTACCATGCCAAGCACTGAGGTACACCAAAAAGGGATACCAAACGTCCTTGCTCTCAGGGAGATCAGGCTCCACATCCTCAAGGCAAGAACTCCTTGGCCTTCTCTGACCTAAAGGCAGCAAGCTCCCTCTGGAGCAGCCTCTTGGCCAGCCTCCAGTGGTTTTAAAAACTTGAAATATTCATGTTGAGATGAACACGGCCTTGTTCCTTTGGCAAATCTATGAGGGATATGATGTTTGGGGAGGGATTCTCATGAGTTCCAACCAACCCAAGCTGGAATTTAGAGGAAAATGTTGGATTGGGGGCAAGGGCTTCAAAAGTCAAGAGATTCACTCTTTCATTCATTCAAAATCATCATCCTGTGCCTTCATCAACACCTTCCTTCTTCAGTCCCTTTTGTGTGTTGTCTTCTCCTTTAGAATGGAAGCATGAAATGCCTCTTTTTTTTGTATTCCCAGACCTTAGCATAGTTCCAGGCATATAATAAGAATGAATAAATACACATTTCCTTCCTTCTCTTTTGAACATTTAGGAAGCACCTAATATAAGCTAGTCACTGTGATATGGTAGCAAGGAAGCAGGCCTCTGCAATGGGGTGACTTGGAGACTTGGATCCCTTTCATGCCTCTGACAAACAGGAGTCATATGACCTGGAGTAACTCACCCTCTCAGTAGCCCTGGCAATGCTTAAAAACTAGGTTGCAAGTCAGGTTCAATCCTATTTGTGAAGGGTGCTTCATTATTGAGAGATCCTTGTGCAAATGAAATCACAATTCCAGGTCAAAAAAGTAACAATGTCTAGACCCATAAGATCAAAGGACTGAAATAAAACCAGTCCTGGGCCTCTAGGAATTTCCATTGGTTTGTTAAGCTACAATATGTACACAGATGAGCAAGGTCAATGTAAAAACGGACCAAGGTGGGGCAGTGGGAGAAGCAGCACAGGAAAAAGGCTCTCCCTCCAACTGCCTTCTGGATATGTTAAGGTCATATCCAGAGGAGAGGTGTGATTTAAACAGGGGAGGGCTGCACTACCTAAGGGACTTCCCTGCTTTCTGTCAGCAACGGGGCCCACCTTGACCCTTTACTACTATGGTGCTTCTGGATACCTCCAAGGCCATCTGTTGGGTTGGAGTCTCCTTGGAGCACCCTGTACTCTAAGGCAGGACTCCTGCAAGGCTCCTCTCCAAAAGAACTTTAGTTCTTTCCTTGGTCAAAGTCTATCAGTGTGGGGTAATTGTCTACCTTCAAGCCCATTAGGTGAAACCACAGCCTGATTCCTGAGCCCTGACTTCAGGGAGACCCAGGATCAATGGATTTTCAGGCTGGAAAGTCTCTGGGACTTTCAGATCTTAGCCTTCCAAGAGCTCAGAGGTTCATTTAGAATAACTCTTCTCTTTACTGACATAGAAAGAGAGACACAGAGATCTTAAGTGATTTGTCCACGTCACAGAAGTCAAAGGGTAAAATAACACAGATGAAAACAACCTTTGACCCCGCTGACATAAAAAGGCTGGTCAGAGGGTCAGAGGGCAAGGATTCTTGCTGGAGAGAAAAAGCAACTATCTATATCCCCTCAATGCCCTCTTGCAACAGTGAGGAGTTTATACCCTTGTATCCAGACTGTGAGACAGCATCAGGCAATGGAAAGAAGGTCAGCATTGAGTTAGGAAATCCCGAGATCAAATCCCACCTAGGTACATATTAGCTGTTCGATCCTAGGAAGGCCCTTAAGAACTCTCCAGCTCTTAGTTTCCTCCTCTGTAAAATGGGCATAACAAAATCTGCAACGCCTCCTTCACAGACTAAAAGAATATCCGGGACATTAAGGTTGTCTGTAGGGAGCCCTGGGGAGTTCAGCCTTAAACACGATTTTGTAAAACCAGAGGAGACATTAAACCTCAGTCAGAAACTGACCCCTCCTCTAATCCAAGCCCCAGTATTCAATGGATGAGTGGAGCAATTCAGGTGGTGAATACCTGGGGGTGGGGGCGGGGCTTTCACATGAAATTTTAGAGTCTCCTCTGTCCCCAAAAAGAAGCAAAAAGGAGCTTGGTGACAAAGGGGACCTGAGCCATCTGAGCTAGCAGCTGTCCTGGGATGGAGTGGCTTTTTCTCATGTCACAATTGCTCCTTCCTTCCTCCAAAAAAGTGTTCTCATAGTTACCTTATATATGTTTATACCTTGTACTCATTCATATATTTACCTCACGCGGGTTTTCTATTCACTTATCTGAATATGTTCTGTTTCCCCTCCATACGATGTGACTCTCTGAGCAATCAGTTCCTCAGGGCAAGGACTGTTTCATTCTTGTTGGGAGATAACATATGAAACATTTTACAAACCTTAAAATGCTATAGAAACTGTAGCTATTAATAGTATCCATGGCAGTAGTAGCATGGATGAATGAAGTATTTCTTTATAACTTACTATGAGCAAAGCATTGTGGGTAATAACTTCTCCAACGCCTAGACACATCATAGATGCTTGAAATGTGTTTGCTGGATTAACTGGACTTGAAGGTGTGATCATGACTCTTGAGGAAACTGAGATTTATTATTTCTCCCCTCCAATTCTTCCCTTTTCCCAATTTCCCACCATCCTCCCAATCCCCCAGGCTCGAAATCCAGCTGTCTTCCTTAGCTCCTCAATCTCTCCCATCTCCCCTCCCCATCACCAGTCAGCGGTCAAAGCTTCAGAGAACTTTACTGTACCTGCTGCCTCAGGGGTGACAATGGAAACATAATGAGCACCATAGACATCTTTGTGGAGGAGGAGGAAGAGAAAGAAAAGGATGAAGAGGAGGAGGAGGTTAAAGAAGAAGAGGACGAGGTAGACATGGGGAAGGAAGAGGAGGAGGAGGTGGATGTCCATGATGTGTCCAGTTGTATTTGACCAGGAGATTCCCCAAGATATGACTGGAAAAACACTTTGGGGACCTTTGAATGGGCAAGGACCAGGTATGGGAGCGTGACGCAGTGACGGAAGCCCTGAGGCTCGGGGCTCCGGAGCAGGTGGCTGGTCTGAGTTTTGGCCTTGAGTCCTTTCAGACTCTGGTCCAGACCTGCTGTGTCCCTCCAGATGGCCAGGCCAGCTCACATCCCTGAGAGCAGCAGAGGGCTGACCTCCATTATTTCATGCATCCCCCAAATGGAAAAATACTCAGCCCCAGCTTCCCCAGGCACTCAGGGGAAGGAGGAGGTCTGCAAGTACAGACTCTGTTCGTGAACCAGTAGGTTTCCTTGTGTTCAGTGACTTCCCAGGTAGCATGCAAGCACTGAGGCCACATCTGGTTAATCGTTGGCTAGAAATCAATCCACAAAGAGATGGGTCCTGATAAAGGTCAGCATGAACACATTGAAGTTTAAGGGGCAATTGGTCCTTAGTGGTGGGCTCTGCCGCCCTGTTTTCCTGCTGCCTCCAGCTGCCTCCAGTCAATGATCTTCAGGCTGAGAGCCAGCTGTGCCAACAGCACTGGGGAGCCTTATCAAAGTGTGGGAGGGGAGCACGCCCACTGTGTAGGGTGCTGGCCTTGCCCTCTGCCCCAGTTTCTGGAACAAGCTGTTTTCTTTGAGGCTGCTGAAGGTCCCAGGTGAGCAACTCCTGGGGAAGTTCCAATACTGGGGATCCTGATATCCCCGTGAGTTTCTCAGAAGGCTTTTTGCCAAAACTGACCATTACTGCTGGGCACCCACCCATGTCCCTGTCTGTGTGTGTATGTGTGAATGAATGAGTGGGAAGGGAAGGATTGTGGGCTGCAGTGGGAAAAGAACAATATGGTATCCTCCTGAATGCCCAGCACCCTAGCCCAGCTTGAGGCCCTGTGCTGACCAGTAGCACTCATGACTGTTTCAGAGCATCCCATCACGCTCCTTGGAAATGCCTCCTAGACTCACCAAGGAACCCCAATGTGTTGCTATCTGCTCCATACTGTGGGAAAGCCAGTCCATCCATCCAGATGGCTCAGAATGGCAGCATTTCAGAGAGGTTAGGGTAGAGAATGAGGGACTCACCTGGGAGAAGACAGCAGGGAAGAGGGAAACTACACCACTGCAGTGGTTGGGAGAGTGAAGGGGAGATCTTTTTTAATCTAACCCATCCTCCACAGAGCTTTCACAAAAGCATCTGCCCAGGATACTCCCCAAGTCAACAATAATCTATGGCTCTCTGTTGTCTGGGACAAAATACAAATGTATAAGCTTCCACGTAAAGTCCTTCAAAATCTCTTTCTTGCTAAGAATAGAGCGAATGCAGAAAATTGGGGAAAACTCTCATAGACAATCTCTCAGATAGATGTGATTGGTCAAAATATTTGTGTGGTGTAGGAAATGATGAGCCAATGGATTTAGAAAAATATGGAAAGACTTGGACTTAGGAAGGAAGATGGTATCCCCTTTCAGAGAAACAGATGATGGAAGGGAATAAGTATAGTACAATCTTACACATACATGTATGTGTATATGTGTATAAATATATATGTTTATAGATATCTATGTAATATGTATAATATGTGTGTGTGCATGGATATGAATCAGGAGGGGGGAGGAGAAAATAAAGCCCAAAGTGCACAGCTGAAAACAGAAGAAAATCAACACCAAAGTGAAGAAAAACCAGGCAATGTTGAAAACAATATGTTCTATTTATGATACACGTTTTCTTGAAATGGAAATTTATTGTTTTATATTGAATCCTCTCTTATGTTCTGCTACAACACAGCAATGTTTTTTCCTTTTCTTATTTTGTATTTAAGTTTAAAATAAAATTTAAAACTTATTTCAAAAACATCTCTCTCTGGATGGTCTTTCCAGATTTCTTGCACATCACTTCCCTTCTATGTCCTACTCAAAATGATCTAGTTGAATTATTCCCTGAGCTCAGCTTTCAGTCTCCCAGTTCCATGACTGCACATACTGGGCCACGCACCTGATTCACTTCCTCCCAATCTCTCCTTTTTAATCAATCAATGATTTTTTAAAATTTTGCATTTGTGCCTCCAAGCTTCATGTAGATTCTTACAAACAGTAGACACTCAATAAATGCCCATTAAATTGAAGTGATTTAAAAGCATCCCCCTTCTTCCCCTTAGGCTCTCTTTTCTCCTAAGATATAGGGCCACATATCTTAGTTTACTGGGGCAGGGGGTGGGGTTGGGGGGGTGGACTGACAGGAGAGCTGTCAGTCTGGAGCAAGTCACTTTGTACCCCAGTCCTCACTTAGGAAAATGAGATCCACATCCCCAAAGGATTGGCTGGGCGAATAAGGATCCTTCCAAACTAACGTTCCTAAGATCCCTTTAGGATTCCTTTTAAAAAATACAAGTGGACAGAATTTGAGTAAGAGTAGTGTTCATTGATGTGAATAGACTCTTCTATGGGAGTGCAAATTATGACCCATCCATATCTTCTTATCCTGGGGGACACATTCTCCCTTAAATCCTCCATAAAGAATATCTCCAGCATGTTGGACGTCATTGTCTAAGTCTTTCACTATTTCATATTCCACAGGCATTTTGGGATGTTCCTTTTGACCATCTATTGTCCCTACTCTTGATCAAGCATTTTAGGCCCCTTGGCAAATGCTCAACCTTTAATTACCCTACACCCACCAAGCATCTCTCCAGAGACCCACATATCTTTACGCTAAAATTATAAATGTCCATAGATGTTCATGTTCTGTGATAAGAAATACCCAGTGATAATCTATGGGCCTTGTCCATGGTGGAAGCCTCACCTTGGTTGTGGTGGGTTATACGCATAGTCACGATCACATGGCTTCAAGTCCAGAGTAATCGAGTAGGTGCTTTGGCTGCTTTCTTACTCTCTCTTTCTTTTCTCTCTCTTTCTTTTTCTGTCCCTGTATCTCTGTGTCTTTGTCTCTGTTCTTCTCTCTCTCTCTGTTCTTTCTTTCTTTACATCTGTCTCCTCTCTTTACTCTCTATCTCTCTTTCCTTTTCTTTCTCTTTCTCTCTCTCTCTTTTCTTTCTCTCTCTTCTCTCTGCCTCTCTCTGTTGTTCTCTCTTTGTCTATCTCTTTCTGTTTATTCTTTGTTACAAGATATTACTCTTTACAGGGGAAAATGGGGAAGGATATATTTGTAAATGAAGATGACATAAAAACAAAATATATCAATATATTTTTGAAAGAGAAAAGATTGTTCATAAATTAGCTCTCAAACATGTCACTATGTTAATGAATGCTGGGGAATAGGGGGAAATGTAAGGAATAACCACTCATAGCAGAATCATAGTAAACCAACTGCTATTGCCAACTTGTAAGACTAAGAAGGAATGAGGCCAATCTAGATTTACCTGTGAAAAAACACATGAGTTTTTTGGTTTGTTTTAGATTTGTGGTTTCATTCATGTAGAGTACTCCAAGTGAGGGAGCTTTGTGTTTTAGTGGAGATGGGTCATTTCCCTACAGTATAGTGTCCCAGAGAGAGATCTGGGGGCACTGGACACTTTACTCATGTATACACAACTTCTGTCTATCAAAGAAAAGACTTGAACCCACATGAGCCTGACTCAGAAGCCAGTCTTCCATCCACTCTAAGTCAAAAGATCATGGGATTAGAGCTTACAGAGTCCTTAGAAGTCATGAGATCCAACCCTCTCTTCCTATCTATGAAGAAACTGTGACCTAGGGAGAAGAAGTCCCATCTTCTACTAGACAACTCTTCCAAAACTTCATGGTAGCCTGGAGGAGATTCTGGGCTCTTGAAAGTGCTAACAAATTCTGTCCTGTGGTATGTCTTACCAGGTTGGAAAAGGTTAGCTTATGGGCACATTGGCTGTGTCCTAGACATTCAAGGACCATCTCAGTTAAGTTCCATGTGACTTGTCAGTAGATTGACCCCAAGATAAAGACTTTTCTAGATGCAACAGTTCTCAAAGACCTTCTTGAAGGTTATAAGAGGTTAGGCTCTCCATCAGGAGATATTACTTCTGCTTTGAAGATCACAAGTCTCCATCAATACTATGCTCATTTTGTCAGAGAAGCCCCCAAATAGATCAGACTCCAATTATCACTCAATATGCCTAGAGGAGTTGCCTGAGGCTGAGGGAAATGAAAGCCCAGCTAGACTGTGTCAGAGGAAGGATGTGAAAAAAAGTCTCCCTGCCTGCAAATCTAGAGCCCTTGACACTATCTTATGGAAGTCTGTGTACATGCATGTGCATAGACATCGACATTAATATGCTTCTATCCAATGAACTGAAGAAAATGTGGAATGAGGGATCAAAGGAAGCTGGCTGCCTCCTCAGTGCACTGGCTGGGCATGCATGCCTCAGAAAGATTTGGTGGAGCTGTCTCCCTGGCATTCGTTCAGACTTGGGGTTGGTGATGCCACCAGAGATTTCTATCATTGTGTTTGATCATCGCAAGAGGTGGGTTGATGAAACCCATCCCATTATGACAAATCTGTGTGCAATTCACTTGAACTAAAAGTTATGCCTTCTCACATTTCTAAAGCACCTTGCAGTTTGCACATTGTTCCTCATCACCACCGAGGCAGGTGGCACAGATTTCCTCATCCCCACTTTCCAGAAGAGACAAAATTTTAGAAAGGTTGAATGATTGGCTTATCCAAGCATACACTGGTAGCAAGCATCCAAAGAGAGGAGGGGACCATGATTTGCTGACTCCATGTCCTGTGCATAGTGCCTCAGGCATCTGCCTGCAGTAGGAAACACACCCACAGGCCAAGGTGTGCATGACCCTGATGGGCAAAAGGAGACTTCAGAGGCAATGGCCTTGAACTGTAACTCCTCTGAGATAGGAAAAGGCTTAGAGAAATGCAGGAATAAACCAAAAGGCTAAGAAGAAACTTGAAGGAAAGAAGGACTTACTGATTCAAAAACCTGAAAAAAAAGAGTATACTATGATGATGGTGAGAGGTGTTGTAGTACAATGCATAAGGAGTTGGTCTTGTAGTCAGGAAGACAAGGGTACATTTCATGTCTCAGACTGAGGATATTTGTACAGCTTGGGCAAGGCACTTAAACTCTCAGAGCACAAGTCATAAAGACTAGAAGCTACAGATCTGACATCCAAGCTCACGTTGGTAGAGGGGGTTTCCACACTGGAAACTGCCCTACACTAAGGAAAGCTAAAAGTACAGCTCTAGATCCTTCCACACTATCTCTGTATCATATCATATATCTTGTCATATATCATATCTATCTATCCATCTATCTATTCATCTCTCTATTCATTCCATCTATTTATCTATCTCTGCAAAAATAGGCATGCACATATGTATACTATATATATGAAGCTATGAGGTTATGATACATAAATATAAGAAGGTCTAATGGATAGGGGAATCAAGAAAATATAGCCTTAAGTCCTTCTTCTGACATATATTGGTCACTTGAATTCTTAGTGCCCTAGATAACTTTCTAAAATTTTAGGCTATTAAGCAGGCCAACCTGAATTTGTAGAGAGACTTTCCTCACCTGGAAGTTCCCTATAGCAGTGGAATAACAAGTCCAGTCCAAATATATTTGAGGTGACACACACACACACACACACACATGTGTGTGCGTGTATATAAATATATATAATGTATATGTATATATATATATATATATATATGCACACACACACATATACACATGATGCTAAAGTCAAAGTGGTATTATTTCTCCTCCAACTGAGAATCAAATGCTACTGAGCCAGGGTAGACAAATTTTACCTAAGGATTGAATCCTTTTTTTATCAAGAAATATATATTAAACACCTGCTACATGTGAATCACGGGGCAGCAATATAAAGATGAAATGATATAATGCCTTCCCTTGGGGGGACTTTTTTTCTACTGGGAAAGAGCCCAGTAGATGTCCCACAAAAGGTTGGTTTAGTTTTGACCTACCCCCCACACACATATCTAGCTTTGGACCTAGGTGAGCTTGGATGTCAGATGTGGCCCCATGTCCACTCAATATCCCAAGCACACAGGTGGATTCTGGACCCAATCCGGGGATTCAGGTCTATACTCAAGTGGAGTTTGGACATACCTAAACATGCATCCAGGTGGCCAAGGAACAAGATAGCCCTTGCCAGGACTTTTGTGAGTAACACTCAGTCCTTTTTAGAAGTAATATCTATTCTTTCTTCCCTTTCAGCTTTATACAGGGACAGTCATAGAGAAAGGGAAGTACTGACAAAATATCCAACAAGAGACATTTTTGGGAAAGACCTTGGGGCTCCACGCTAAGTTGATTTCCTCATGATTGGTTAACATGCATGGCCACATATTATCAATATTTGAAACATGGGAATCAATCCTCTTTTCCATTGAGGATATCTTCCCCAAACTTCACCTGGGACTGAGGCAGTGGAAGTTAGGAATCCAAGCTTGGCCAATCCTGTTGTAGGGGATGAGATCATAAAGACATAGAAGGACCATACCACTGGAGAAAGTTCCCTGAAGATCCTCCTATCTCCCCCATGCACATATATTCACATATTTCCCATCTTTGGGCCTCAGGGGAGCCTAGAGATGGACCTTCTACAGAGAACATGAGATCATAGACTAGGAACTTGGAAATTACCTCAGAAGCCACCTAGTCTGCCTCCCTCATTTTTACAGATGAGAAACTGAGTCCCAGAGCAGTAACTCTTCCAAGTTCACACAGTTAATAAGGGACAGAGATGGGATTTGAACATTAGTGCTCTTTCTACTCTACCCCGCTGATATCCCTTTTGTGTCTTCCTAGCTGATTAGCACAGGGTCTGGCTTCTTCCCATTGCTGGAAACTGGATCAATCCTCCCTGGTTGATAAAGGTGGATCTTATAATGAAGAAGGAACATTCCAAACAGTCCTTTCTAATACTGAAGAACACAAACAAAATACCCACAGGAAAAGGAGATCCTACTTAAAAGAATCCAGATGCAAGCAGCATGGCCCAGAAAGCACCCTTTCCTCCCCAGCTCATGGTAAATGGAAGCAGGTCATATCAGTGATTTTAATGTCAGATTCTGAGAAGGAGGGGACTGAGTAGAGAGAGATAGAAATATCCCTTTAAACCAAAGGGAGATTGTACATTGAAGCCAGTGTTGAAGAAGACTTCATTTGCCAAAAGGTCCACTTTTCCCAGGAAAGCCCTTCTTCAACAGCAAGAACAGATACTTTCTTGTTTGTCCTGAATTTGTGATTTCATTGGTAGAGAGAATCATAAGGCATCTTCTCTGCTACTTACAGTTTTAAAATTTCCTGGGGAACTGAGAAGTTAAATGGCCAATCTAAGGCCACATAGCCAGGATGTACTAGAGATGGGGTTAGAATCTAAGTCTTCCTAACTATGCTGACTCTGACTTGCAAAATGCATTCACATATATTATTTCATTTGAACCTCACAAAAACCCTGTAATACACATCCTATAAGTATCATAATTCCTATTTGACAGATGAGAAAACTGAGGATCAGATATTTCAAATGACTTGCCCAGGTTCCATACCTAAGTAAGTGTCAGAGGCAGGATTTTCACCCAGGTCTTCCAGCTTCTAAATCCATTTCTTTCTTTACAAAACCAAAATGACCAGGGTCTCTGAAGTGTGACTGTTCCTAGGGATTTTTAAGACAATTAAATGGAAGATTTATTATTTAAATAGGAAACAGTAGGAGAGGTTGTTATGGGTTGGGGGGTTGAAGAAATTGTCTTGGAACTCTGACTGGGGTGGGAATAGGGTACAGGACAGGATGTGCCTCTCAGTAACAATCCAATTAAAAAGACAATTTGTATTTACCATTTCTCTTCAGGTTGTAATCTGCTGGCAGGATTCTCTCTTCTCCCCAGGGAAATATGAGGAAGGCATTTGGGTGGTATGGAAGTGACTCACTAGACTTGTCAGGCAGCTTAACAGGATCATACCTGGGCTTGCAAGGCTCTGAAGAACTTAGGAGGAGGTCTCACATTGCCAGCCAGGTCAGGAGTTAAAGCTGTTATTGGTGTGACTTTTTCCGGGATGCCTGCGGACAGAGGAAATTAAAAGTTGCTAAAGCCCAGACTGCTGCACATGGAGTGGAGTACAAGAGGAAGACATGCTCCCCCTTCTCTTGGTCAGTGGATGGTTGAATGAATTAATTCCACAATATGAGATCTTTGCCAGGATTCCATTCTGCATCTATGAAATTTCTACAACTGAATGTGGGCCCTGCGATTTCACAAGTGTGGTGAATCAGAGGCCAAATTGGGTTGATCCTCTGGCCAACATCTCCCCCTCACCCAGCTTCCACCTTCATCTCTCTCCTAGATGATTTCAGTAGACTTCTTTGAAAAAAAATACCTATTTCCCAATCTCATGTAAAAAATTAACATTGATTTTTATGTAAATCGTATTTTCCAATTAGATAAAAAGACAGTTTTCAACATTCACTTTTGTAAGATTTTGAATTTCAAATTTTTCTCCTCCTTCCCTCCTCTCCCCCCTCCCCAAGACAGCAAGAAATCTAATATAGTATATACATGCACAATCATGTTAAATATCTTTCCACATTAATCATGTTGTGAAAGAAGAATCAGGACAAAAGGGAAAAATCATGAGAAAGAGAAAAGAAAAAAACAAAGTTAAAATAGTATGCTCCGTTCTGCATCAGACTGCATAGTTCTTTCTCTGGATGTGGATGGCATTTTCCATCAAGAGTCTTTTGGAATTGTCTTAGATCCTTATATTGTTGAGAAGAGCTAAATCTATCAAAGTTGGCCATCCCACAGTGTTGCTGTTACTGTGTACAATGTTCTCCTGGTTCTGCTCACTTCACTCAGCATCAGCTCACGTAAGTCTCTCCAGGTTTTTCTGAAGTCCACCTGCTCATCATTTCTTATGGAACCAATTACATACATATATCGCAACTTATTCAGCTGGATGAGCCTTCCCTCACTTTTCAGTTCTTTGCCAGCACAAAAAGAGCTGCTATAAATATGTTCACACATGTAGACTTTTTGTTCCTTTTTAAAGATCTCTTTGGGATACAGACCTAGTAGTGATATTGCTGGATCAAAGGGTATGGATAGTTTTATGCCCTTTGAGCATAGTTCCAAATTGTTTTCCAGAATGGGTGGATCAGCTCACAACTCCATCAACAGTGCTCAAGTTTTCCCACATCTTCTCAAATATTTATCCTTTTCCTTTTAGGTCATAGTAGCAATTCTGGCAGTAGACTTCTAACTGGTCTCCTTGCTTCAAGCTCTTCCCCTTCCTGTACCATCATCTACCATGCTGCCACATTTATATCCCTAACACACAGGTCCAGCGATGTCCATTCTCCCTTTGGAGAAGCTCCATTATGGTCAGAAGCATAGCGTGAGAAGAGCATCAGCTGCTGAGTCAGAGGATGTAAGCCCTAAATCTCAACTCTCCCCCTCCTTCCTATGCCACTTCAGCTCTGTGGTTTTCAGCTCCCTCAGCTATAAAATGAGGGCATTGGGCTAGCTTATCTCTAAGGTCCCTTCCCACTCTAGCTCAGTGATCCAATAAATACAATAGAAATACCTCTGTTTGCCCTTTAAAGCCTTTCATCTATATTCATTACAGAAATTGGTCTATAATTTTCTTTCTCTGTTTTGTCTCTTCCTGGTTTAGGTATCAAAACCATATCTGTATCATAAAAAGAATTTGGGAGGACTCCTTCTTCCCCAATTTTCAAAAATAGTCTGTGGAATAGTATTGGAATTAGCTGTTCTTTAAATATTTGATAGAATTCACTTGTAAATCCATCCGGCCCCAGAGATTTTTCCTAGGGAATTTATTGATGACTTGTTCAATTTCTTTTTCTGAGATGGGGTTGTTTAAGTATCCAACTTCCTTTTCTGTTAATCTGGGCAATTTGAGTTTTTTAAAATACTCATCCATTTCATTTAGATTGTCAAATTTATGGGCATAAATTTGGGCAAAGTAATTTCTAATTATTGTTTTAATTTCCTCCTAATTGGAGGTGAGTTCACCCCTTCCATTTTTGATTTTAGTAATTTGGTTTTCTTCTTTCTTTTTTTAAATCAGATTGACCAAAGATTTATCAATTTTATTAGTTTTTTCATAAAACCAACTATTGGTTTTATTTATTAGTTCAATAGTTTTCTTAATTCAATTTTATTAATCTCTCCTTTGGTTTTCAGTATTTCTAATTTGGTATTTACTTGGGGATTTTCAGTTTGTTCTTTTTCTGGATTTTTCAGCTGCATGCCCAAGTCATTGGTCTCCTCTTTCTCTATTTTATTCATGTAGGCATTCAAAGATATGACTTCCCCTAAGAACTGCCTTTGCAGTATGCCATAAGATTTAGTAGGTTGTCTCATTATTGTTATTCTCTTGAATGAAGCTATTGATTGCTTCTATGATTTCTTGTTTAACCCACTCTTTCTTTAGGATTAGATTATTTAGTTTCCAATTAATTGTTGGTTTATCTTTCCATGACCTTTTATTGCATATTATTTTTACTGCTTTATGATCTGAGAAGGATGCATTAACTATCTCTGCTTTTCTGCACTGGATTGTGAAGTTTTTATGCCCTAGAACATGGTCAGTTTTTGTATATGTGCCATGTACCACTGAGAAAAAGGTATATTCCTTTCTATTCCTATTCAATTTTCTCCAGAGATCTATCATATCTACCTTATCCAGAGTTTTATTTACTTCTTTAACCTCTTTCTTGTTTATTTTGAGGTTAGATTTATCAAGTTCAGAGAGGAGGATGTTGAGGTCCCCTACTAGTATAGTTTTGCTGTCTATTTCTTCCTTCAACTCTCCCAACCTTTCCTCTAAGAATTTGGATGCTATACCACTTGAAGCATACATGTTTAGTAATGATATTGCTTCATTGTTTATTGTGCCTTTTAGCAGGATATAGTTTCCTTCCTTATCTCTTTTCATTAGATCTATTTCTGCTTTTGCTTTGTGTGAGATTAGGATTGCTCACCCTGCTTTTCTTACATCAGCTGAGGCACAATATATTCTGCTCCAACTTTTTACCTTTACCATGTGTGTATCCCCCTGTTTCAAATGTGTTTCTTGTAAACAACATATTGTTGGATTGTGGCTTTTAATCCATTCTGCTATCCATCTCCGTTTTATGGGAGAGTTCATTCCATTCACATTCACAGTTATGATTATAATCTGTGTGTTCCCTTCCACCCTCTTTCCCACCGTTTATGCTTTTAGTTCTCCCGTCTCCCTTTCCCTCCTCAAAAGAGTTTTTACTTTTCACCACCACCTCCTGCAGTCTTCCCTTGCTTCTTGCAAGCCCCCTCCCTTTTACTCCCCTTTACCCTTGCTACTTCTTCCCTCCCCTTTAGATTCCCCTCTCCTTTCTTCCCTCTTCCCCTCTTACTGCCTATAGAGCTAGTTAGATTTATATACTTAATTAAGTTTATTGCTCCCTCCTTGAACCAAATCAGATGAGAGTACCTCTCAAACAAGTCTCATCTCTCTGCCCTCTTTCCCTCTGCTATAATTTTGTACTTCTTCCTGTGATGTAATTTACCATTTTCTGCTGCCTCCTTTTCACATCTCCTGTTACAATCCCTTTGCACACTTAAATCACATTTTTATCATCACGTCATTTACTTTATACCCGTTCCCTCTATGTGTATCCCTTTTATATTTCATAATAGATGTACAATTCTCCAGATTAACAGGTATCATCTTCCCTTACAGGGAGGTAAACAGTTTGCCCAAACTGAGTAACAAGTTTTTCTTTTCCCCTCTTTACCTTTTTATGCCTCTCTTGCAACCTACATTTGAAGATCGAATTTTCTATTGAGTTCTGGCCTTTTTGTCAGGAAGATCTGGAAATCTCTGATTTCATTGAGTGTCCATCTCCTTTCCTGAAATGATATGCTGAACTTTGCGGGGTAATTGATCCTTGATTGTAGTCCCAGCTCCTTTGCCTTACAGAATATCATATTCCAATTCCTTCGATCTTTTAATGTAGAAACTGCAAGGTCCTGTTTGATCCTGACTGTTGCTCCTTGATATTTGAATGGTTTCTTTCTGACTGGCTGTAGTATTTTCTCCTTCACTTGATAGTTCTGGAATTTGGCAACAATATTTCTTGGGGTTTTGAGTTTGGGATCCCTTTTGGGAGGCGAACGGTGGATTCTTTCAATGACTTTTGCCCTCTGCATCTAGCACTTCTGGCAGTTTTCCTTGATGATTTCTTGGAAGATATTATCCAGACTCTTTTTTTCATTGTGGCTTTCTGGTAGGCCAATAATTCTTAAATTTTCTCTCCTGGATCTATTTTCCTGATCAGTTGTTTTTCCAATTAGATATTTTATATTTTCTTCCATCTTTTCATTCTTTAGATTTTGTTTGACTGATTCTTCATGTTTCATAGGGTCATTAGTTTCTACTCGTCCAATTCTAATTTTTATAAAATTATTTTCTTCAGTTGACTTTTGCATCTCCTTTTCCATCTGTCCAATTGTTCCTTTTAAGAAGTTATTTTCTCCAGTTAGTTTTTGTATTTCTTTTTCCATTTGTCCAATTTTCCCAGTTAGGTTTTGTGCTTACTTTTCCATTTGTTCAATTTTCCTTTTTAAAGAGATGTTCTCGTCAGTTAATTCTTTTTTCACACTTTTAAAATCATTGGCCAGTTTTTCTTCTATTTCCTTCTTCAGCTGTTCCGGGAGAGTTGTTTGTGTATGTGAGCAGTTCATGGTTCCTTCTGAAGTTTCAGTTGGGTGTACAGTCTCACTACTGACCTCTCTGGTATTCTTCTTTTGGTCTTTGTCCCCACAGAAAGATTCTATGGTTTTTTTCATCCTTGCTTTGCTTTTTCTTGTTCATGACGATGATTTGTGTTGTGACTTCCAATTCTTTCATTTAGAAGCTGCAGAACTTAGTGTTGAGCTGACTGTTATAAAAAAGCTAAGGGCAGATGCCTTTTTATCTTTTGTGTGTGTGTGTGTGTGTGTGTGTGTGTGTGTGTTTCCTCGATCAGCCCTGGGGCTAGCTTGTTAAGTTTGGGGGAGGGGTGGTCTGATCCTGGGAGGTCTCCTCGCTGAGCTGAGGCAAAGGCCAGGTCAAGGGTTGGTGATCCTGGCTGCCCTATTGTTTTCCTGTTTCTCCTGGAGTGCTGAGGCATGCCTGGGGCCTAGTTTGAGTTTCCACAGCCCTGGGGCCCATCTCCTTCCAGTTCACCTCTGCAACAGTAACAGGAATCCACCTTAGCTCTTTTTCTAGCTTCAGATGTTATGAGACTGCTTGCCTCTTCACTGTGCCCACTGATCTGGGATTTTTCTGGGGAAATATTTTATGGTTCTTTTGAGGTCAACAATGGAGGAGGAGAGAACTTTTACTGATCCCACTGCCATTTTAGCTCCTGTAAGTTCTAGTAAGTGACTCATAGACATTTGAACTGTGGACTGAAAGTCTCAGAAGCTGTTGTGGCTGATATCTGGGGCTCAGCGGCTATCACTCACTTGTCTCTGCTGGTCTCCCACCCTGGGTTGCTGCTCTGCCATTCCTCCTGCTGCTGCCTCAGGCCTCCCCACAGCCCTCCCACTCCACTGCGCTGGACCCACCACGCTGTGCTCTGTGGGCTCACCCCCAAGGAACAGATCCTTCCTGTCTACCTTCCAGCATGTCCTGGGCTGTGAATCTGCTAGAATCTGTCTCCTATTGGATTCTGCACCTCCAAAGTTTGCTCAGATTCTCTCCTTAAAGGTATCTGAAGGAGTTTGTCTAACAGCTTAGGTGAGTCGCTCTCACTCTGCCCCTTTAAAGTCTTTCATAACATTGGCTATACCCTCTCTTCCAAGACTGATTACATATTATTCCCATTCACATAGTATACATTCAGTCAGTCACTGAGCCAATCAACAAGTATTTGTGAAATGCTTACCCTGTGCCATGGACTCTAGGAAGCACTGGGGATAGTTTACAAAGAAATTAAAAGGCAAACACATAAAATAGTCCCTGTCCTCAGGGGGCATCCATTCTAATGGAGAGACAACATGAAAAAATAGGTAGATGATAAACATAAGACACACAACATAGTAGATGGAAAGGAGTAGAAGTAGGGAAGATTCTGAAGGCTGTAGGCAATGAGGGAGAATCAGGAAAGGTCTCCTTTTGAAGGTGAGATTGGACAGAATATTGAAGGAAAGCAGGGATTTTGAAGAGGTGAAAGTGGGAAGAGAGAGCATGGGGGAACAGGTCATTCAAAGGTACAAAGATGAAAGATGGAGGATTGTGTGCAAAGAACAGCCAGAAAAAGGGTCCATGGATCCCAGAGTGGATCCCAGAGCACATAAAAGTGAGCACGGAGTTACTGGAAAGGTAGGAAGGGCACAGGTGGTGAAGGGTTTGAAAAGCCAATTGGAGAGTTTCGTCTTGGATCCTGGCATTGATTGGGAGACACTGGGTTTGACTGAAAAGTGTGGTGACGCTACCAGATTAGGAAAATCACTTGAAAGCTATGTGGAGGATGGACTGGAGTATGGAGGGACTTGAGGAAACCAAAAGAGAAAGACTAGCCATTCCCCACAGACCCCCCGCCATCTCCTGTACCAGTATGTCTGCTCTTCTATTAGCTGTCCCTCATACCTGGAAGGCTCTTGTTCCTCATCTTCATCTCTCGGAATTCCTAGTTCCCTCCAAGACTCAGTTTAGATATGACCTTCTACTCTGGTTTTTCATGATAGCCCTTAGTGTTCCCCCTTCCCAGGAACATTCTAGTAAATGAGATTCCTATTACTAATTTCCAGGAGAATTCTGGTAGTGTTTAACAACCAACTCTCTGAAAGAAAAGAAAGTAATCATGACATAGTTTTAAAGTTTAATTAACATTATTAATATATCCCATACTTTCTTGGAACCTGGGAGGGCAAGGCCACATGTGGCCTTCTAGGTCTTCAAGTGTAGCTCTTTGACTGAATCCAAACTTCATAAAACAAATCTCCTCAATAAAAAGATTTGTTCTGTAAAACTTGGATTCAGTCAAAAGAAGACACCCAAGGACCTAAAAGGCCACATGTGGCCTTAAGACTTCAGGGTCCCACCTTTGGTTTAGACAATAAAAAATAGTAAACCAAGTTTTGACTTATAACAGCAGCACAAATAGATGTTCAACCAATTCAAGTCCATAATGCCTCTAATGATGCTAATCACACATGACCCAAGGGTACCCTTGACTTCTCGTGGTGCACTACTCCTGTGCACATCTTCCATCAAATGCTTCCCAGGGGGCCCAGCCAATGTAGGGGAGAGGGAAAAAGGAGAGGCATTCCCTAGACCTTTCTATGGCAAGTGGCCCCCAAGAGTACATACAGGCATTGCGTCAGTTATTCCTTGTTCTGACACCATCACCAGCCCACTTTCTTTTCTAGGAATACATATTCTTAGTGGTGATGTTATCTCCACTGCTATCCTCAGCCATTTCATTCCTCCTGTGTATGAGAAAGGCGAAGCGGGAAGGGATGAGCCCTTACATTATGCCGACCACATTCCAGGCACTGTGCTAAGCACTTTACAAATATTACCTCATCTGACCTTCCCAACAACCCTATGAGGTAGGTGCGATTATTATTCCCATTTTTCAGTTAAGGAAATTGGACTAAAGGGAGAGTTTTAAAATTTAATAGTATTTTATTTTTTTCCAATTACATGTAAAAACAGATTTCAACATTCATTTTTTGAAAGATTTTTAGTTCCAAATTGTTCTCCCTCCCTTCTCCCCACTCCCCAAGACAGTAAACAATCTGATATAGTTTATATCTGTGCAATCATGTAAAACATATATCCACAATAGCTACATTGTAAAAGAAGAAACAAAACAAAAGGAAAAAAAAACAGGAAAAATGGAAATAGTATGCTTCGAACTACATGTATAATCGATTGGTTCTTTCTCGGGATGTGGGTAGTATTTTCCCACATGAGTCTTTTGGAATTATCTTAGATCAGCTTACTGCTGAGAAGATATGTCAATCATATTGATCATCCAAGGGAGGTACAGAATTATGCAGCTAAGATTCTGCGAGTAGATTTGTAAGCCTCCATGGGTGTTGGGACTTAGCTTACTCACCCACTTGACATCTCTCCATTGCCCTTTGAAGGACCTTAGACTCCTTCTCTTCCAGGATTCGTCAATTCATGACTCACAGCTATACAGTATTACTAAAGAATACTGGTGTTAAAAGATAGATTTTTTTTAAGGGAGAAGACTGGAGTCATTAAAACCACTTCAGAGTTTTCCAAATATGATCCATCCTGTTCCTTTCCTATTCAGTCTTAAAGTTATTTCATCATCCATCCACAGGCTTGTCCAAGGTATTGTATTAATGTCCATCCAATTGAATATCATGAAATAGACACCATGCATTCTTCATCCAATTGGTTTTTCTTGTATGCATGGTTAAGCTAAACTGTTATGGGTAAGCATGGATCTTATTTAACAGGTCCTGCCATGACTGATGCAATTAGAAAATTAATGAAATGTCATCTGTAAATTAGAGCCACAAAAGAGCCTAACCACCTACCTATAGGTAACCCCGCTTCTATATGGATATTGTGTTGGGGTCATTCATAACAGTTGTTCTGCAAAAAGAAACAGCAGAGCCCTCCCTGAGCCTCAGCCAATATCCATCTTTCAACTCATTCAAAATGATCAGAAAAGGCATCATGAAAAGAAATGCAAGAATGGAAAACAGACTGGAATAAGTCCTCTATAAGAAGTAATGGGGCTTAATAAAGAGTGTTGCCTGGAGACCTGGAGGCAGGAAGACCTTGTCATCCTCTTCTCCATAAATTCAAATGAATCTCTGCTTCCTCAAGGATCAAATGTATATGCCACTGTTTGGCTCTTCCTTGTCTAGATGTATAAAGTCCCTCAACCTTCTTGAATCTTGGGAAACTTGAGAACTTCTCAGTTTAGTAATTGGGAGATTATGACCCATCAGAGGGCTGGAAATTGGAGTTCCAAGATCACAGATCATTGATCTATTTCCAATAATCTGGCCAAGGATATTAGTGCAGGAAGGGGAATGATTGGAAATAGAAAAACAAATGTCTCTGTCCTGAAGTTTAAATAGAGAATTATCTGGTCAAATCAGCTATACCTGGAAGTCAAGGGCAACTGTTATTCACTTCCAAGTCTCATTGGTTTATAAGTCATGTGTCTCATCCCATCCTTTGCTTTTCCCATTCAAGTTTTCCTGCCTAGACATTATTATTTCCTGCTTAGTTGGCTTCCAGGTATTAGTGGCTCCAGTACTGTCTCTTTCTCTATATCCATTTTCCTGTATAGATCATCACATGTGTAATGAATGTCCTTCATGATATTTCCTGGAGGACATACATGAGAGAAGAAGGACTAGGCTAATGAAATGTTCCTGTAATTAGCCATAAGGATTCAAATTCTGGAAAACTACTCAAATGCCACCTCCAACAGGAGGTCTTCCCTGATTGCTCCATTATTAAGGCTCCTTCTGTCTTGAAATTTCTCAGTATTGCATGCCATCTCTTTCCCCACCTAGTTTGCTACTCATCCCTCCTAGGGAGATGAACGTTTTCAGCTCTGGAACTCCTGAATGACGTATATATTGCCCAAATCGGGGGGAGGGGAGGATGTAGAGGTGGAATGACTTGGCTTACCTCAGCTAGCTGGCTTCAGCCACACTTCATTTTTCATCCCAGCCAGCTTCATGGTACCTGTCCTGCTGATGTACATGTGGCAGGCAGCATGACCCTCCCCACTGAATGCCCTTTCGCTGATTTCTTAGTTTGAAATAATTATTGACCCAACAATGTCATGTCAATCACAATCCCACTATTGAGCCTTCATATTTCATATTCCATCGACTCTTACCCAAGTGGATGACATGACACTTGCTGGTAACTGAATGATTACTGAGTTATAAATTTATCTCCTGTAGGATCACTGAGATAACCCTTAGAAAACCTCCTGGATACCTCCAGCAGGACAATGAGAATGCCACCCACCTTATTCTGTTCCACAGCATTAATTTCTTGGGCTAAGTAGCTATGTTTTAGGAGCTTCTCATTCTGTGTTGTTTGGAAAATGATTGCTATACATGGTGAGATATTTTAAAACCAATATTAAATTATGTACATACTAATACATTATTGATGGAACTATGATTTCATCCATCTATTCTAAAAATAATTTGGAACTATGCAAACTGAGAAATTGCCTAAAATGTCCATATTCTTTGATTCAGAGATTTTATTTCTAGGCATAAACCCCAAGAAGGTCAATAATAGAAAAAAAGGCCTTATATACACAAAAAAAATGTTTATAGCATATATTTACTTTTTGTAGTAAAACAAAACAAAAAAACTGGAAACACTGAGGATGGTAATTAATTGTAGAATAGATAAATAAATTGGGATATGTGAATGTACTTGAATATTTGTATGGTTGGTATGGCTGTTGTCCTTCGTCTTCAAAGAGTACCAAAACGATATCACCTTTATAAATTGAAATTTCGGTGTCTGACTGTGGCTGATCGGACCACTACAAGCTCGGAACATTCTACCACAGGTTGGGCACAGATAATCTGTGTGAGTATTTGGGGTGGGTATCCCAAATTTGTGCATCCTGCATTTACTTTGTGCTGTCTCAATTCTGCTTTGCTCAAAGAGCACATCCCCTTTTCTTATGTGGGCTCGCCTTACTGAGCAGTCCTGTGCCAGTGTCTGCCATGTTGCACAATCAAATCCAAAGTTCTTGAGAGAAACCTTGAGAGTGTCCTTGTATTATTTCTTCTGGCCACCATGTGATCGCCTGCCCCATGCATGTTCTCCATAAAATAGTCTTTTTGGCAAGCGTACATTTGGCATTCGAACAATGTGGCCAGCCCATCGGAGTTGCACTTTCTGAAGCACAGTTTGAATACTTGGCAGTTCAGCTTAAGCAAGCACTTCAGTGTTTCATACTTTATCCTTCCAGGTGATTCTCAGAATCTTCCTAAGAGAGTTCAGATGGAAGAGATTCAGTTTCCTGGCATGGCACTGGCAAACTGTCCATGTTTCACAAGCATATAACAATGAGGTCAGCACGATGGCTCTATAGACCTTCAGTTTGGTAGTCAGTCTAATACCACTTCTCTCCCAAACCTTTCTTTGGAGCTTCCCAAACACTGAGCTAGGTCTGGCAATGCGTGCATCAACCTCATTGTCAATGTGTACATCCCTGGAAAGTACACTATCAAGTAAGTGAACTTATCCACAGCATTCAAAACTTCTCCATTTGTTGTACTTGATGGTTCCATGTATGGATGGTGTGGTGGTGACTGATGGAGCACCTGTGTTTTTTTTGGTGTTAATTATTAGGCCAAAATTAGCACAGGCAGCAGAGAATTGATCCATACTATGCTGCATCTCAGCTTCAGAGGCTGCATTGAATGCACAATCATCTGCAAACAGAAAAATCATGCACCAACCCTCCCTCCACTTTGGTCTTGGCTTGTAACCTTTCCAAATTGAAGAACTTACCATCAGTAAGATAGTTGACCTTGATGCCATGTTCATCCTCATTGAAAGCATTTGTCAATGTGGGTGAAAACATCATGCTAAAAAGCATGGGAGCAAGCACACAGCCCTGTTTCACTCCATTGGTGACTGGGAAGGCATGAGAACTTTGTTCATTATCCAGAACCCAGGCAAACATGCCATCATGAAATTTACATACAATATTGATGGACTTCTCCAGGCAACCAAATTTTGACATAATTTTCCATAAGCCCTCCTGACTAACAGTGTCAGATCTATAAACATTGTGTACAGACCTCTGTTCTGCTCCTGGCATTTCTCCTGGACTTGTCGAGCAGCAAACACCAACTGTTCCTCAGACCTTTCTGAAGCCACATTGGCTCTCAGGTATGTGCCCACCTTCCAGGTAAAGGATCAGTCTTTTAAGGAGGACTCTAGCAAGAATTTTACCAGTGACTGAGAGAGATCCCCCTGTGATTGTCGCAGGACAATCTATTCCCTTTATCCTTCTAGAGATGGACAATGGAGGCATCCTTGAACTCCTGAGGGATAAACTCCTCTTGCCATATAACCTGGAAAGGTTTTGTATGAGCAATGATCCCCCTGTCTTATAAATCTCAGCCGCAACAGAATCAGCACCAGGTGCTTTGCCACATGAAAGGAGCCTAATGGCCTCAAAACCTCTTCTTCAGTTGGAAGTTCAACTAAGGAGGGATTGACTTCAACCTGAGGTAAACAGTCAATGGCCTCAACATTGATTGATGATGGTCTGTTGAGAACACTATGGAGGTGTTCAGCCCATCTCTCTAGGATCATGTCCTTATCACTAATCAATATGGCTCCATCAGCACTGAGTAGTTGTGATGCACCATAGGTTTTTGGTCCATAAATAGCTTTCAGGGAATCATAAAAGTGCTTTGGATTGTTATTATCAACATAAAACTGAATTTCATCTGCCTTCTTACTGAGCCAGGAATCCTGCATCTCTCGAAGCTTTGCTTGTACTTTTGCTTCCTTCTTAGAGGTGGATGAACTATCCTGCTGGTAAAGCCTGTGGAGTTCTGATTTTTCATTTAGCAGCTTCTGAATTTTCCCATCATTTTCATCAAACCAGTCTTGGTGTTTGTGAGTGTTCTGACCCAGATGAGCAAATGCAGTGCTGTACACCAAATTTCTGAGAGCTGCCCATTATTTTTCTGCTCCACTGCTACCAAATGTGTATTAGCTCAACTTTCCCTCCAAGTCAGCAGCAAACTGTTCACGCTCAGAGAAGAGCTCTAATTTATTGACATTAATTCTTCTGGTAGTCATTTTGCCTTGGGGTCAGTGTTTTTGATGAATGTGAATATTTACCTTGAAAGGACAAGTCTGTGATCAGTCCAGCACGCTGCACCAACATTGCCTTTGTCACTCTCACATCTTGTCTGTCTCTCCTCCTTAAAATCACATAGTCTATTAGATGCCAGTGTTTGCTGTGAGGGTGCATCCATGAAGTTTTATTGTGTTTAGGTAAATGGAAGATAGTGCTGGTGATAAGATCATGTGATGCTCAAGTCTCTAGCAGTAAATGACCATTGCTGTTGCTATTTCCAACTCTATTCCTCCCTAGGACTTCCTGCCAAGTCTGGTAGCCTGAGCCTCCTCTAGCATTAAAGTCGCCCAGTATTATAAGCTTGTCCTCTTTTGACACATTGGAGATAAGGGTCTCCAGGTCTTCATAAAATTTTTCATTGATTTCATCGGGGTTTGTCATGGTGGGAGAATAGGCACTGTTGATAGTGGCATGGCGTTTTCCTGTGAGTGGCAATCACATTATCATGAGCTTGTCATTCACTCCTTTTGGCAGGCATACCAGCTTGCTGATTAGATTGGTTTTGATTGCAAAACCCACGTCAGCTTCACGGCACTCCCCTTCACTGCTCCCACTCCAGAAAAAGGTGTATTCAGCCCCAACCTCAGTAAGCTGGCCTTGATTTGCCAACCTTTTTTCACTCAGGGCTGTTAAATGGATGCAATACCTGTCGAGTTCTCTTGCAACAAGAGCAGTTCTTCTTTCAGATCTACTGGATTTTATGTTGTCTATTAGTATGTGCACATTCCATGTGCCAGTGGTGAGTGGAATCATCTTTGCAGATGTTTTCATACTTTTATTGTGTTTTGACAGCATAGTGGGATTCCCCACCTGCTATGGTAATCAGGCCAGGGTTGGGTAAGCAGACAATGTTTAGGGCACCTTTTCTAGGCCCCTTCCTCACACCAGGAGGTGAGCAGTGTGATCCTTAAAAGGCTGTTCAGACACCTAGGGAGCTGCTGAGTCTCACTGCTGCTTCCAGTGAAAAACAACCCTATGGTCTGGGCCACCTGCATGCAGGGTTGTGACTAGAGCTCCCAGTGTATCTGCACCTGTTCCTTCATCACTTACTTGTCACCACAGGACTTAATAGTGAAATGGTATGGGTGATGTCTTTTGATTCATGCATAAATTGGATTTAAGTGAGGCAGAGTGGCACAAAGTCATCAGCCTTACTATCTCCTCCAGTCATCATAGTCCAGTGGCAGGACAGAGTCATGATGGCTGTCGATGGTTCAGGATGCAGTGGATGACCTTGGAGTCTTCAGCGTTTAACCAAGCTCTCAGCGTTCCACATTACCTACTTAATCTGCCTTCATGGTCATTGGAACAAATTGTTCTCATCCGCCCATTCCACCAGATGAAGTCTTCACATGCTTGGGTAGATTCCCCCCTAACTCACCAATGTGTTTGAGAACTCTTGGTTACCTGCAACCTGGTTTGGCCTGTCTGCCAAAACACTTTACCATTATGCATGCTGCAGCTTCTTGGAGTCACAAGTGAGAGTTAGCTGGAACAGGAGCACACCAAAGGTGGAAAGAGCCCCAAAAAGGGTTCAGCAGCTATCACACGAAAAGTCCTGGTCCTCCCTGAACACACCCTACACCCCACTTGAGTATTACTTGGTTATTAGAAGTGGTGAATACAGAGAATTATCGGAAGAATTATGTTAACTAAGGCAAAGTGAAGTAAGTAGAATAAGAAAATAATATACACCATGAGTACAACATATAACATAAAGAACAGCAATAGAAAAGTGTAAAAACTTAATGCTATAAAATCTTAATGTTCAATCTTGTGTCCAAAGAAGAGATATGAGAAGGAACCTTTTCCTCTTCTCTGCAGAAAGTCGGGAGGCTTGGGGACATCATATAGAATGTCAGACATGTTCAATATCTTGCTTTCCAACACCTCTTTTTTCATTCTTTGTTATAAGAGATGCCTCTCTGTGAGGGTGCAGGTTAGGAGTACATAGGTGATATAAAAACAAGAGGTAAAATAATATAAAATGTTTTTGAAAAAATTAGTAGTAAACATTATATCCAAGAGGTTATAAATGATGAGTTGTTCTCTTTTAAATGCTGCAATTTATTTTATTGAATCATCACCATCATTATCAATGTGGTTACTAATGATAATAGTGCCCCAAATCCTGCCCTCTCTAGCACTGGTGTTATTTTATGATTGATCCAATGACTTGTGTTAGAGTCATAGCACACTGCCTCCCTCAAGTCATATCATCCATGAAGAACGCTCTTCAGATACAGACCTGGGGCACAAATAGGCCATTTTGCTTACATCATACCAATGCTTTGCGCCAGTATGACAATGCTGAAGGCGTACTGGATTTGGAGTTTGAGAAATGGGGTGCCAATCCCTACTCTGGCCTATGCTACTTATTTTAGTTTTTCCTTTTTTTAATTTAAGAACACAAGGATTTCCACAACACGAACGATTACATATGAAACTGTAATTCTACTATGTGCAACCAGCTAATACTTTCAAGTATATGACAGAAGTGTTCTATCCGGAACAAGTTATTTTATTTCTTTTGACCTATTTTCCCATCTTCAAAATGAGGGGTTTAGACGTCTGCTGTCTCAGGTCCTCTCAGGCTCTAAATCTTAGCCCTAGTAAAACTATTGTGAGACTGGTACCTCAATACTCAAATGCAGATCAGGTTTCTTCATGAAATCAAACACTCAGAGGTGTGGATAAAATCCAAACACCTTTCAATCAGTAAATCAATCAAAGACTTTTGATTATGTGCAAAACTCAATCCTTATAGATGCCTTTGAGAGCCATTGGATAAATTGGAGTAAGTGTGCACAGGAAAGGAATTTGGCTCCTTTGAGGAAATGTCTTCAAGTCTGTGGATGATCTAGAAGACAGCAGCCTGTTGGGGAGCTGGATATTGGAGCATCTGGTGGAAGGCAGAAGGGAGTCAGGTATCTGAAGAGGCATCATTTGGAAGACGGAAGGGGAAGCATCTCATCGTGAGGCTCATCATCAAGCTCAGACTCCTTCCCGCTTTGGTCAGGGGAAACTCTTATGAGTTTTGAAAGGTCCAAAGGATTGGAGCTCTGGTATTGGCTTCCTGGGACCCAGGACTCTCAGGGTAGCAGTAGCTGGTGAAAATGCCTTCATTGGGAGCTGAGAAAAGATAGGATGCTGTGAGGAAAAGCAGATGCAAAACCCTACCAGGAGCTCAAGCAAAGCTGTAAGATGCCAGAGGGGAATTTGCCAGTACCTCCTAAGGGGAGAAAAGAACCTGGAGCAGTAGGAGCTTGGAAGGCCTCTTGCCACATGTACTCTCATGGTTGAAGCTTGCTTTCCCTAGATTCTGTAGGTATGAGTGACAGTGTCATAGACTTGCATGTATGTGCATGTGGGGGGTGCTCTGTACTAACTACATCCCCTTAGTAAATGCTCCTTTCTTAAAGATTCCCTTTGAAGTTTCTAATGGTAATCTTGGTGGGAAGCACATCACCGAACTGATACTCATGAGCCATAGCCCTGCTTGACTCTGCCCTGGTCAGGCTACACCCAAAGGACAATACTTAGCCATGGGCCCAGCATTTCAGGAAGGACATTCACAAGCTGGAGAGAATACAGATGATGATAACCATGATGGTGAAGGAACTGGAAGCCTACAAGATGAAGACTGGTTGAAAAACAACCAGATTGACCTGATTGCCCTGGGTGAGAGAAGGCTTAGGGATACATGAGAGCTGCCTTCAAGTCTTTGAAAGGTTGTCACCTGGAAAATGGAGAAGACCCATACTTCTTCCACTGAAGGAAAGAACTGGAGACAACAATGAAGCACTTCTTGAAAGCTGGAACCCTAGGGAGGCTAGGCAAAAAAAAAAAAAAATGTCTTCTGGCTCAACTGCTTCCTGTCCAATCCAATTAGTACTTAGACTGAAAGCACCCTGATGTCAGGGGCTGTCTTTTGCCTCTTTTTGTACCTCAAGTGCTTAGCACGAGGCCTGGTACTTAGTTGGTACTTAATAAATGTTTAAGCTCTTGCTATATACCAGACACTGTATACTCATGTCTGCCCTGAGAATACCATGACAAAGCTAAAATTAGTTCCTGCCTTCAAGGACCTTGCCTTCTACTTGCTCATCTAGCACTTCCCAGTGAGTCTGGGGGGCTGTGAAGTGTCATGTAGTAGGGAGAAGATAACCAAGGCATACATGAGCTCCTCTACCCAAGGGTGACTCATCTTTTGGACGGGGAGAACCTGTCTCTCTGGGAATCTTGCCCTAATGAGCAGCCCATCCTTCATCTGAGTGCCTCTTATGGAGTGGGCTGAGGTCCAGGGCTGATGTGATTTGCCACCTATCACAAGCTACCTTCAAGGGGAGAAGTCAAAGTCAGAGCTCATGGGAAGAACTCATTGCTTCATGGTTCCAAGCAAATGTGAGCTGGAATGAGAAGAGGTGGACATGAGCTCTCTGGAGATACCTGGTACTTCATAGACCTATCTCGATGATCCTGTTGGTGGTAGAAAATGGAGGACCTACCTCTGCCTCCAGCTGAGCAACAGACCTTTGACCGCCTGCTCTCCCAGTTTCTAGGACCTTGAGTTCTGCTGCCAGAAGCTGCCTTGAAACCACAGAGCAAAGACATGTACTCCAGGGCAATGTTTCATCTTAAGATTCAAACTTTGCTCTGGATAGAACCAAAGTGAAGGCAATAATAACAGCTCACATGTCTATGCCACAACCCTGGAAACGTAGGTTCCAATACTACCATCGCATACACCACATCCCACCTCCCACCCCTTGCCTTTGCTTTGCCCCACATCTGGAATGCTCTCCCTCCTCATCTGTACCTCTTTAAAGCTCAGTTCAATGGCTACTTTTTGCAAGAGCCCTTTCTGGATTTCCCCGCTGCTACTTTGCCACCTGTCCACCTCAAAGTTATCTGCTTTGTTTATTAGCATTTACCTCTTTGCAAACATACCATTTCCCTCCAGTAGAATCGAAGTAAGGATTGTCATTTTTGCAACCCAGCTCCTAGCAGGAGCTTTAATAGTAAGCTTGTTTATTTGCTGCCCATGAGGAAATTGAAGAAAGAGAGGGAGGCACAGTGGCCAAGGTCACAGGGATAGTTGGACTTTGACGTCTCCTGACCCCCAAGTCCAGTATTCTGCCCATGACTGTAGGCTGCCTCTTCCAAGCACGTTAGAGTTGGGTTAGTAGGGAAACAGCAGCAACAGCCCATGAAATTGGGAGAGAGATCAAGGAAGGGAGTGGAGAGGAAAGGCTAACCCAGATCTGTTGATAGCCACCTGGAGATAAGTTCAGGTGTTTGAAAGCTGGCCTTTTGACAAAAGAGATCCTATCTCCAGCACTTGGTTTTTCAACCTAGGGCACTCTGACAGATCCCTGCCAAAGGACATCGCTGATTGGATTTCTGAATGGGGCCTGGAGAAAGGGGTTAAAGAGAGGGGAGAAATAAACAAGCCCCCCACATCCACCCCCAAGCCTCCTCTTCCTCTTCTCTCCTGCTGAAGCTCCCATGGGCAGCTGGGGCTTCCAACCTTCCAGCAGAAGGCCACCTGTGGCGAGAGCTGGCCGGGCCATAAGCAACCCCTGCCCCCATAAGCATGAAGCCAGGACTGGAGAGGCTGCTCCCTCTTCAGCCAGGCAGGGCTCAGCTCTTCTCTGTGTTTCATCAAGGGTTACGATAAAAGCTTGGCAGTTCTAAAGACATCATTAGTTGACCTCTTTGACCTTCCCAGCCACCCTGGGAGGCCTGTATTACTGGCGTGATTGGTCTCATTTGAACAGACGATGTATCATGAGGTCCTTGCTCCAGAGCCAGAAGGGACCTCAGGGGCCATTTAGTTCAGTACCATCATTTTACAGGTGAGGAAACTGAGACACAGAGAAATGCAGTGACTTTCCTAAGGGCACACATCAGACCATAGGTCTCGAGCTGATAGAGACCTCAGAAGCCATCTGGTTCAGCCCCTTCATTTGATAAACCTGAGGCCCAGAGAGTTTGTCACTTGCCCAAGGTCAGTGAGAGAAGGGGAGGTGGCATAAAGAGAGAAGAGGGGATGAAAAGAAGCACTATAAAGTGCTTACTATGCACCAGACACTCTATACAAATATTATCTCATTTGAGTAGGTAATAAGTGGCAGAACCAGGACATAAACCTAGATCAGAGTATGTAGGCTTTTGGAGAAACTGAGTCCTGGGGCGGCCGCTCCAGGTCTCACAAGAATTAAGTGGCAGAGCAAACATTCAAACCCGGGCCTTCTGACTTCCAGATTGGGCACCTTCCACCAGATGCTGTGCTCTTGGCCCTGAGCATTCCCAATCAGATGGGCTCCTGGGCTGTGGAGGAACCGGGAAAGAGGGGGCCACTGAATTGCCTCAGCTCCCAGGGCAGCTCCCAAAGGCTCCCTTGGCAAAGTTATCGTCTGCTTTCCAGGCCAGGCATTCAAGGCTCTTCCCAGGAGCCACAGCTGACTAGCCTGGCCCATGTAGGAAGTCCTAAAAGCTGTGGTATTCTCTTTCTGCATATCCTATGATTCCTCTCTGGTCAAGAGGGAAAAGAAAGTGGCCAGGCTTGCCATCTGCCTGACAAGGCCCTGGTTTCTCTGCCTCTGACCCAGCTGTGTCCCAGGAGTGCTGGAGGAGTCCTGAGAAGACAGGGGGTCTGGCCAGGGAGAGAGGGGTACCAAAGAAAACTCCCTTCCCACTCCATGCCATTCCCCACCCCTTCCTCAAAAGTGGGTTTGATCCCCTAGGCCCAATTTCTCCAGGCTTGCTTTCTCAGGACTTGACACATTTCACTGTATTTCCGGGATGGCAGGGATCTCTAGGATGCTGGAGGCCAAATGCAGAAGTCTAGGACCCTGCCAAATTGGCCATCCCACCCCTCATCTTTCAGGGGCGTTAGGGAGTGGAGAGGATGCCTCTAACACAGGTGGGCCTTTCTGTGGCTTCAGACCCATGGCCAAGCTGTAGGAAATTCCTCTTTCAATCCCTTGATACCAGGCTTGGGGGAGACCTGATTGAATCTATGACAAGGGCTGCTGTGTCCTGGAAGGCACAGAAGCGCTGAGCTCTGCTGCCTTATAAGGAGAGGTAGGCACGTCCCAGCCAAGTCTGGAATGGACAGCACCAACATACTGTAGCTTTCCACTCAGAGGAGGAAGGCCGCCCTGAATATGCCCGTTGTTTGAGCAGCCTTTGCCTGGGTGCCCCTCCTTTCTCCACCCCCACTCCTCTGCTGCCAGCCAAGTCCCTGGCCCTGTGTGAGCCTCATCAACTTCCAGCCAGTCAGCCAGCCAGGAGCCCCTGTCCCCTGAGACCTAGCCAGCATGTGGCTGTGCTGGAGGGTGACTGAAGATTGCTGGGGCTGCCCACTGCCTTCTCCACCCCCTTCCGGAGCAGGGTAGGCTCTGAGCCTGCTTTGTGCAGACCTCAGCCCTGCACCCACCACTCCCACCTTCGGCATCCCAGATTGGAAGAGGCAATGAAGGAGACCAAGTCATCAGAGTGACCAATTTACTGCAGAAATAGTGATCTTTTCATTTCCCGGGGCCTCCTGGATAGAGGGACTCGACAAGGGGATGAACCTGTGCCTTCTCAATTAATCATGAAGTCATTGATTTAGAACCAGAGGGTCTAGGGAAGGTTCATAGTCCACCATAGTCTTCTAGCTGAGAAACAGACTCAAATGATGTTAACTAAGGTGAAGTGATCTATCTGAGGGCAGACAACCCTCTCTATGAGGTGACAGATTTGAACCTCTTTCCCTTGATTCCAGCCCTAACTCACCTCCCATCATGGTACACCACCTCTCAGTCCCAGGTCCTAACTCCATCTGATTGTTCTGTTTATGGAGGTAGCTGGGTGGTCCAGTGGTTAAGTCTCGGGCCATGGAATCAGGAAGAACTAAATTCATACCAAGACTCTGCATGTCCTAGCTGTGTGATCTTGGGCAAGTCACTTCTTCTCTGTCTGTCCCTATGTCTTCATCCATAAAATGGGGATAATGGTAGTATCTATCTCTCAAGATGGTTGTGAGGATCAAAGGTGATAGTTTTTGTCAAAATCTTTGCAAACCTTAAAGCTTTATCTCAGTTCTGGCTATTTTCATTATTATTCTGAGGTCAAGATTCTCACTAACCACAGACTGTCAGAGCTAAACCTTAGGCACCATCTGGTCTCATTTTGTCATTTTACAGGCAGATAAACTGAGGCTTAGAGAAAAGAGACTATTTGCCTTTGAGTGAGGTTGGCAAAGCCAGGACTTGGGATCTTGGTGCCTTGATCAAGTCTCTTCATGCCACATTGACCTGTGAGAGCAAGCAGAGATATCCACAATCATGGTAGAAGCCCAAAATATTGGCAAAGCCAGAATTCTCAGGGGTTGACAATGTACAGGGTTGCTGATGTGGGATTTCCCTGACCCAGTGATTGGATAAGCCATCTGAAATGGATGCTCTGCACTGTATGTGTGGCAGTGTTTTTCAAGCACAGAAGAGTATTGGGTAATTGGGTTGGCCTGGAGAAAATGGTAAATGGCTTGGCATCAGGTCAACACTGAGTCAGATGGTATCCTATGATATGAGTCTCCCAGAGCCCTTGGTCATCACCAGGAGCACCATAAAACCTTCTGCCTGTGGCCACTGACCTTTAGCCATACACAAGAGTCCTAGGGTCACAAAGGAATTTAGCTGTCACTCCAAGCACCATGGAACAGAACTCAGGTAATGTCACTGCAGAAGGACAAGAAAGGGAACATTTATAGCTGGTCATCAATCAATCAATATGGGCCTCCTAGCACTATTAGGTGGCAGTGGGGATACAGGTACCAAAAATGAGACAGGCCTGCCCTCCAGGAACGTATCATCTATTAAGAGAAGCAATACAAACATGCTAATACATAGAGAATACATTTAATCAGGCAAATGCAAAATAGGCAGTCAGAGAGGCAGCTGGCTATTAGTGCCCCTCTCTAGGGTTATCAGGTACAGATGACTTACAAACCTACAAAAGCAGAAGAAGTTTTCATATCAGAAGCTCCTGGCTGTGATACAGTCATAGGTCTGGGCCGGCAGTTATGAGAGATATAGAAATAGATTACACCGAATTTGGGGTTACTTCTCTCATCTCCTAGTCACATTTGCAGATTGAGGTCCCCAGAAAGCATCTGACTCCTCATCGAATTCTAGGGGTAACTCTGGGCACTCATGGCTTCTAGAACTGATGTTCATGAGCCCCGACCAGTATACTCCCCATTGATAACCAACAAGTAACCTCAATTAGTCTTTAGAAAACCATGTTTGAATAGAAAGTATGGCCAGAACAGTAGTTACAAAAACATTTCTGACAAACAGGGGATGCATCCTTCCTCTTCCCCATGCACTCGAAGTCCTTGGGGAGAACACGATGATGGGGAAGCACATATGAAGAGAACACATAGTGCCAAAAGGTGAGATCACAGCTTTTGTTTATAAGCATCATGACCTTCCCCTTGGTTGTCACTCTCTGTTGTGTTTAGAGGTTCAGTGTCTCTGTAGAGTCTGAAGCAATCAGCCCATTTCTCCGTCATGAGGCTTCTCACTCACTGAGGCTCACTACAATCTCTGGGTGGCTGTTTTTCTACATCTGTCTTTATGTACTTCCTGTATTAGCAGTCTCTACTACTCCAGTGACCAGTATTACTGATGCTAGTCACCCATGGTACCTCTGATGAGACCTTAGGAGCTCTTAGATTCATGATTGTAGGGGATGGTTGGGGGGTGGGGAGAAATTCTCTTTACCCTTGTCATTCCTGTTCAGGTGCTAGGCTAGAGTTGCTAGAATACGTAATTCCATATTGGCTTGCCATCCCCTACATTGGCTCAAAGGAGTGTCTAATTCTTTTAGCTAATTACGAGACATTTTGGGGTGATATCATCTGTCTTTATCCAATAATCAAAGCATATTAAACTTAGATAGAAATAAAATATTTAAATTTTAGCAAAAACTCTGTACATAGAGTTCACTATCCTTGTGGACAAGATGTGGGTTGAACAGTTGTACAAATGGATGAATTCAGAAATGATTCTTGATAATAGGACGTAACAGCTAACAGTTATACAGCACTTTAAGGATTATTAACCCTATGAGAAAGGTGTTACTTTAATTATATCTATTTTATAGATGAGGAAACTGAGACTAAGGTGTTAAGTGACTGCCTCAGGTTCATGTAGTGAGTTAGTGTTTCAGGCAGGACTCAAGTTCAGGTCTGTTCATTATTGTGAGGTCTCTATTGGAACATCCTGTGAATCGGAGGCTGACAGTTTAACATTTTAATTGATGATTTGCCTGAAGGCAAGGGAGACGTATTTATGAAACCTTCAGATGACTGATCCACTGAATGAATGAAAGTCAGCAAAAGATCTTCACCAACTAGAATCATCGGTAATGGGATTGAGTGGAGGTAAATGTAAATTTTTATACTCAAATTACCCCTCAAAACAAAGCAAAAAATACTTAGCAAGTATAAATAAGATTGGGGAAGTGTGGGTAAACTATCTTTCATAAGAAAAAAAATTCCTGTGGTTTAAGTGTACTATGAGGTCAATATGAGTCAACAGTGTGAAACATCAAGAAAGCTAATGCCATCCGAGATATTACAAGAACTGCATAGCCCAAGAGAAGGAAGGAAGAGATAGTCATTGGGAGGTGACAGACACTAGAAGGAAGTCATGGTCACATTCTAGCTTTCCATTATCTCCATTCGTGACAAACTACAAGTAGAAAACTGTGGTTGAATATGGATGTCACATTTTAATAAAGACATTGATCAGCTAGAAAGCCCTAGAGCAAGTCACTGGAATGGTGAGGAGCCTTGAAATCACATCACACTGCCATGGTGTGAAGGACTTTGGAATGTTTGTTCTGGAGAAGAGATTTGTAGAGCACAGGAGAGATGTCTCTGAGTATTGGAGGGCTGTCTATGGGGACAAGGGATGAGACTTGGTCTCTTTAAGCTCAATGTGGAAAACTATGAGCCAGCATGGAATTGGGAAGTCAGGAAGAAGCTAGTAATTGAGGCAGAATGGAAGGCATTGAATTCCCCTTCACTGGATGTCTTCAAGTAGAGACGATAACTCCTTATCCTTTATATCATAGAGGGCATCCTGCTAGGTGGTGTAGCAGACAGAGGACTGCATTGGGAGACCAGGAAATCAGAGTTCAAATCCTGCCTATTGGACAAACCACCTAAGTTCTCAGCCTCAGTTTTCTCATCTGTAAAACGAGGGTCATAATATCACAGAACTTCCAGGGTTGTCATGTGTATAACTGGAGTAATATGGAAAGGACTTTCTTAACCTTACTGATATATTAGCCAATCATAACACTATGGTTCCAGAGGGTCTGTCTAACTCTGGCGTTTTGTGATTTCTGTAACTCTCCTGTGTGTTCTGATTGGAAGACTGGAGGAACACTTGAGACCAAGTCCTGAGCAGATGAACAGGAAAAGCTTCTGTCTTCTGAAATACGATGAGTGTGACATCATAACTTTCTACATTGACCTTGGTAAGAGTGATACATGACAAGCCTATGAAAAGGGGCTTCCCTAAACTCTGAGCCTCCTCTTTCTCTGATGTGGGGTAGGTTGGCTATCAGCACCCTCCCATGGGAGCATGCGAACACCCCTGCCATCTCTACTGCCCTAGTAGACTTGCTAAGATGAAGGTGAAGAATTAATCAGACTGCCAAATTGAGGCTGGCCTCATAAATTAAGGTGACTCTGGCAAACCTTGTGGAAAGCCAGATTGGGTGTTTCCCAGTTTGTTACCTGTGCTTAGATCACTGGCTTGGAAAGTTCTCTAAGGAATTCTGACTATGTGGTGAAATAACAGCAGACTGACACAGGCTGATGTCACTGCACACAATGTCCCTGGTGGCTACAGAAAACTTTCCAAAGACACATCTGGCGAGTTCTTTGTTCCTCGCAGCCCTCGTCCTACAGTCTGGAGCTGGTTACCCCAAATCCTCAGGTTCTAATCCAACTGCCACCACCATTAAGGTCCCATAGGAAGGCGAGTCAGTTTTACCTTGTAGACAGTTTAAACTCAAGTGTGCTCTGTATTCACACAGTGCCCAGAACATAGTAGGTGTTTAATAAATGCTTGTTGATTTGTCACATTCTTCTGAATCCAAGTTGGAGGACATGAACTCTGAGTTTCTTTTTCAATGGCGCCTCATTGGGATATGACATTAGCTGGGTGACTTTGTCATCTGATATCTGTCTGCCTCAGTTTCCTCATTTATAAAATGCTGATAATAATAGCACATACTTGCCAGGGTTGTTATGAAAGTATATACAATACATACACACACACACATACACATATGTGTGTGCATGTCTATATGTATGTATACATACACAAAAGAATGCATTCTTTTAGTATGTGTATATACATATTACATACATACATATGTGAAGCTCTTTACAAACCTTAAAGTACTGTATAAATGCTAGCTATTTTATATATACACACACACACGTATTGATGAATAGAGAAATACAGAGAGAGAGAAAGAGAGAGAGGGAGAGACTGTGGAGCAGAACGTAGTTACCTGGCCCACCTCATGTCTTCAGTGACTTCCTTAGTATAGGTTTCTAATCATCAAAGTCAGGAAATTCTCTGAAGAGTAACAAAGATGGTGCCTATTTAGTGACATCATGATGACAGAAAGTGGTAAACCACTGTTCATCTCATGTGGAAGTGATTAAAATGATGTGACATCTGTAGTGACAAGTGGTGATGTTTGGAGCTATTTCTTCAGGAGGGAGGCTACACTTGTCCTCTCTTGCCCTGTACCCCATGGTGACCAAGCATGCACTGTGAAGACTCAGGGGTAGAATGTGGGGTCATAGACCAGAGTGATTTTCTGTACAAAGCTAACTGACTGGTAAAGATATTGAATCACTAACCTTGACCTCATTAGTACCAGATTCTAACCAATGAATTACAGGAACCCAGAGACTCAGAAAGGTCACAGTGGGCACAGATGGAGGTTCAACAGAGTTTAAAAATACCATGTCATCAGCCCTCAAAACAACAATGTAAAAACACATTGGAGAAGGCTTAACATTTTCAAAGCATTTTCTCATGTAGGATCTCATTTGGTCCTTTAACAGCCGTTCAAGGTAGATGGAGTAGCTACTTCCAAGTCATACATGTCGTAAAGCATTCACTAGACTTGGAGTCCCAGGATTTTGGTTCAGATCTTGCCTCCATCACTTACCACCTGTGTGACTTGAAGCAAATCAGTTTATCTGCCTGGGCTTCAGCTATTTTACATTTGAGGAAATCGAGTCTCAGAGAAAATGGCCAAAAGCTGAAAGAGCTATCTGACCCACTGGATCCCAAAAGATCTTGACAGAGGAGAATACTGAACTGAACCTAATAGGATTCAGTTCATTAGAGATATATGTAAAGTATCACCCATTGGGGCTCAAATATGAAAAATATCCAGGAGTTAGTCAGTTGTAATGGAACAAATTCATTGGAATGTGGCGGACAAAAAAGCTAACGAGATCTTGGGCTGGGTTAAGATAGGAAGACTTTCCAGACAAAGGAGGCGATTGTCCCTCTGTACGCTACCCTGGTCTGAGCACAATTGGAGTATTGTGTTCAGTTCTGAGCAATTTGGAAAAGCTATTGACAATCCATAGACCCTCCATAGGAAGGTGACCAGGAAGGCGAAGAGCTTGATTCCATTCATACAGGGATCACTGAGAAGAATCTGGCGGGTTTAGACTAGAGAAGAGTAGCCTCTGGGGGATACAGAACATCTTCAAATACTGACGTGAGGAGGAGGGAGTTACACTTGCTTTGATTGGTTCCAGAGGGCAAAAGTGGAAAGGAGGTGTTCAGAAGTCAAATGAGGCTTCCTGACATTTAGAACTGTCCCACAGTGGAATGGAGCTAGTCATGAGAGCCTCAAGCTGAAAAAGACCTTCAAAGTCCTATCTTCTAACTCCCCCATTTTATAGATGAGGAAACTGTGCTCAAGTCAGGTTAAGAATCTTCTCCTAGATCACACGGATAGGAAGCGAGATAGCCGGTATTCAACTCAAAATCATTGAAAAATAAACAGGATATAAAAATTTGACACTGTTCATGAGAACAAACCCCAAAATCTGAAATAGTTTTAGAAAGAAATTTATTACGTCATTTGATAAAGGAGAGGAAGCTGGAAAGGAGGTGTGGCTCCTCTCCAGGTTCTGGAAAATTTACATTAGAAAGGATTTTGACAAAGGTTTCCTACAAAGAAACCCCACCTACATAGTTAAACAAGTTTGTCAAGAAGGCAGACTGAGAGTAAGGGGGGATCTGAAGTATTCTGTAACCTACTCTGGCATTCCTGAAGATTTATGGGGGTCAAGTGACATTTTTGATATAGACAATCTTTAATCACATAAACTTGGATTTAAATAGCATAATAATCACCCCCAATAGTGTAATATATTACTTTTCCCAAAATATCTAATTTCCAAAGACAGTTGAGGGACACCTCCATAGTTTCCTGTTTTTTGCCACTACCACAAACAGAATTGCTATAAATATTTTTGCACATATGGGATTATTAATTTTCTTTGAAATCTTTGGGATTTAGACCTAATATCATTAAATGAGATGCACACTTTTGGACCTGGCTGAGGAAGGAACTTGTTTTGCTTGACTAGGTATATTCATTATAATAGTTTTGTTTTTCTTCTCTTTGTTTTCAGTAGAGGGGAAAGTGGAAGGGAGAAAAAATAAATGTCTGTTAATTGAAGAAAATTAATCCAATAAAAGTTTAAAATAAAGGCAACTCCCAGCTCTTAGTACATCAATGGTCAAAGGGTATGAACAGATAAGTTTGAAGAGAGGAGACATAAATTTTCCACTATTGGTTAGGCAGAGGGATCAATTTCAGCAATAAACAAAGCAACTTTGAGGTACCACCTCCAAGTAGTCAAGGGGCAAAAATAATTCAAAGAAAATGAAAGGATCTTTGAACACTAGGCAAACTCATCTATTGCTAGTGGTGTGGCCAACTAGCAAATATGACCCAATGCAAGCAATGGAAAAGGAGCAGTCAGAGAAACAGGCAAAGAAACAAGAGAGAGAAAGATCATGGAAGCTAAGGGAGGAGGGTTATCTCAAAGGAGGGAGCTGAGAGTGCCAAAAGATGCAGAGAGAGGAAGAAGGAGGATGACTGAGAAAAGGCATTTTAGCAGTTGAGATCATTGGTATCCTTGGAGAGTGGAGTTTCAGTTGGAAGGGGGAGAAGGGGGGAAGGGAAGCCAGATTGTGAGGGATTGAGAAGTGTGTGGGAGGTGAGCAATAGAAGCCCAGTGCAGATGGCTTTTTTTTCTAGGAGTTTGGCTGTGAAAGGGAGGAGAGCTATGTGTTGATAGAGAGCTTGGAAGGATGTCTGGGTCAAGTAAAAGTTGTTTTGTTTTTTTTTTTAAATGGGTAGGGCCTGGGTGTGTTTATGGATATCAAGGAATGAAAGGACAGATAAGGAGAGATTAAAGAGGTGAGAAAAGGTCAGAATGAAAGAGAGGGAGGCAAGCTTCCAGAAGAGCTAAGCAGTGATGGGCTCAAGGGACAGAGAAGGTGGCCTCAGAAGCTACTTTTCCTCAGAGACTGTAGAACAGGAGGGGGAGAGGATGGGGAAACCACAGAGGAATGGAGAAGTCTAATGGAGGAAGGAAGCGAGAACTCAGGATGGGTGGTCTCTGTTCTCTGCTCTAAGCAGGACATGAGAGATGCCAAGAAGGTGGTCATGGATAAGACTTGAGGGAAGGTTTGGAACACCAGGTACAGGAAGTAAGATGGACAGTAAATGAAGAGAGAATAAGAAAATTATAATTAGGAGAAATAAAGAATGAAAGTCCTACAGAGTAAATCAGTTAAATGAGTTTCTCTAATGGCTTTAAATAGGGCCTGTTTTCAAGGTAGTTGTTAAGCATTACTCATCTGGAGGGGGAAATCATAAAAATAACGCATTTAATATGGCATCAGTTCTGAAGGCTTTATTCTTTAATGCTTGGCGTGCTGCTTATACCTGCTCTGTAACCTACCTCTTCACTGCCCTATGGATACTGAGAGTTCTGGGTGTTGTAACTACACATCACGGCAAAAGTATTATGACTTAAAAGTCTGGTCCTACCATGCCCTCCCCTCTCATTAGGAAAAGTGGTATAGTAGGCCATAAGATGTCAGACTTTCAATATGTTGCTTTGATTTCAACGTGTTGCTACGATTTGCTGAATTTTGTTCCCTGGGAAGGGGCCTATTGGGATGTATAGGTGATATCAAAACAAAAGATAGTAATAACAATATATATTTCAAATATTCAACCTTTTATGCATGACAAATCTGGGGGTCATTAAAAATTGGACAGTTTCCCAAAATCAATCCAGCATGCTCTCCTCTTCTTTATACATTACAGGCCCAAACCACCATCTATTTGCTATGTCTGTCCCAACATACTTATGCCAATGGATGAGTTACATAGGTCATGCTTTTCAACAGCAGTTCATAGACTGAGTAATAGACCTTCTGTAGCCCCTGGGTTTCACCTGTATGGACACTTGGACTGAGCTCTTGAGTGATTCTGAAACTTGCTTAGGAGACTCTGAAGTCATTCAGTGTTTGATCTGGTCAGCACAATGTCATCTGCAAATGGGAACATTCTGAAGACTTCGCTGCCTTCCTGTTCCACTACAGAGGTGAATCCATGGGGTGAACATATTTCATTTTTCCTGCCATACTTTTATAATTTTGACAAATGCAAGGGAGACACATTGTTGAAGAAGAACCGCCAAGGAACCATATCAAATGCTTGCTCTGTTTGTGACATCAAGAACAGGACAATAAGGGGTTGCTCATCATTAGAGAATGTCCTAACAGATCATGGTGTGTATGTGTGGGATATAGTACCATTGGTATATAAAAAAATGATGAAAGGGATAACTTAAGAGAAACTTGGGAGGGCATGTATGAAATGATGCAGAGTGAAGTGAGCAGAACCAGGGGAACAATTTTTATAATGAAAACAATGTTGTAAAGACAAACAGTTTTGAAAGACTTGGAAATCTTGATCCAGGTGATGACTAGCCACGATTCCAAATCAATGATGATGAACATGCCACCTTTCTCCTGACAGAGAGGTGGTGGACTGAATATGAAAACTGAGGCAGATATTTTTTGGACATTGCCAACAAGGGGGTTTGTTTTGTTTGACTACGTGTATTTGTTACAAAGGCTTTATTTTGTTTTGTTTGCGTGAGGAGAGGGGAGAAAACAGACTTCTAAGTGAAAAAAATTAAATTTAACAAACCAAAACAGATGAGTGTTTTTTTTTTAATATAGTCAGAAAACAATAAACCCAATGGGACCTTATATCTTCTCCATCCTTCAGTCTTTTATGTTGAGGGAAAGATGTGATCAGCTTTGGAGCATTACTTGCCAACACTGTTCCCTTCAAAGACATACATCAAAGATCCCCTTGATTCCAGCATAGATTATTCTCATTAAAAGTTTATACAGATGGAAAGTAGGCAAAGACATCACGTTCTCTTGGGCAACTTTATGGAGAGCCACAGTTAATGATGCCATTGACAAAAAGGGGAAGATGGGCTAGTCTCTTGGTAGGAATGGTGGGTGACTGATGGACAGCCTAAGAGTTCCATCGTTATCTGCTGCATTTAAAGAGAACACACAGAAGACTCCAGTACAGTGGGTAGATCCCCTGTGGCAATCTAGCTGGAGGACCTGGACAACAATCAAATAGGAAGTGCAAGAATAGATGGGAAGTAATCTGCATCATTGGAGGGAATATTGGCAGATCCTCTGGGATGTTGCAGTTTTGGCTCTTTAAGAAATAGCATGCACGGCATCTCTGTGGTGTCTACACAAGGGAAAAGAAAGAGGAAATGTCAAAGGAACCCAAAGAAAAGCTGGATATTTGGTGAAAACATCACCTAATAATGCAGATGGCAGAAGTGAGATGGTTTCAGAATGGTAAACAGCATTCTCTCCTGTCCACATCCACCTCCAGCTCTTTAAGACAATGACATGCCCCAAAACCCTGCAGTTCTATACAAAGCCCACAGATCTAGAGACGGGAGGAAACTTTGGACTCTTTGAATCCAACACCCTCATTTTACAGTTGAGGAAACTGAGTCACAAAGAGGTTGTGCCCAGGTACACATGACTAGTAGATGTCTGAAGTGGGATTTGAGCCCAGGTCACCCTGACTCCAAGTCCAGCATCCTGTCTTTGGACAAGGATGGGAAGGGTAAACATCATCATTAATTGAGATATTCAGTGGATCTTCCCTAGAATCTGTCTCCTCTGACCTTACTCCCACCCTGTGTCAGACCTCATCACCTCACCCCTGGACCATTGCAGTAGCTCTCAGTCTCTCTCTCTCCTCTCCACTCTATCTTCCACATAGCTGTAAAACTGATCTTTCTAAAGTACAGGTTGACAGTCATGCTCTCCTGCCCTCAATAACTTCAACTGGCTCCCTATTTCCTCTGGGATCAAGTATAAAAGTTTTCTCTTTACTCTCAAGGACCATCATAATCTACCTCCTTCTCTAGCAGTCTGCTTCCACATTCCTGGCCTCAACATCCTCTTCTCTCCAAAACACCGGACTTGCTATTCCTGGCATATAATGCCCCATCTCTAGACTCCAGGCATATTCCCCATGCCTGGAGCGCTCTGCCTTCTGGCTTCTCTGGCTCCCTACAAGTGCCAGGGAAAGTGCTTCCTCCTGAAGGATGCCTTTCCTAACCCCCCTCCTGCTAGTGCCTTCCTTAAGCTTCTCAAAGGCAAAGATTGTTTTTGCCTTTCTTTGCACCCCCAGCTCTAAGCCAGGTCCATGCCACCCTCTCTTCCTCTTTCCCCAGGATGACCCATGGCCTGAGTCATCCCCAACAATGACTGAATTTCTTTTTACAGCTGTTCTTTGGACCTCTGATGTTAACGATGAGAACGATTCACCAGAGTTAATAGTAGTGACAGTCAGTGACTAACTAACAAGTAGGTCAAGGCTGACTGCCTGAGCCTTCCAAGAAATCAGGCTCTGTGGGTGGTTGGCTGAGGCTGAAAGGAAATAGCCACTGGGAGCTGGAACCCAAGACTGAGAATAAGAGAGCACGGGCGTGCCTCAGCACCCTTAAGGAGACCAAAGTCACCAGGTCCGGGAAATTACACCCTGGAGTGCTGGAAGAGGTAGGAGGTGGTATTGCTGCATCAGTCACTGCCAGGCATCTTGGGAAAATCATGAGAAATGGACAAGGGGTTGCTGAACCTGAGATGGGTACAAACAGGGAAGAGGGTAGAATTTTAAAACCACACCCCAGCACTGAGGGTTAACTGTGATTCCTAGCGAAATTCTAGAATGCTGAAAGAAAGGGAAGACAAGTGAATAGCTGGGAATAAAGGAGAGTCAGTATGGCTTCAAAAAAGCCAAATGATCACCAACTAACCTCATTTCCTCTTGTTTGAGTGGGTGACTAGTCACCCACATGCCAGGACACACTCTCACATTTCAGCAAACTCCTTATGAGAAGAATTCACACATGCGCTGAGGACATTCTTCAAGAAGCCTAGAACAGGGCTGGCTTCTCCAAATTACATTCTAAGGCATCATACACCTTCATAGTCATGCAATTAACTAAACAAGATTGTATCTATGAAGTGCCTTGAAAATCATAAACCGATACCCAAATGCTAGGAGTGGTCGTCGTCATCATCATCATCTTCTTCTTCGTCATCATCATCATCATTACTATTACTAAGCACCGATCTTTATCTAATGATATTATATGGCTGCAAAGCTTGAAATATCATGAACTCTAAACAATTAAATTTAGAGGCCCTTGAAATGTAATGGCGATTCTTGGTGGCCACATGTGGCCTATAGGACATTACCAGTGTAAATTGGTAGTGTTGTATGGGGAATGTGGTATAAAGGATATGGTCAATGGAATAGACACTTAGAAAAGAAAATGGGTCAGTCCAGTAGCAAGGCTAAGAGATAACTGATGGAAAGTCTGTGTGCCTCATTGGCACTACACCCATCCAGAGAAAGTTCATGGTACTTTTGGTAAACCTTCTGTAATCTCTATGAGCAGCAACATTTTTTATTGCATTTGACCTTATTTCCTAGAATAGCACATAATAAATGCTTAAGGAATGTAGGATAGATTAGATGGAATTGAAATTTTACAGGGGGTCATGGATAGGAGTTGCACAGGATGAGAAGGAACACATAAGCTATCTGCACCATTCTAGGGAATGATCATATCCAATTCCTAGAGCAGTAGACCAAGAGAATGCTAGAAGTACACTTTATCTGGTTTGGAACAAAACATTAGATACAGTATGTTCATCAGCTCCCCCACTATCATTTTCTTGTGGACAAAATGGAGATATATGGGCATAGTAACAGGGAGTCTACATTGGTTGAATGTCTAGACCCAAGTTAACATTTCTTAATACAAGTTGTATCAACTTGTAAGGAGATCTCTAGGAAAAGATCCTTGGGTTTTTCTGTGCTTTAAACCAGTGTCTCAGATTAAACACCTCTGCAGCATGGCACACTTATAAAAATGTAGAAAACACCATTAGGATGCTAAGTCCACACTCTAGCTAGTAAAATTAGATCTCTCAAGATATTGACAAGCAAGCAGGTTGAGCCAAATCTACCAAGATGAAATGTAATTGGCATGAACATAAAGTCTTGCACTTGAATTCAAAAATTCAGTTTCTAAAAGACTAGATAGAGAAGGCATCATCTGATAATGAGCACTGGTGGGGAGGATAAAGCCTGGAAAAAAAGAAAAAAACTGGAGTAATGATGCCTGTCTTCAAGTATTTGAAGTTCACTGTATGAAACAGGCATTAGATTGGCTTTGCCTATCCCTGGAGTGCAGAACTAGGAAGATATAGAAAAAGGAAATTTAAGGATGAAGTCAAAAGCAGCTTCCTTATGATTCATGCTTCCTAAAAAAAGAAGCAATGAGCAAGTCTTCCATCTTAGAGATCTTCAAGCAGAGGCTACATGGCCACTTGCCAAAGATATCAGAGAGAAGGGCTCCTGTCCTGCTCAGGTGAAGGTCATGTCTTCAGAACGGAGCATGTTTCTAAGATTCTTCTGAATTCCAAGGTTCCATGACTCCACCCAAGAGATAGATCATTGGTTAGCCCTGACCTGCCCCAAAGAAATAAAGACCTTTGGCAAAGGGGATGGTCACCTAGAGTTCTTCTTGCTATTGTGTCTGGTCTTATTAATACCTTCCATTTGAAATACTGGCAAAATTATACTTGGACTCAATCCTGCTTGTTGTATTCTGCTTCTCGAGGCAAGAACTCCTAGTGTTGATCCTGGGAAATGGGGTTGGGAGGTTTGATCACTCCATTTTGACTGTAAAAATTGACTAGAGCCTGTCCTTGTACAAAATTCTTCACCTTGCTCCCTCCTTGGACTCTGCATTCTCCCCAGATCAGCCTCGCCATCATCCCCCATTCCCTAACAAACCAAACATCCTATGAAGAGTAGAAATTCAGGATATGAATCCCAGATCTAGACCTGGAACATTGATCTAGAACTTAGAGGACATTGAACCCAACCCCTTCATTTTACAGATGAGGAAACTGAGGTCCTGAAAAGAAACAGGACTTTTCACACAGGCCATAAGTGTCAGAGTCTGGACTTAAATCATGGTGCCCTGACTGCTTACCTTGAGAGGTACACCACCCTCCTGATATACCCTAACAACTTTTTACCAGCCATCCAGTTAATGAGCATTTGCCAAGCACTTGTTACTTGCTAAGTACCAGGGAGACAAATGCAAAAACATGATCCCTACCTCCTACAAACATCCTAATGGGGGACAAAACTTACAAACATGTGAAGGGATCTCAGAGGGAAGGTCCTAGCAATGGAGGGGCTTGGAAAGACTTGGAGGGGAGCAAGGGAGACTTGAAGAGAGGCCCAAGGTAAAGGGGTTGGATGATGGGCATGGCCAATGGAGGTGCTACTTACCCAGCCCAGTGCAGGATGGAAGGATCCCAAGATCATGGTCTCTCTCACATACCATAGTGTCCTCCACTAAGGGACACCTTCCTCCATTCAGGTAAGATAGGACTCAGGCAGAATCCTTGGCTAAGTCACCTCAAAGGGTTCTCTTGGGGGATGGAAGAAAATCAAGGCAAAGACAGTCCCAGGTCACTTAGGGTATTGAAGTAGATAGAAGGCCTGATGTGGAATTGTGAAAATAGGAATGCCAAGCCTGCTTCAATTGTTTAAAAGCTGTGTGACCCTGGACAAGTCACTTAACTTCTGCCTGCCTCAGTTTCCCCATTTTAAAACAGGGTTGATGATAATCTCATTAACCTCCTAGGGTTGTTTTGAGGAATAAATGGGAACATGAGAAGCATTTTGCAAACTGTAAAGCATGCTAGAAATGTTAGCTATTATTCTCCTAATCTAAAGAAACTTAAATGAAGAGAAACTTGCCTCAGGTCTCATCCAGGTGCTGCTTTGACCTGAGGAGGCAGCTGTGACATATGGAAAGAGCCCTTTGTTCAAAAACAGAGAGCCTGAGTCTGAAACGTGGTACTACTACATACTATCCATGTAACCTTAGATAAGTCACTTGTTCTCCATGAGCCTCAGTTTCCTCCCCTGCAAAAGGAGACTGAACTCAAAGATGTCTAAGGTCTCTCCAATTCTCAGCCTATGATCTTCTGATCTGAGAGGATAAAGATGTTTCTTGAAAGATTAATGATCTCTCTCTTGTTTGACTAGCCCTGTTTCCACCTCCATGAGCACTGGGGGCAGTTAAGGAGAACATGGGTCTTATTGCCTTTCTCCTAGGTGAAGAGCACCAGCAAATTGCTTTTATCTTCCCTGCTCCAGCTGATTTCATCTCCCTGTCCTTTGCCTAGATGGAGAGTGAATCTTGGTGGCTTGCACTTGTAATCAAGAGAGCTGGAGTTTGAAACCTTACTCTCCCCACATCGAGCTGGGTGGCCTGGGCAAGTCACGTGGCCTTTTGGTTTCCTCATCTGGAAAATGGGCCTAATAACCCTTACTTCAAAGAGGTGTTGTAATAGTTAATTAATGTTTGCAAAATGTTCTGAGATGTGTAGATGAAAGCCCCCATAGAAGGGCTCGGTGTTATTATTAGAGAAAAATTAATCCCTTCATCATGTTTTGGGAGTTCCCTGCTCAGTTATTCAGCCTGTCCCCTCTTTGGGGGGCCACTGGCCCATTTTTGCAGCTGCAGAGGATCCTTGGTTCCCTAGCAACCGGACAGGGCTTTCTCAGCACCTACTAGTTCAGCATCCCTGAGAGTCCTTTCTTTCTCCTTTGATCTTACGCCACTGGGGTGTGCTTTCACCAGCACTGGACCATGTCCAGCACTGTGTCAGCATGGAACTGACTCTGAATTAGAAGAGGCTGCCTTAGGAGTTGTCTCTGCTTCTACTCCAGAGATCAGGATGTTTCCAGATATCTACACTTTTGAGGAAGCATCATACTTTGTGTCAATCATCATTCCTTGGACCGACAAAAAATCTTCCTCCTTGATATGGACAATTAAGCTCTTCATCTTTTCAAGCTGAAAATGCCTGGGATATAATAGATATTAGAAGCATATCTCCAAGCCTCAAGCTAAGGGGTTGCTGGGCAATCTGCTGGAAGACTCCACAGTTGATTTGGGTATATCTGTAGTCAATATGATTTATGCACATAAATCAGCCACCAGTGCAGTTGAAGATACTGTAAGTGACCAGCTGGGTGACTTTGAGTGGGCAGGCCCTGAGCTCAGGGTGGATGAAGCATTTGACTCCCATCTGTAAAATTTTAGAGAAGGTTGACCTGGAACAAGGGAAAAAACCTAGGAAGACCTGGGTTCAAGTCCTTCCTCTGACCCATATGGGTTGTGTGACCCTGGGCAGGTCCCCTAACCTCTCAATGCCCCAGGCTACTCTCCAAGGTGATAAATTGCAGAGCAGGCAGAGATCTACATCAAGGAAGTGCCTCCTTGGGAACTTCCTGCCCTGATGAAATCACAGATCTGATCCAAGCAAAACAAAACAAAACTTTGATGGGTTTGGGCACACTCCTCACAAGTGCAGATTGCAACCAAGAAGACTACTACTGCTGGTGGCTGCAGTAGCTTGCTGCTAGCTTGAAGGTTTGCAAAATATTATACAAATATTAATTCATTTTATCCTAACAACAAGAGGTAGGTGCTATTATTATTATGCCAATTTTAAAGATGAGAAAACTGAGGTACACAAGGTTAATTTGCCTAGAATCACATAATTAGTGTCTAAGGATGGATCTGAGCTCAGGGCTTCCTGGCATCAGATTCAGGACTCTATCCACTGAACCATCTAGCTGCCTAGAAACCTTCTACACCTTCTCATCTTGTATGATTCTTATCCATGTCTTTCCTTACAGTCTCCATTCAGCGAATTCAAGGCCTTCATTACTGGAAATATAATATAGTTCAGTTATGCTTACCATGTGTTTTCCCATTACTCTTTGAGTTCCTTACCACTTTCAAACTTCTGAGACCATAGTGTCCCATAATTCATAGCTATACATCGTCGCCAGGAGAATATTGATGTTAATGAGATAGGCTTTGGTGACAGTTAGTTTGGGATAATTGAAAGACATTCCATCCTACTCTTTTCCTGCTACTCCATAAGTCAGTCAGTCAACATTTATTAATTACCTAGCATGTGTCAGTAACTGATTTCCATCTGAAGTGTCCATCTGAGATTTTGTTCTGTACTAATCAATAAATGCACAACTATGAAATACCTGCTATATACCAGGCACTGTGCTAAGTACCTAAGTCAATAGATTGTCTCAATACTTACACGTCATAGTATAGACTGCATTTTTGCCATGCTGTTTTTCTAGTGTGGATAGTTGGAGCAGTATGTTTTCTATCTGGGCAGAGTTTGGTGAAGAATATCTCTAATGTTCCAGGGCATGATGAAAATTCTAATAATGATGATTGTGACAGCGATGAGAATAGGAAGAGGAAGAAGAAGAAGAAGAAGAAGAAGAAGAAGATGATGATGATGATGATGATGATGAAGATGAAGAAGAAGATGATGATGAAGAAGATGATGATGAAGAAGAAGAAGAAGAAGACTGAGACCTGTGCCATCATTGATATCAGAAACTCCTAGATGAAGAAACTCAGCCTACCAATAGAGATTTGTGTCTTCTCTGCTGATTACAGTCTTAGAGAATTTCCTAGAGCACTGAGAGGCTAAGAAATTTGCCCAGGATCACACAGTCAGGATGTGTTGATGGTGGGACTTGAACAAACATCTTTCTGGATTTGTAGCTAGCTCTCTCTCCACTCTACCACATTGCTTTTCTAGTGATCACAGAGGCTCATTTATAAAGCACTTTAAGATTTTAAATGTCATCTATGAATGGGACCCTCACCATTGGTGAAGACTATTTTTAATCTATATGACATTTTTTATGACTAGGATGAAGAAACTATTGGTCTTTTCTCTGAAAACAAGTCATATAACTCTTATGTCTTGTAGATAAATGAAATCTAACTTGTTCAAAATGGAATTTAACTTCCTTCCTCTCTTAAATCCATACCTACTATATAATTCACTATTTTTGTTATATCGATTCACTGTTTTGTTATCATCACTTATTTTCCCATCCAGGTTTGAAATGTGAATGATCATCTTTGATTCTTGTTCTTCCTGTACCCCTCATGTCCAATCAATTGCCAAATCTGGTTAATCTTACCTACACAACACTTCTCATATCCATCTGCTTCTCTCTGGTAACACTCTTCCCTAGTTCAGACCCTCATCATGTCTTGCTTCCAAAACAGTTTTCTTGCTTTCAGTCATTGTCCTCTCTTGTCCATCCTCCACACAGATATCAATTTAAATATCTAAAACATAGGGGTGAGCATATCACTTCCATATTTTAAAATATTCAATGGTTTCCTTTTCCAACAAATCTAAAATGCAACGTCTTCCTGCTGGCATTTAATACTCTTTACAATATAACTCTGAAATACCTTTCCGTTGTTATTTCTTCTGATTCTCTTTCACATAGTGTCCATCACAATCAACCTGACCTACTAGATACTGATCAAACATGATATTCCCTCCTCTGCACCCAAGCCTTTGCATGACATGTGCTATGTTCCATATCAGGACTTCCCTTCTCTTCCTAGCTGTTTTGGCTCTCTCCCTCCCTGGGGGATGAGGAGTTGTTTGGGTTTTTTTTTTCTTTTTCTCCCCATTTTCTAATACAGTTCCTGAAAGATAGCAGATACTGTTAGTAAGTGCTATAAATTTGTTTCTCATAACTGTTTCAGTAACATTTTTAAGGTCTTGATACCTGACATCAGTGTTACTGCTGACTTTTAAATATTATTTTTATCATTATATAGCATGATTATTTTTAAGAGATTGCTTTAGATTTTTATATATGTTTGAATCTTTTATTACTTTTTATTGTGTATCTCAGTTTATTGTGTTACATTCTAAAAACATATGTGTTTTTGCCTTTTCAATTTACTGTGGCTTTTTCAATGCTCAAGTAAGCAGTTTCTATGTTTTGCATATATCTGGAAAAAAAATGAGTATTCCCAGGTTCCCTTATTAAATTCTCTATGTTACTTTTGGATTATTTCACAAATGTTTCATGTCTATAATTTCTTTATTGTTAATATTTTTCTAGATTTATCATATTATGATATCAAAATGCTGTTCATTTATTATTATATATTTGCCCACCTTAATTTTGCTATTTAAAAAATAATTTAACTACTGCATTTTTTGTTTTAATACTTGATAAATAGGGAAATTGTATTATTTATTTTTTCCTTCACCTTTTCAGATTCTGTTATCCACCTATTTTCAAATTTTGGCCTTCAATTTTACTTGACATTTTTATTATTATTCCTTTGTTTTTGGAACTTGTGGTTGCATTGTATATATGAGACCAATGTCTTTATCTATGTCTTCTTGCATTAAATGAATTTTCTTTGAGCAATATATTTATGAATTACATTTCATTTTTTTTATCTTGGTAAAGTTTTTATTTTAATAGGACAATTCAGGCCATTCACACTTATTGTTATAAATGTGACTTTTGATTTATCTTTTGGCTTCCTCTTCTTTTGTTATTTCTCTGCCTAGAGTTAGTGAGAATTACCTTTTGCTTCTATGCTTTCTTTTCTAATTTTATTATTTCTACCTTGTAATACATTTTACCTTTCTATTTTTTAAACAAATTCTATGTGATTCCTTGAAAGATCTAATACTTTTTGTAGTTGTTCAGGGTTTTCCTTTTAGGATCACTAACTGTGACTCAAAAGTCAATATAGCAAAATATAAAGGGTTGTGGACTTGGAGTCAAGGTATACCTGGGTCTGGATGCTGCTTCTATTAAAAAAAAAACCTGCTAGTTATGCGGACAAATATGGGACAAATACCTTGTCCTCAAATGTGATGCCTATTTTTTCATATTAGATAAACTTTGGAAGCCCAATTAATATGTTAGAATTTCTTGTTCAATCTTCCAAATGTGCTACTTTGTTTTATATATGCATTAGTTTATCTTAAAGTTATTTTTAGCAATCTGGACTCATAAAATTATTATTTCATAAGTTGATCCTGTTTTGATTATATTCTATTGCTGCTTCCAATTATGTTTTTCCCTTTTTCCGTATTATTTTGTCTTGTAAATTGTTCTTTGATATCTTCTGGTGATCCACTCTGCTCCCCACCCCCCAGTTCCTTCAACACATATATTGTTCAACTTATTTTATCCTTTGATATTTCTAGCGATATTTTATGGAACATTTCTGAAAAAGTTTTTATCTTTTGGGTTATTTATATTGCAGATTTTCATCCATATTCTTCTTGCCTCACTCATTATCTGTTGGATAAATTTGATTTTTCTAATATTTTTCCTCCATTCTTCTTGTTTCTCCTTCCTTTTAGGGCAACAGTTATGGCAGGGGATTGCTAGTTCATTTGTGTAGGTCTCTGTACTACTGCAAATTACCCTCTTGATTTGGATCCTCTTTCTCACTTGTTTTGCCTCTTTCAAGATCAAGGGTGGTCAGAGGAACAGTCCTGGGAGAGGTGTCCTAGACAGAAATTGTAGCTGCAGGAACTTTGAAACTAGAGTAAAATAAAGTAAGTGACAGCTACAGCCTCTGGAAGAGTAGTGGAACTTAGTGGGAGAATGGGCCCATGGGTAAGTATTGTCCTCTGGATGTACTTTGGAATAGTTCCAATGGTGAGGAAACTTTTCCTTACCCTTTATTAAAGGATGCTCTTTCTGCTTCTACCCTTTCCTCTTGGTTCTGCCCTCTGTAGTCAAGCAGAATGAAGCTGATCCTTCTAAGTAAATACTTGAAGGAGGCAGGTATCCCATCTTGCCAGGCTAAGCATCCTTCCTTGATCATCAGCAGTTAGCATGAACCTTGGGCTCGTTTCACTCAGCTTCATCATTACATAGAGAGCATGTGTCAGAGCCAGGACTGAAACCAGTTTCTCTTATCACAAATTCCCCTTCTCTTCCCACTGTGTCATTATGCTCTAATTCTTTCAATTGATTTTCAGATGACATGAATGAAGCCCTTTATTGTTTCTGCAGCCTGTGTTGTAAAGTGAAATCAGATACTTACTAGTTGTTTCTCTGGGTAAGTGCTAGAATTTATAATCACTCTTTAGTTATCCTCACAGCAAGCTGGGGAGGTAAGTATCATCACCTCCTTTTACAGATAAGGAAACTGAGTCAGGCAGGGGTTAAATGACTTACCCAGAGTCACACAACTAGTGAGCCTCTGAGTCAGGAATTGACTTTAACTGTCTCTGATAGCAGACTCAGCGTTCTATCCGCTGAATTCCCCAGCTGCCTCACTTTCCTTAGTGCCCTGTGGAATGACCTAAACGCAAGTTCACATTTGTCCAGAGTCAGAAGGGGAAGCAGCCTAACTGCAAGTCTGGAACCAATCTATTGACATATTCACTCACTCTTTTATCTATTGATTTGTTCATTGTTTGTTCATTCACTTATCTATTTATCTATTCATTCGTTTATTTATTTGCTTCTTATTTTAGGCCCAGTCCTGCAATCTCATCAGTGTATGTATGGAACTCCCAGAGTGGAAACGCCTGCCACCTGAGCAGCTCAGCCACTGTCTGCAATTGAGAGGCTTGCAAAGTTGCCTGGGGATGCGAAGGTGGAGTGGCATGCTCAGAGTCACACAGCTGGCCTGTGTCAGAGAAAGGACTTGAACCACCATTCTGCCAGGGTGGTCCCTGATCTGCACCACCCCATCTTGCTCTTAGGAGGTTGTACTGTGGGCTTGTAAGCACGGTTTGATATCATTGTGAAGTAGAAAGTACCTTAGGGATCATCATCAAGAATCCAGGGGTTCTTAACCAGGGGCTGCCAACTTGGTAACATATTGTTCTAACTGGGCTCCTTTGTATTTTCTTTTCTTCTTTAGAAAGCATTATTTTGAGTAGGGGTCAATGTGCTCCACCAGTTGGACTGCCAAATCCATGGCACACAAAAGATTCAGAGCTATCACCTGACTTATTTCACTAATGAGGAAACTGAGGCCCAAAGGCATGGACGACCTTGCTCAAATCACCCAACACATTTAGAAGCAGAATGTGGATTTGGACTCTGAATACTTTCCCTCTAGGCTCTGTGTAATTTCCATCACTTCCACCATGCTCTCTTCCCTGGGTGATTTTAGAAATGGAAGCTTTCCCAGGCCATGCAGTTATGATCACTCAGCCACAGCCTAGCTCTGTTGAGTTGGGAGCTTTCCTCTGACATTCTCAGGTTCCTACCTGTGTCCTTTCCACCATGCTCAGGCTCCTCCCCCTTGGACACCAGTGCCCTTTGCTTCTGTCTCACCGACACCTCTCCACACTTGTTCCCAGGAAAATCCTGGTCTGAGTCATCTGTACTTTAGGGTGAACTGAAGCCCATAAATGCTTTTGCTGGGAGGGTTTACTTTATGAGTCTTATCTCTCATCTCACAGGCCTTTATGCTGCTGGGGAATTTTAGTCAGCAGTCAGTAGTTGAGGGAAGGCACTGAGGAAAGTTTTGTGCCTTATCAATTCCCTTGAAGTCATAGGTGGAGAGGTAGCTGCTCACCTTTAGACATTCTGGTTCCCACCCTGGAGAGGCTATCTAGAACAAAATCATCAAATTCAAATAGAAATCAGAGCTAAACCATACATAAGAATCTCTTCAGGAACCAAATATCGACCTTGAAAACCACATATTCTCATCTATATTTTATTGCATTTTTCTTTATTTTCTTAAATACTTCACAATTACATTTTAATCTAGTTCAGGGCACACTTGGGAGTTTTATGGGCAGAAAGTAGCACCTGTGCAGGGTGTGTAGTACCTCAGGGTAATGATCTCAAACCCAAAGCCATTTACAAAGACAGATTTTTTTTCATAAGAAGCTGAAATAGTACACAACATAAGTTCCTCAGAATGGTAAGATTTTAGGTCAAACTAACTCCTTCCTGTAGCCTCATGAATTTCTTTGTTCATTTAGGTATCCTCTCTTTTTGAAAGTCTTTGCCTTCTGTCAGGTAGCAATGGATGAACCAAAAAACAAAACAAAACTGAAAAATATCAAAATATTGCAGATGGGAGCTAATCAGTCACTCGGCACTGATGTAACCAAGAGATTTTTAATAATTGAAATACCCCAAATCCTAAAATTTCAATTGAAGATAAGTGGAAGAAGATTGACGTTGAGGATCAATTGCTGGGAGTTAACAGAAGAGCAAGATGCGCATTGTGTTTCTTAAAATATGGGGCAAAAACGTATTCCTAATAATCCAGTTCTATCCAGCAAGATTATATTCATCAGAAGTTGTTAAATTTTTGGGAGGATTATGGATCCCTTTGGAAGTCTAAAGAAGCCAAAGGGTTTCTTCTCAGAATTTTAAAATTGTTTTTATTTTAAATTTTAGTTTAAAAAATTTTTAAATTTTATTTTGTTTTATTTTTAAATGCACAAAATGACATACTTGAGATTAAAAAGGAAACCAATTATTTCCAAATACAGTAATCAATTGTTTTTAATTCATGGATCCCAGCTTAGGGACCCTTTTTTAAGTGATTACTATATGCCAAGCATTGTGCTAATTGCTGAGGATACCAAGAAAAAAGGAAAAACAATCCTTGCCCTCAGGAAGCCTATATTTTACCACTTGTGGAATTGCATTGAAGGCAATGGATGATTCAAGAGATAAAATGCTAGTAGCTAGGAGGCTTTGAGAGTGTGTGCATTTTAGGTTTTAGAGAGCATGTGGGGCTCAGAGAGCAGGGTATCTCCAAGGGGTAGTCAAGGACAAGGCTGCCTCCCCATGTCTGAGTCATGCTTTGAAGGCCCCAGATTTGCTTGGATGCAGCAGTGAAGACAAGTCCAGAGAGAGAAGCTGAGAACTTTAACAGAGCCAAACTGGCTGTTTTTGAAGGGAGTCCAACTCACACCACAAGAAATAGAGAGTTGGGAGATCATGTACCAGCTAGAACTCAGCTTTGGGAGCTGCATTGGTGGTGCTGAGGCTGCTGAGAACTGCTGGTGAGGATGAGGAGGGTGAGCTAAGGATGGACAAGACCTGTGCTTATTTGACTGCATCTAAGTCAAATCCGAGGAAGCTTGGGCATGGCTGTGAGGGGTGATTCCAAAGCCCAGAGACCCTTGGGCTGCCAGGGCCTAGAAATCTCAACTGATGAAAAGGAAATTCTCCTCACACTTCAGGCGTCGGGAGGCACAGTACACTCTGTGCCCACAGCAAGCCATGTGACCCTGGCTCTTTCTTGGATGTACCAACTGGCAAGCCCTGAATAGCATCCAATGGGCAAGAGAGAGAGATGGAGGTGGGGAGGGGGCAGCAAAGACATTTTCCCATGGAAAAATGAGAAAGCAGCCCTGCTTTTTTGCAAAGCCCAACTCTTCTCACAGCAAGATGTTTTGTGGGGGGTACAGAGGACCTATTTGTTTCACTGTCTGTAGGTTTCATCTTTGGTGGTCCCCTAAATACTTCTTGGTCCACAGAATTGAACTACTAGAAGGGTCAGATGCCTACAGTCTCAGCTTCCAGCGTTCCAGAGGGTGCTGGGCAGAGGAACACTTCCAGTTCCCAAATGGTTGTACCCTAGCAACTGATTTCTCAGGTCCTTCCCCCATCACCTCACTGTGAATTTGATTGGCTCTTATTTTTTTTTTTGCATGAACTCTCCCAAAGTTATTAGGCATCATTCTTCTCATGTTTTTCAAAGAGTTCAGAGGAAAATAAATGGTCTTGGAACAAGTCTGTAATTCTACTATTCATTCTTTCCCATTCAGTGTTCAGCAGGCTAATGCACAGGTGGATATAATATCTGCTTATAAGTGAAGAAAAATATTGGCATGAAAGGTCAACTTCTAGAGGCTTACTGAACTCAGCAGCTAAGACCATGGGGATTATGTGTCCCTCACCCTGTTCTCTGGTTTTCATTTCTTCTGAGAGCCTGTATTTTAAAAACATTTCAGTCCATGTAGCTAGAAGATGATGAGTAATTGGTATGGTGACAGCTATCACAAACGAAAGCAGTAGACAAGGTGATGACCTGTGTTGGTTAGTAAGCTTCCTCACCTAGGCATTCCTTACACTAATGAAATCACAAGACAAGCGCCTGTCTCTGTTTTCAATTTTTACAGGTCAATGTTTTATGAAGGAATTGTGGGTACTCACCTTGTCTGAGATAAGGCTGCTATTCTCCTTCAATGTGTTGAGTTATCCAGGGTATGGGGGGGTGGTCTTTATTTCCACTGTGGGCACTTGCTTTGGAAGAAGAGAGAACTGCAGGTAGAGCACTCCGACTGCTTGATTATGTATTTCTAGGTATTTGATAGGTGTTAAATTGATGCAATGTATGTTGTATAATTTCTTTCATTTCCTTGTAACAGATGCATTGATCAATAAAATTGGACTCCTTAAAGATAAGCTTTCTCAGTTTGGAACTCTGCCCAGGGAGCCGCTAAACTGTGCGCACCCTTTGACCTGACAAGGCTGCTGCAGGTCTCTACTCCAAAGAGATCAAAGAAAGGGGGAAAGGACCCATCTGCACCATGATATTTATAGCAGCCCTTTCTGTTAAGGCAAAGAACCGCCTAAGGGGATAGTCATCAACAGGGAACGAATGAACGAATTATGGTATGTAAATGTAATGCAAGATTATTGCAACACAAGGCAGGATAAGAGGGATGGTTTCATAGTGACTTGGGAATACTTGCATGAGCTGATACAGAGTGAATTGAGAAACGAAAGTTTAAATAACCATAATGAAGACAAGAAAGTAAAGACAGATGACTAAAAGGCTTAAGACATCTGATCAGTGTAGTGTAGTAACCAACCATGATCACTAATGAAGCATGCGATCTACCTGCTGACAGAGAAGTGATGACAGATTGAAGATGAAGAAGAAGAGGCATTTTGGGACATGGATACTTTGAAATTCGTTTTGCTTGACAATATCCATGTGTTACAAGGTTTAGAGAATAGGTGGGAAGGAAGAAAAATAAATGCTTATTAGTTAAAAAAAAATTAAAATGAAAGAAAACATACAAAGTAACATGTAGTAATTTCTGGTGGCAAAGACCTGGTCTCATGTTGCAATCACAAATATAAATATTCCTTTGGGGCAGCTAGGTGGTGCAGTGGATAGAGCACCAGTGCAGGAGTCAGGGGGACCTGAGTTCAAATCTCACCTCAGACACTTGACACTCACTAGTTGTGTGACCTTGGGCAAGTCACTTAACCCCAATTGCCTCATCCTGGGTCATTGCCAATCATCCTGATGAATATCTGGTCACTGGATTCAGATGGCTCTGGAGGAGAAGTGAGGCTGGTGACCTGCACAGCCCTCCCTCACTCAAAACAAAGTCAAGTGCAAGTCATGTCATCATTTCTCTGATGGCATGGTCTTCTTTGGCAATGAAGGCCACACACATAAGTAAACATTCCTTTATATTTTAATAAATCATTTTAATAAATAATTCTGCATGATTCAGCTATTCATTCACTGCAACTTTGTCAATATATTGTTGGTTGAATTCTTATGAATATTTTTAAATGACAGCCTTTTGATTACGTCCTTCAAACTTAGCTGTGTCTCAGCCTCCACTTGAAGATAAACCACTTCCGGATACACTTGAAAAGTCCAGTGGTGCATGTCTATCATCTGTCTTTACTACGGCTCTAGAAAGTGATATTTCTTTCTGATACAAAGGTGTTTTTACAAGCCTTTAACCTATTTTATTGTGCTTTGAGAATGTTGGTCAATCCTATTTCTCCCCCTTCTTTCTATTGATACCTGTTGAAACCAATGAGGGCTGCATTTTTGTTATATATCCATTCTGTTTCCCCATGAACCAATGGGCCTCGTATTTGTTAATACTTTAAATATTCTTGTTAAATATTTTCTAAATTGTTTTCCATTTTGCTGTTCCAAGTGATATCACCTTCTTCCTTAGCTGCTGCTGGTGCGCCTTCTCCTCCTCCTCCTCCTCATCGTGGTCTTATTCCTCGTAACAAAAGCAACTTTAGTTAACAATATCCCGCCTGAATCTTCTCCTCAGTATAAACATTCCCACTTCTGTCAACTCATCCTCATAAGGACTGAACGCCAGACTTATAATCTTACAACATAACTCATCATCCTAAGAGTTCTTCATCTTTAAAAGTTGGGCAATGACACTAAGCTATGTTATGTATTTAGTAAGATATTCAGGAATGTTTTGATGAGAGTTGAGAACAATATTGGGCTAAGAATCTAAGAACACTTGCGTTCAGGAAAGGGGAATTAGAATGGTGGTGATAGGGTCTTGAAACCATGTGATATGGAGAAACATCAAAGGAACAAGGAATGGTCAGCCAGAAGAGAAGACTTGGAGGAGTAATCACTATTTTTAAGTGTTTGAAAGACTGTAATGTGGGAAAGGAATGTAGATTTTTTATCCATTTGTCCCAAGGGTGGAAGTTATGGGGAGGCTGACTTTTCCTCATGGTTACTGAAGGCCTGTCCACAATAGGAAATGGGCTGCCTTGAGGGTCAGTTGGGCCAAGCTCTTCCCTTCCACCTTAGTTGTCCCTAATACATAGCCCCAGGGTCCAGAAGAGACAAAGTCATGATACCTGGAGATCCTGCTCCAGAGAGGGAGACAACTTCCAGTTCCAGTTGCCATCTTCCAGTTATCTGTAACTCCAGATCCTGCCTTGGGTCCTGTGCTCCTGATTAATTATAGTTTCCCATATCCATTCACTCCTAGATGCCCTATGCTGGACTCTGACCATTTTTATACCATATTTCCCTCCTTTCTATCCCTTGCTTTAGGAAGAGTAAAGAAATTGGTGCCATAGCTCCTACAAATGATGTGTCAGTTAATGACTCCACTCCACTCCATCCCCATGGCCCCAATACTCCTCCCTGGGACTTCCTAGTTCAGTCGCACCCCAACCCGGTCACTGCTCTCTAACACATGTTGTTTTCCACAATTAGAATGAAAGTTCCTGAGGGAAGGGACTATTTTATTACAGTTTTTCTTTTTATCTTCAATGTTTAGCATTATCTTGGCATATAATATGTACTTAAATGCTTTTTCATTGATTTCTGCATGCATGGATTCACTCAGACAGGGCCATTCCAGTGGTTCTGTGGAACCTGAACTGCAGGGCCTGAAGTCAGGAAGGCATGGGTTCAAATGCAGCCTCTGAGACTTACTAGCTGTGTGACCTTGGTCAAGTCATTTTGTCTGTTTGCCTCAGTTTACTCGTCTGGGAGATGAGAATTATAATAGCACCTACTTCCCAGGACTGATGTAAGGATCAAACAAGCTGATTGTAAAGCACTTATGGCAGTGCCTGACGCATAGCAAATGCCATACAAATATTAGCTGTTATTATTATCCTGCATTCATCCATCACTAGAAGCAAGGAGGTTATAGAGGGCATTCTAGTCAAGAGACCAAACCTAGATGACCTCTCCTGGCCCGCCTACGGCTCTAAAAGGTCCTGAGTAGAAGGTCAGCTCCCTCCCTTTTGTCTCTGTGTCCCCAGCACCTGGCATGGTTTCTGTCCCAAAGTAGCCCTTAATAAATACCTGTAGGGTTAGGGTTGATCCCACCACAGGGAAACTGGGAGCAAGCAGCAGAACTCCCTGAAGACCAGAGGCTGGAGGGCTCTTTTTCATGGGAGGCAAGAAAGTTTCTGAGTGAGTTCATGATCATCCCGGTTACATCATGGATTCTAGCTCCTAGAGCACTCAGTTTTCTGGGAGTTTCCTTTTGAGGCAGGTAAAGGAAAGTTGTCATCTTCCTTAGGGGAGAGGGGGGCAGAAGTTAAAGGGCCTCCGGCTTTCTAGCGCAAGTTTCTTCCCATCTGTTGCTGCTCAGTCTTACAATCTCTGTCCTCCCTGATGCACCATGAAGCTTTTGGGATTGATTACTTGTTGCCAACATCTTGGAGACGTGATTTACTGGCAGCAGAAAGGGAAAAAAAGATATGGAGATGCATCTGCAAGAGAATTTCTTGGGAAAATTCTTCCCCATCCTTTCTCCTGCAGTTGATGTGACATAAAATGATGGCAGTGGGAGACAAAAAAGAAACAAGGTTGAATGAGTGACCAGCTGAGGAGATCTGGGATAGCCTCTACGGAGTTGGATGCTGGACTTTTGGGAACCAGGCCTTATGCTGTTGGATTCAGTCAGCAGGCATTTAGAATGCGTCAAAGTGTGAGACTGTGGACAAAAGTCACTTTAGAAGAGCCGCAGGTACCCTCTCAGTGCCCCCAAACCTGCAATTGTTCTGATGGGAGCACTCCCCACTAAAACAAGACTCCATCTTTCTAGAGAACTCCCGTCCCCTGGACGCAACTAGGGATGACTATCATAATGAGTGGGTCCGTTTTCAAGTCAGTTCCCATCTCTCCCACCTTTCTATGTGCCTTCTTCATTGATTAGTTTCCTTCCGTAGTCTGAACTTGTAAAGCCCTATGCAGTCTGATCACAATCAACCTTTCCAGTGTCATTGGACATCCATCCCTTCCTGCTGTCCTCAGCCCAGTCAAACTGGCCTTCATCTGTCTCCCAGCTTTCATACCATCTTTGGTTGGAAGTCTTTCCTGAGGTGCCTCCTCATCTACTTTGTAGACACTCAGCACTTATTTAGGATTGTGTGTCCCTCTGCCAACCGTACCTAAGACACTGATGTCCTGGAGGAGCTTGTTCCATTTTTGTCTCAGCATAGGTCTGACACACAGTGGGTGCTTCATACATCTGTTTAATTGAATTTAATTGATCCATTGAATAAGTATTTGCTGAAGGCCTTTGTACAAGGTGCTATTAGTATAGGAGCAGGGAAGTAATAAGTCTGTAGAATCATAGCATTTTTGCATTGAAATGAACTTGGGAGACCTTTTAAAACTTTACTTTCATTTTACAGATGAGGAAACTGAGGCCCTGACATGTTAAACAAATCACCCAAGGCCATAAACATAATAGAGATTACACAGTTATATAAACACTTTAAGGCTTACAAAAGTCCTTTCCTGAGAAGTATCAATCAATGAACTGATAAAAATTTATCAAGCTCATATTTCATGCCAGGCACTCTTTTAAGCACTGGAATAGGCAGCAAACATGTTATTAGCCTCATTTTTCAGATGAAGAAACAGATTCTGATTTGTCCAGGGCCAAACAGCAGGTCAGAGTCTGAGCCAGGATTTATGCTCAGGTTGCCTGACTCCCAGGCCAAAGTTCTTTGAACTAACTAAGCTGTCTCCTTAATCAGAATCCAACAGCCTCTGCCTTCAAAAAGGTTGCTCTCATTTCACTCTCATCTCCCTCTTCTTGCTTCTGTCCAGGTAACCCAGGACCATCGACAGAGCAGAGATCTTCACACAACAGTGAGCCTTGGCTGCTTTAAGAGAGACCTAACGATGCTCACGGCTCTAGAGCTGATCATCCCCCTGCATTAGCCCCTGATCAGGCCACATCCAGGGTAGCATATTTTGTTTTAGAGACACTATATTTTTAGCAAAGATCTTGATAAGCTGGAGAGCATCCAAAGAAAGGTGATCATGATAACTCGGAAGGACCCAAAGGTGATGCCATGTGAGAACTGAGGGGAGGGGGACTTAACTTGGAGAAGACAAGACTTTCCTCAATGAATTCTCCTTAGCAAGATCACTCATCAAGCCTGCTATCTTTTCCTCCATCATCTATGAGTATAAAAATAATTCTGGGATATATTCCAGAAGATTAGCAGGTCCAAGTTAGTTGGAGAATATACATGCTTATGCTTCTTAATCAAATCTCAGGATTTTTTTTTCAGAATTCTACTATAGCAGTGGTTCTCAAAATGTCTTCTAATTCCACTGCACATGATTGGGGCCCCAGATTCCTAGAATCAACCCCTCGTCCTGCCAGGAAAAGGAGATAGTGACACATTTCTTGGCCACTGAGGGGGAAGGCCTTAGGAAAAGCAAAGCAAAGTGGGATTGATAAGATAAGAGTTAAACCAGCTCTTTGGATTGTTAGTTCCGTAATGAGAGTGACTGTCTTTTGTCTTGTTATGTCCTTAGTGCTTAGCATGATACCTGGTACACGAGTGATTTATAAACGCTTATTGACATTGATTCATTGGGTCCTTAATGTGTGTCAATAGGTGTTCAGCAGATTTCCGACTAGCACATTGTGGATGGAGGTTGAATTATTTCTCTCCTAGAAGACTTATTCTTCCAATATGCTTAAACAACTTTTCTGAGTCCTCTAAGGCTATGTGCTTGGGAGGACTTGTTGTGAAGGGAAAGGAAAGGAGGAAATAGAAGTTCACTGTATCACAGAAACTCAGAGTTGGAAGGAGTTCAACTCTCATTTTCCAGACCGAGAAGCTGAGGCCCCTAGTGGGAAACTGACTTGCCCTCATCATAGAATCATAGATGTAGAAACAAAGGGGACCTTTGGGGTCATATAGTCCAACATTTTGCAGAGGAAGAAATGGCTATCCAAAGAGGTTACATAATTTGTCCAAGATCACACAGGGAGTAAGAGGCAGAGCGTTAATTCAAATGCAGTCTAGGACACATTGGTGAGCTGGAGGTGAGAAGGTCTACTTTGGTGGAGTTGAAGGAAGTTGTGTTTAAAAATCCTTGAGCTTATTGGACCAAAGACTATGGCTCTAAAGGGGGGGTGGGAGTGAATCAAAGAATACATGACTTCTGCTATTGGAAAATGACTTTTTTCTCTTGGATTGTCCTTATTCACATGGGCTGTTGCCGGACAGAGATAAAGAGATCTCAGAGAACAAGGATAGTAACTTTTATTAGTCAAGTTACAAGACAGGGACTTCTTAGTCCCTGAGACTCAAACTCAAATGGTCTTCCCATTGATACAGCCATTTGAGGTGCAATTTTATTCTCTGATCTTCCTTGTTCCTCCACCCAGACAAATCAGAAAAGTCATAGTGGCTTCTAGGATGTCTTTGTCTAGATTTTGTTACACACCTTAGGAGAACCCTTTGAGGTACCTTGGCCAGAGAAGCCTAGCCAGGGATTCTGCCTGACATCTGTCTTACCTGGATGGAAGAAGGGACCCATTAGTCAAGGGCACCATGATATCTAGGAGGAACCATGATCTTGCAGTTCTTTCAACCCTTGTAGGAAGCATCTCTGTTGGTGATGCCCATTCACGTCTCCTTCATGTACCACAGGACAGGTATCCCAAATTCTCACTTACATTAATCCCTCTGCCTGCATCCTCAATCTCTTTAGCCCTCTCCAGTTCTTTTTTCCACATTCTCACTTTCATGCATCTTCTATCTCTATGTCTCCACTGACTCCTTCCCCTCCTGAGACTTCCCTGGTTATCCTTCCTCACCTCTCTCCTAACCTCTCCTAACTAGCATTCCCCAGGTACTTTTGATTCTACTTGACCAGGAGTTTTCATATTTATTCATCCACTTCTTTCTACTCTTTCTGCCTCCACCCTAGCCCAGGTCTTGGTTACCAAATCCCTGGATTGTTGCAGAAGCTTTATAATGACTTTTCTCACATTTCCCCTCCATCACTTCTAATTCACCTTTCATTCCACTACCAGACTAATCTTCCTCCACATGTTACACCCTGACTTAGAAAGTTTCAGCAGATCTCTATTGTCTTTTGAGAAAGTCTCAGTGCCTTGTTTGTCATTCAAGATCTTCCACCATCTGCTGCCAGTCCTCCATTCCAGCCTCATCTCCTATTTTCATCCTCTACATATGTCCTAAGCAAACTAGACTACTCTTTGTGCCCTGCTTTCCTATCTCTGGGTCATTGCTTATCATGTCCCTGACACATGGGGTGCCCTATCTCCTTCACCTGTTTAATTTCTACCTTCTCTGGCTTTCCAGACTCAGACACAATTCCCTTGTTTGGCTCCCTTCTCCACCCTCCTCTCCCTGCTGTTCAGACTCTTTTTGTATTTTTTCTTCCCGTATTAGGATGTAGACTCCTTAGGAGCAGGGGCTTTCTCTTTTGTTTGCATTTATAACTCCAGCACTCAACATAGTGTTTGGCACATAGTAACCGACGAATAATTACTTTTTGCCTTCCCTTGCTTTGCTGTCCTTTATACACCAATTTGATTCCTGCTTTGCTTCTAACTTATGGTAATCACCCTTTTTCTGGCTTTTAAAGTAGATCTCTGCCTTTGGGGTACAGGGGACTCAGTCCCACAGTTCTTGAGCCAAAAACTTGAAGCTTTGTGTGTTGTGGCCTCTGGTTCTTTCAGCTAGAAGCTAAAATGTTGCAGCTTACATGGTGCTGAGCTGACTGGTGTTGGAAAGCAGAGGCCAGGTGAAGTCTTTTTGGGTTTCCCCAGAGTTACCCTGGAGCTAGCTGCGTTAAGTAGTGGGGAGGGGTGATCTGGCCACAGGAGCTTTCCTCTGCTGAGCTTGAGCATAGGCAAGCACAGCAGTTGTTGATCCTGTCTGCACTAGTGTCTTCCCAATTTCCCTGGGGTGCTGAGGCATGCCTAGGGTCCTGGTGTTGATGGTTGCGGGCTCCACCCCATTGGGGCTCAGAATCTCCTCCCAGTTTGCTGATGTGGGGCTGTCTGGGACAGCTCTGGTCCTGCACTGGTCCCCTTCAGCAAGAGGGACCCTCCTTAGCGATTTTCCTAGCCTCATGTGCTAAGAGACTATTTACCCCTTCTGCTGTTCCCAGAGGTTTTTCCCGGGGAGATATTTTCTGGGCTCTTCAAGGTCAACAAGGGGAGGGAGATAGCAATTACTGATCACTGTGCCATCTTGGCTCCCAGAAGTCCCTCTCTATACACCAATTTGAACAGCATTCCCCATAAAGTTTTCCACAACTCCCCATTCCGATAATGACCTTTCCTCTTGTTTACCCTTTTGCTTGGTACCTCTCTAATGTACTTATCATGTGATACTGTGTATTATAGTTATCTGTGTATGCATCATATTCTTCTCTTGGTAGACTGTGAAGTGCATTAGGGGAGAGACCATCTTTCACCTATTTATTGCTACATACATCACTCAGTACTAAGCTTTGTGCTCTAAACAGTGGGTAGTTCATATATATGCACATATATGTGCATATATATGTATATGTATGTATGTATGTATGTATTTGTTAAATTAAACTGAACCAGAGTATTAGTTCCAGACCAGACAAGAATTTGAGACACTCATGAAAACAGGAAGGTGACGAGCTCTGTGAAACCATCCATTTCAAGCATGAATACCCTGATCATCTCCCTGCACCTGTCTCAACATCGGTGCTGTCACTCTGTGGGGAAGTGGAGCATTCATGGTCTATAGAGCTGGAAGGGACCCTCAAAGTCATCCAAGCCAGTCCCTTTATTCTTACACATTAGAAAACTGAGGCCAAATAGGTTAGATGACTTGGCATAGGGATTAATAAGCAATAGGGCCAGGCTTAAAGCCCAGGCCCTCTGATTTCTAACAGTATTATTTCAGAGACAGTTTCAGGTTTATCGACATTCTGCCTTATATATACATATTGTGGATCATGTCTATAAAATTGTTGATTATTGATTATCTATATGCAAGCTCCTTGAAGGAAGGAAACCCCCATTTATATCTTTGCAAGCTCAGCACTTGGGGAAGCCTGGAACATAGGTTTTTAATAGTTGTTTGTTGAAGTGAATTGGATACCAGAAATTTTAGGGGGAAGAAGAATACTAACAATATTATAGGAAAGATTCAATTTAAAAATTTCCCAGAATTAGTGGGGAAAAAGGAATGATACATAATTGGGAAGAATCCACAAGGTCTTACTTAACAAAGAATCCAAGATTGAACACTCTTGGATACATAGTAGCTAAGCTGCATTTGCAAGTATGAAAGACTTAATGACTTCTCCAGCCCCAACAGGAAAGAGGCCATATATGTAGCAATGGGGATGGGTCAGGATTCTTCTGTCTCCTAGGTGATATGATTCAAGTGCCTAGTTTAGTGCTTTCAGCTGGGACTCCCATCCTGATTCTTCTAGAAGTGAGTTAGAAGAGCTACTTCTTAGAAGCCTGACTGACCCAGGGGGATGAGGCACCCTTTTATTACCCCCTCCTCAGTGTTTAATTTATTATTATAAAAACACATGTTGTGTTAAACCTCAGTGTAGCTATCATAAGTTCCAGGAAAATACAAAACATGGAACACTTTCCCTGTCCCTGCCCCACAAGGAGATGAGCCATGGGATCAGCTTTGAGCTCCTTAGAAAATTAAGCTTATTGCTTTAGGAAAATCGACTAAATAGAATATCCATTCATGGAACATGAACAAAGCATCTTCTTCACAGATTCAATGAACAGCTACTACAACAGTTCAACCATTAGTAGTCACTATGTGCTCCATGCTTTGCTAGGGTTATAGAGGAAAATAGTTGTACATGAAAAGAAACATAGAACCACCAATTTAGTCACAAAAAAGTCTTTAGAGGTCATTGAGTCCAGCTGCCTCATTTTACATATGAAGAAACTGAGACTCATCAAGGTTAAGTGACTTGTCGAAGGTCACACAACTAGGAAATATCCAAGCCAGAATTTGAACCCAAGTCATCCAGACTTCAAGTCTAGCCCTGTATCCACTGGACAAAGCTACTTCTCTTAGGATCTCTCTCAACTATCCCAAGGTCTATCTGTGGAGGTCCACACACATCTAACAGACACACACAACAACAACTAAAGAAATAGAAGCATACAAAGCAAAACAAGAAGTCCATGTCCTCCAGGAATGACATGTAAAATGCTAAAATATGCAATGTATATATGCAATCGTTATATGCTAGATAATATAATTAGTTCTGAGGTAAGGGAACCAATGTGGCAGCCCTAGAGTAATCATAAAGAAGGAAGACTTGAATTTGAAGACTATGTAGTATATTCATAGAAGGGAGATCAGTCTCTCTGGGGGAGACACAGGGAGAAAAGAGGATTGTCCAGGGAGAGATGAGATCAGCCAGATCAGGGGCTTAGAAGAGATGGGGGGACTAAAGTTGAAATGTTGAGTGTGGACAGATGTGGGTGTCTGGATGCTCCAAGGACCAATTCCATTATGCTCGTGTCATGTCAATAAAAGGTGTCTGCTGTTGCTTCCTGATCCATTGCCATGCCATTGGAGGGAGGGGAGGATGATGTTTTATCGTCTCTACCCTCTGATTTCAACTCACAGCCTTCGAGGACTTGTGTCCATTCCTGGAAAGAAGGTACTCTACCTCACTTGTGTCTTCTTAAGTATCCTCAGTGCCTAGCACTGTGCCAGGAACATAGGAGGGACTTAGAAATGTTTTTCAAATTGAACTTTTACGGTGACAGAAGGAATAAAGACAAGACCTTTTTAAAGAAGCGTGCTCAGCATCATTGCCAATTCACACAGCAAATGTTGGGACTCGTCAAAATTCCGCTGTGTGGTAAGTTGGGTCAACAGTAGAAGCCTCACTGAAAATGTCCTGTACCTCTCTCTTTCCTCTCCCCTTCTTATCTCCAGATGCCCTACTTCAACCTTTCTCTCTCCCCCCACCCCCCACTTCTCTCCCTCTTTCTTCTTTTTCATTTCCTTTTCAACTCTCCAGTCTTGTCTAAGGAGCACTTGCCTGTTCCTTCCTTCCTCTTCTTTTCACAGGATCATGATGCTTCCTCACATCCCAAGAGAAAATGAAAACACTTTTGAAAAACAGTGGATTAGGGACGCTTTTGATCTTAAGGATAGCAGATCATTTGTATGCCCACCTGTAGGTGCCCTTAACTAGAAAGAATGCACCTTGGATACACGGGGAGGGGGATCTTTGATTAACTGCAAAAGGCCATTTGCATCTCAATGCTTGATAAATATCCCCTTCTTTATCAAGACTGGTCTTTTGGCTTCTCATTATCTGCATTTCTTCTCATCTCTCACCCTTTCATCCCAACTCCACCAACCAGTCTCATCTGGAGAATAGTGGGACAGTCAAATCTTGGTTCCCCCTTGGCCTTCTTCATCCCGCTGACCATGACTGGGGTGTTTCCAGGTCACTGGTGGAGCCGCTCACCACCAAGCTTTGTTTGTCACCTCAAAGGGGATAGATGTCTGAACCTGATTTGACTTTCAAAGCAAAGCTGTGGTGACAGGTGCGGCTCCTCTGGTTAGGATCCACTGTAAGAGAAGGGGAGGAAAGAAGAGGAGAGGAAAAGAGAGGAGAGTCAAAGAGAAGAGAGGAGAGGAGAGAAAAAGGAAAGGAAGGGGAGGGAGAGAAGAGGAGAGAAGGAGAAAAGAGAGAAAAAGTAAAAGAAAAATGGGTCATATAAGAAATAGCAATAGCAACCTGGAAGTCTGTTAGATTGAAGCTGCTCCTCTGATTCCTGCACCTATTTGTTCCCCTGGCCCCAGGCTGAGCCTTGCCCATAACCAAGAGAAAAGGGCCCTGGAGATGGAGCAGTGCTAGGGAGAGCCTAGGGCAGATCCACTCCAACCAAAATGGAAATCCTTCCAGTTGAGTTTCTCTCTGGGTCTCAGTTTCCTCAACTGTAAAATGAGGGTGGAGCTGACTAGATGATTTCTGACATCCTTTGATGCCGGTTCTTGACTTATGAGACATGAGCTGGCCCCCAGTGCCGGCTGTGGTGAGATGCAGCCCATCGGACTTAGCTTGCTCTCCTCGATTTCTGCTCTCACTGATTATAAATCTGGGTGGAATGAACTTTGGTCATACACATCTGCACGGCGCTAAGCTTTGCCCAGCATCTTCCCTGCTATGAGGTAGGGTTGCCGGGGCAGAATGAGTACCACACTCTCCACTTCACAGGTGAAAAGCTACAGCCCCTGACCACATGACTGAGAAAGCTTGGAGCTGGATCAGGGACCCATGGGACTTCACTTTCAAGGAAAGCTGCCCAGGCAGAGGTCAGGCTCTCAACTAAGTGAGAGCTTTGCTTCATTCGATTCTGCACCCAGTAAATGCAGCTAAACCACATGGAATTGGTCCCTGATGAGGGAAACAGCCTCCCACAGGAGAGCAGGGTCTAGAAGAGTGATGTGGGCTTGGGGCTTCCAGAAATTCACAAATGATCGATAAACATTAAGTGCCTTCTATATACCAAGCACTAAGGGATACAAAGAAAGGCAAAAGAGACCAAAACAAATACAGAAAAGCCCATGGAAACCAGACTACTCAGGGATGGATGGACTTTTCAGTGGGGTTAAAGGTTGGACATAAAGAAATCTTTCCATTGTTTGTGTTCTAGTTGTTGGGGACTCTTCTAGAATATCTCACTGCATGGCTCACTCTTCTTCAGTCTAGGATCTTTAAAGAGGAGGGCTTCCAAAGGCCAACATCAGAGGCTGAGTAGGTGGAGGTCGGCTCTCCTGCATTCGTCAGACCTTGCTGCCACCTCTCTAGGTGGGCATCACCACCTCTCTCTTCGAAGGCCCCTTTTATGTGTTATTCTCATCCATTTGTATGTGGGAAGGCACCGTCTGTCTTTTTAATGGAGTTATTATCCCTAGCACTCAGCATAGTGCACAGGAAATACTGAATAATGAAAACAAGAGCTAGCATTTACATAGTGTTTTAAGGTAAGAAAAGCACTTTATAAACTTCTCATTTGATCCTCACAACAATTAAGATTAAATGCTATTATTTGTTCCATTTTACAGTTGAAGAAACTGAGTCAAACAAGGTAAGTAATCTGCCCAGGGTAGAATAGTTCCTAAGTGTGGGGCTAGATTCAAACTCAGGTCTTCCTAACTCCAGGTCCAGCATTCTATCCCCTGCACCACCTAGCAGCCTCTTGATAAGTAATTGTTGACTTGACTTGAATTGCCTTGGCAGGCCTAGGGGATGTTGTTGGGTGCCATAGACGCAGATGAAGTAGACCTCTTAACAACCAGACGTGTGTGTGTGTGTGTGTGTGTGTGTGTGTGGCTTTGCATTGATCATGTTCACCTAAATGACCTTGGAAAAATACTTTATCTCCTGGTCCTCAGTTTCATCATCTCTCATATGAGGAGGGTGGACTCTTAAGACCTCTGGAATCTCTTCCAACTCTAAATCACTTTGGGGAAAGGGTGGATAAAAGCACATTATATGAGGAAAAGGTTTCATTTTTTCTTTGTATCCTTGGTGTCTGGCACACAGTAGGTCTGTGATAAAAGCCTGTTGGTGGATTCATCTGGACCCCGGTATAGAAAATGGTAGCTATAATGGGGGACATAGAGAAATTACCCACATCTCTTCCTGTCGCAGAAGAATAGTCTCTTTCTACAAATAGACTTCAATGTGGTTAGCCAAAGTACCGAAAGACTGCGAATACTTAAGTGCTGGTAGCCTTATGTCACTCTGGGGCCAATGACTGAAGCCACTAGGCCTCAGTTTCTTCATCTGTAAAATGGGTGTAATAGCAGTGACCCATCTTGTTCGGAGAGCTGACAAAGATCCCACTGCAAATAAAAAGCTAACACTGGGGAAAAAACAACTCAACTGAACTGATTCCTTTTATTAAAAAGAAAGAAAGCAGGCACCTGAAGTCTCTCAGGTGTGCAGTAACACTGAGTGTTTACTTAGCTTTTTAGCTGAGAAATGCAGAGCTTTATGAGGCCATAAAGGAAGGTAAAACCATCCTAAGTGAGGTGGCAGGCTCCTGAGCCCCAGCCTCCAGCTTTCCCTAACTCTGGCCAGACATTTTAGTGAACTGTCCAGCTCCATGCCGGCTCTGCCCAGCTCCCCACTCACTCCTGCCCTGCTCTGACAAGGTCATGGTTTACAGCCAGTCACCGACACCCTCACTTATCCTGACACTGACTTTGTAGCCAGGAGCTTCTGGGCCAACCATTTCCATGTTTTCTGGGTCTGTTAGCACACCATAAATACTTGTAAATGGAGCACATTAGACCTTTCTCCTACCAGAACTCTGCAGCAAGCCATGGTGTCCTCCATGAGCTAATCAGCGATCTTCAAAGTAAGTGCCCCAGGAAACTTTACTCAACAAAACAATTAACTTTGGTTAATAACCTTTTCTTTTTGATGCTACATGAAGACAGAGGTAAAGGCCCAGATGTCCTGCAGCTGCCCCCAGAATGCTTGCCTCACGCTCTAGCTCATATCCGATTGTGTTCATCAATTCTGGTTGGGGCCTCATGGATGGATCTTAAGGGCCTTGTCGTCAAACCCCCTCATTTACAGATGAGAAGACTGAGATCCCAAAAGGACAAATGACTGACCCAGGCTCCCGGACACTCTCTAGCCTTGGCTTGGACACTTCTTTTCTGGATCTCATTACTGTGATCTACAAAAGGCAGATTATAAAGAGCCTGCTCTTCTTTAGAAGGTGTTCAGAGGGGTTTATTAACAAACTTTGTCTGCTAATGCTTGCTCTGTGACAATAACATCAGGGCACCATAGCAAGGGTGATGAAGCCTTCTATCGACCTGCTAGAAGGATGGCACATTGGAAGGAGTCCTGAGTAGGAGGTCAGAGCACTCAGGTGACCTGGGTAAGCTACTGGTCTTCCCTGAGCCTCTGGTACTTCATCTGAACAATAAGAGTGTGGACTCAATGGTCCCAAAGTCCCTTGCAGTTTTTCCTCTAGTATGATGGCCTCATGGTCACTTATCATCGATCGAGCATGAGATAGCATCCAAATCAAGTAGACTTTCGGTTCCAGTCAAGACCAAGGCTGCCCAGATTAGAGATCCCTGACCTTTTGGCTACCACCTCTATTCCCAATGAGTGGGTAGATTACTTTGTCTAGAGTCAAGAAAACGACTCCTTTCTCAAAGATGTCTTAGCCGTGCGAGCCTGGCCAAGTTACCTCTGGGCATCAGTTTCCTCATCGCTAAAATGAAAACAATAATAAATAGACCTACATCACAGAAGGTGATGAGGATCACCTGAGGACCAACTGAAACAATCCACATAAAACCTTAAACTGTGCTCCATAAATGCCCAGCATTCTGTATAGCACATTGCTTCTTTAAAACACTACATAAATAGGTGTTTGTTTTTTTTTAATTGAGAAGTGGACTGTTGTGAAAAGAGCCTTGGATTTAGAAACCTGGAGTCCTGGGCTAAAGGAACCTAGATGAGTCACCTTTATCTCTCTGAGACTTAGAGTCCTTATCTGTAAATTGTGAAATTTACAGATAAATTTTGTAAAATTGTAGAATACTTTGTAAATCACAAACTGTGAAATAAATAGGAGTCATTACTATTGTTATCCTCCCCTATTGGGAGGATTTGTATAAATCTATAATGGGCAACGTATTTTGAATGATCTTTAACAAACATAGGCAGAAGTTACACCATGCAAGGACAACAGGTGGAGATGGACTAAATCAGAATTATTTGCATACTGTTGTCAAAATAAAGCACGAAAAGCCCCTCAATGGTGAAATCAGAACCTCTGGATGCTAGTATTTGGCAACTCGTGTGTTCTTAATAGTGACAAAGGGACCAACACTAATCTATATCTAGAGCTTTGTTGTTCACATTGAGCTGTGTGGGAGACAGTGACTAAATAAAATTCCATCTGCCTTTTGACCCATGATCTTGTCCTGTTTGTGCTCTGATGGCCAGAGAACCCTTGGGTCCCTGGCCCCTTCTGTTGATGATCACAGGTCTCCAACACCTTCTGTTCTGAGGTGCGGGCAGCTCTCCCTCTCAACATGCAGACAAGAGAGAAGAAGCATGCAAATGGAGAAGCTATTAATTGTTCAATGCAAACAATTGGTTACAGCCGTCAGCCCTGTTCGGGAGCCAGATTAAACCCCTCACACTGGCATGCCCAGTCAGCCAATACCCCTTGGGAAATTCACTTGTCCAGTGCACTCAAGTATTTTCTAATTAGACCAGATAAGGAACAAAGTAAAATTCATCGTTTGCAGATTCATAGGACTCTCCAACCTCCCTTACTCCCCCCACCTTTCTATTTGTGGAGGACACTCACAAGGAAATGAATACCCCCATTAGATGGTGAGCTCCTTGAGGGTAGGGGCTGTTTTCACTTTACTTTTCATCCCCAGCATCTAGCATGTAGTAGGTGCTTAGTGACTGACCTTAAGAAGAAGAAGACTATGGACTGGTGATAATCCTTCCCTCCATGGCTCCCTGCCTCTTTCTCTATCTCTCTGTCTCTCTCTGTCTTTGTCACTTTCTCCTCTCTCCCATAAGCCCATGAATCCAAAATCCATCCTGGCTGTAAACTATAAGCATAGTTCACGTTGCATGCATGCATCAAGGAAGACTAAGGCTCTAAATTTTAAAATGCAATTAGCATCATTCTTGTTGTTCAGTTGTTTCAGTCATGTCCAAGTCTGTGACCCCATCTAGTGATTTTTGGGAAAAGACATTGGAGTGATTTGCCTTTTCTTCTCCAGATCCTTTTATAGATGAGGAAATGGAGGCAAGCAGGGTTGACTTGCCCAAGGTCACCCAGCTAGAAAGTGTCTGAGTCCAGGTTTGAACTCAGGGAGATGAGTCTTCTTGACTCCAGCCCTGGCACTCTATCCACTGTGCCATCTAGCTGCTCCTGAAATTAGCTCTAACAATGTGTAATGAGATAAAGGGAAGAGAAGGAAATAAGTATTTCTATAACACCGCACATTGTGCTGAGGGTTTTGCCAATAATATCCCATTTGAACTGGTCAAAGAAGGTGTCATACTTAGAACATACACCATATTCCCTACCTGGTTCCAGTTTATCTGGAGGTAGGTGGGTCTGTCACTTTGCAGGCATGCTTAAGGGAAAGAAGGACACATATCCAAGACTATCTACAGGAATCTCCTGATTGTCTCTAGTCTGTGGTATATAGTGACAAGAGATCTTTGAATTGACTGCTAATCCAAAACTAACTATGAGTACAAGAAGTCCAAGTGGAGATCTCACCCTGGCAACATTCAAGTAAGGAAGAAATGCCCAGAGGACAGGCAAAGGCTGCCCCTTAATCCCCTTATCTCCCCACTTGGCACCCAGGTGGCTGTAAACTCTTAGCTCTGTGTTTCATTGTATCATTCTTCTGCAGATTTTCAGTGAATGAGTGTGTGGAGATGGAAAGGATCAAGTCAAAATCTCATGGGCTTCAAAAGGTTGAAAGAGTCCATCAGAAGCATAGTCATTGGCAGATGTAGGCGGGTCTGTCAGTAGCCACAGCAGAAGCGAGGGTGCTAAGAACCCAACCCTTCAGAGCACCCTGCTTGACCTAGCCCAGCTGTGAACTGATCCAGCAGGTGAGGCCCATATCCTGTACGCAAGATGGTAACTAGTCCGAGAGGTAGGCCACATCAAGAAACGAGCTTTTGAAGATCACACCAAGGAGAAAAGGACTCCTAAGGCCAGGAAGTACCCCACAGCCACGTGTCCCCTAAAACCTAACAGAGACCCCACCTGCCGGTGGAAGCAGAGATTGAAGTGTATGGGGGAGGGGGTGAGGGTGGGAGAGTTACAAAGGAAATAGCACATTAACCTCTAAGGTCCTTGAAAGACCACAGAAGTCTTCTTCAGAATTCCTCCCAAAGTTTCATGGCTCTCCTTCCACTGTCTTCTCATCAAGCATTGAACAGTCAAGCTAGTGCAGGAACGTTTTTCTCATTCTATTTTATGTCAATGTCTTAGTGTTAAAGGGCAATAATTCACACCAAAAATGCCTTCTGTTTGCAAGGCAGGGTAATGTTGCCTCTGCGCTATTCTGGATGACCCTGCAGCTGTGGCCCTAGGTCTACACAATATCAAAACAACTGGTTCCAACTAGGAAAGGGTCTGGACAAGGGGAGGCTTTGGCATAGGGCACTCTCAGGAAGAAGCTCCCTGCACCCAAGTAAGTCCATCCCTACTCTTCTACTCTTAGAGCTTTCCCTAAAACATTGAGAGGACCATTCATCACAGCTCTAAAACTGAAAAAGAACTCAGAGGTCTTCCATTCAATCTCTTCATTTTATAGATGAGGAACTGAGCCCCAAAGTGTGTCACACAACCAATAGGAATTATAGGTGGGATTCAAACCCAGGCCTTCTTGGATTCAAGGCCAGTTTTCTATTCACTATGACCATGTTACCAGTTCAAAATAAGCAAAACAATGAAATTGCTTATTTTTGGCATGCTGACTAATACAGGGTCTCTGTGTTTGTAGCAAAATGGTATCTGTGTTGTTCTTTACATGGGGCCAAAAAAATACCCTCAAATGGTATTCTCCTCTCCATCCAGGTTTGCATCTGACTAAAAAGAACTATGAATTGACATTTCCAACACAGCTGGTACCTTTCCATAGTCAGAAACCCTTCCCCTTTTCTCACTAGCGCAACATCTCCCTCACAAAAAAATAGGGGCAGATAATGTCATCTTAGGCTTCATTAAGAGCCAGGGAGCTGGTAGACCATCTGTACTTTGTCCTGATTGATGGTATCTAGAGTATTGAGTTCACATCTATGTGCCAAATGTCAGGAAGATCAGAAATAGCTGAAGTGGACCAGGATGAAAAAAGTAGCATAGATTACATCATAGAAGCATTAAGTGGAGGAACTAGATGACAAGATCCCAAATGTGGGACCTCAGAGGTGATATCAGCAAGTCACTTAAGATTGCCTTAGCAGTAACCTTGAGAGGTTGGATTTGAATCCACTTCCTCCACTCCCAGAGCTAGGGCTACATCCATTGCGCAACACTGTCTCAGGGACTTGAGAGCTATTTTCATGTATGTGAAGAGCTTTCACGCAGAAGAGGGATTAGATTTATTCTGTTTCACCCCAGGAAGAAAGGACTGGGTCACATTGTATGGAGGCAGTTTTTATCTTCTTGCAACAAAATACTTCCTAGCATTGTAGCTGGTCTGAAGTGGAGTGGGCTGCCTTGGGAGGGAGGGAGGCCTTCCTTCCTGGAGAGCTTCAAGGAGAGAATCAATCGGTCAATCGATAGTTCTTAAGTGCCTAAAATGTGCCAGGCACAGTGCTAAGAATGGGAAGGATAACTACTTTTCACCAGTATTGTAGGAGATTCTTGAATAGTCTGGATTGGCAGCAGTGGTGAAGCTCTCAGCCAGCTCTGACCTCTATTGGACACTGCCTATAGGCTCCTGTCTACCATATGCTTGGCTCTCTGTACACTTGGTACAGGGCATGAAGTGTGAAGGACATGGCTAAGAAACCTTTGGAGAGCTCTGCAGTGCATGCTAGACATAGAAGCCTCTCCCTGCTGCTCATGCCTCTGCAGCAGATATTCACAACATTATCCTCAAGAGGCAGGTAAGGGACAGAAATGAGAAGAGTCCCACTTTACACGTTGGAGAACTTGCGACAGCAAGGGGATAACTGCCATGTTCCAAATGATTAAGCAGTGATACTTGAATCCCAATTAACCCTCACCAAATGGACCCTACTCCTTGCTAAGGCATTGATGAGGTGATCGAAGACAATCTTCTAGTCCCATTTCTTAATATGGAGACTGAGATATCACAAAGAGACTGTCTGAATACCAAATGGCTAGCTAATGGAGAGCTCTATCTTCGCAAACCCCATTCTGTGGCATGGTTCTGAGGCACACAGTTTCTTTTATCATAGTAGCAATTGTGGGAATCACCCTCCTACCTTAGAGGCATCCTCAGAGACACCAAGCCCAAAGGACACCCGGACCCAAAGGAAACCACGGATCTGACTTGTTTATGTAGAGCACCCAAGGATGTTTTTGAAGCAGCTGTGCTGAGCTGAAAGATTTAGACAGAAGGCCCTGGGGCCAGGTACAGATGTGGTTTGGTCTAACACAGCATTGTGGACTGTGGCATGTGACTCACAGTCCACCTGCTCACCTTGACCTGCCTGGGACCTGGGCCAGCACTAACGTAGGCAGCCCTTGAGCACACAAGGACCAGAAGGACTCCTCTGACACGTCCATCTTTTCATTCATCGATGGAAACAAAACCCTGCTTCCTGTCATTTTGTTGCGGGTCAGTCATCTTTCAGTCACGTCTGACTCTTTGAGACCCCATTTGGAGCTTTCTTGGCAAAGATACCATAGTGGTTTGCTATTTTCTTCTCCAGCTCATTTTATAGGTGAGGAAACTAAGGCAGTCAAGTGACTTGCTCAGGGTTACACAGCTAGTGCCTGAGGCTGGATTTGAACTCAAGAAGATGAGTTTCCCTGACTCCAGGCCCAGCACTCTATGCACTCTGGAGCTACTTAACTGCCCTCCCCCAATAATCTATATGTAATGGTACTTAACAGTTTCACACATATAATCTCTTTCTATTATTTATTGATGTCTGGCAGATCTAATTGTGAGCAGTAGATGTGATGATGAAGATGATGATCAATAATGATTATGATGATGACAATTAACGAGCATCTATAGAGTGCTTTAAGGTTTGCAAGGTGTTTTCTGTATGTCATTTCTAGGACAAACCTCAAAGGTAACTGATCTTCTTCTGGTTCCCTATTGAGTCAATCTGTTCTGCTCTCAAGAACAAAAACCCAAATCTGAAACAGTTTAGAAAGAAATGGATTAGGTTGTTTGATCGGGGAGAGTGAGCCAGAAAGGAGGTATGGTTCCCTCCCATCCAGACTCTGGAAGGTTTACATTATACAGAATCTGGACAAAAGTACCCAGCCACCAACCACACACACACAGTTAAGGAATTTTGCTGAGAGGATATATTGAAGGCAAGGTAGATTGAGATAGAGATGAGTAGCTGTAAATGTTCTATAAATTTTGGACAGAGCTGAAACACAAGGGAACCCCAAAGAGCAAGCTTAGGTGGCCCCATAACAAGTCCTGGTTGTGATAATCCAAAACAAGGATGCTTTGGATGAAGCCAGAACCTAGGGAAACCCAAAATACCTTGCAGCCATCTCGAATGTTCCTAGAGTGTTATTGAGGTCAGGAACATTCAGGGTGCAAATAATTTTTATTTGCATAGGGTCAAATTTAAACAGTATAATTCTTCCGAAACAGTATAACAAATCATTTTCCCCACAGTACCCAAGCTCAAAATTTGTAACCAAGACCATACTAATGCAATAAGTTGAGCTAGAGGGCCTGGAATTCTGGAATATCAGAAAGGAAGAGATCTTAGAAAACAGACTCATGGATATGGAGCCCTAAGGGACCTGAGAAATCACAGAATTTTGGACTTAAAACTCTGAATTTCCTTAGAGATCATCTAACCCAACACCCTTATCTTGCAGATGGGGAAGCCCAGAGAGGCTGTAGCTTGGCCGATTCAGTCATGTTTTCTCTTCACTGCCCCCAGTTATCTCCTCATCTAATACCGTCTTCTTTTACATATGAGGAAACTGAGGCCCAGAATGGGGCATGATGTATCTAGCTATCCAAGGGTACCTAAGTTATTAACAGATCCAGGACCAAGATCCAGGCTTCCTGACTCCAAAATCTTCCAACCTATGTCAACATGTGGCACACAGGCCAAAGGTAGCCCACAGACTGATTTCCTCGAATAAAGGGGGCGGTTCTCTCCTTTCCACTGTTTGTGAGTACTATTAGAATGTGTTCACTATTGCCACCCACATTTCCTTTTTGCTGCTGAATTCCAGGAGGAAAGGGACCCCACTCTCAACAAACTACCCTCTGAGATATTGCCAACTCTTGGATGTAGCCACCCAATCCAAGGACTGTATGGACTCTCTTGCTGCTGGCTCCCTGGGTAAATGAAAAAGCTGCCTTTGATCAGTGCAGTGGCAGCTTCAGTCCAGCTTCCTCCAGCTTTCTGGTGAGGAAAGTGTGCTTTGCCAGGATACAGATGAGGAGCACATACCAAAAGAGTAAAAATAAAGAGCCAAGTGGCTTTCCCCCATGTCCCTTGGGATCAGGTAACTTAACATAGTCCTCTGGCACCTTATAAAGCAAACAGAAATCTCACAGAAAATCCTGACCCACGTAGAAAGGAGGCAACGTGGCACAATAGTTGACTCTGGAGTCCTAGGACTTAAATTCACATCCTGCTTCTGACCCCTGAGTGATCCTGGGTAACTTCCCCTCGGTAGACTTCTGTTTTCTCAGCTGTAAAATGAGGGTGTTTGACTCAATGACTTTCAAGGTCCCTTCCGGCCCTCTATCTATAAGACTATTTAGACAAGTAAGTAATATGTCAGCCAAATAAGACAAAACACTAAGGACAGAAGTTAAAGCGTCTTTGTCCCAACATGCTAACTGACCTCTGTCATGATTCCTCTGCCTCAGTTTCTCTGTCTACAAAATGCCCTGTCCCTCTCTCTGGTGGATGAAGAAAAATAGGGAGATTTTTAAGGGTCCCCAGAGAGAACAGTCATAGTCCTAACTTTTCTCTATGGCCCAGTGTGCCAAGGAGAATGTTGTGGCTTAGTATAAATGGCCAGCAATGTCTTTCTTCCCTGGATAGCCTAGCCTGACTCTTTCCAGTGGACAGACAAGAGAAATCTACAAACAAAGAAGGAAAAGGTGACCTGTTCTCTTCATGTGGTCTGGTGCTGTGACACCCTGACTTCAAGGTCAGCTCCTGGGCTCTTCCACTTCCCAGGGTGATGACTGGGGACCCTCTGACCTACTACTCTAAGCCTCAGTCAGATTCCTCCTCCACAGAAAGCTGATAATCAGACCTACACTGCCTCCCTCGTGGGGCTATTGGGAGGGAAGTGCTAGAAAGCAGGGAGAAGGGGATCCACGTTGCAAGAAGTCCAGACTTTCTGCGTTGAAGGGACCTGGAGTTCAACATCTCCAACAAGGGCTCAACTGGCCTTTTTCTGAAAACCTCCAGTGAGGCTGCCCACTCTACTTGGTGATAGCTTCAACTGCGGAGAAAAATTTCCTGGGATCCAGACTAAATCAGTCTCTGCAAGTTCCACATACTGCTGATGGTTCAGCCCTCTAGGACCAAGAAAAACAAAACAGATCCTTTATTCATATAATGGACCTTCACATACTTGAACACAGTTATCATGTGACCTTTGTTCTGAGTCTCTTCTGCAGGATAAACACCCCCAGCTTCTTCAATCATTTGCTGCGTGGCATGAACTCAACGTCCTTCACCTTCCTTGTAGCCTTCATCTTAATGCTCTTCAGATTGCCCATCTCCTCCCTAAATTGGGCACAGTGCTCCCAATGGACTCTGTGCAGTGCACAAGAAAGAGGAATTATAATATTACATCCTCATTTTTAAAACTAAATTTTAATTGATATCTTTTACTTTTATGCTGCATCAATTTTCCTATCTCTTCCCCCTACTCAGAGAGTCACCAAACAAAACAAAGACCTTTAAAGAAAAAGAAAGGGGAAAAACATCAGCAAAAATAGTCAGCACATTGGAAAAAATCAAATGTATATACCGTTCCAGAGCACCACACCAGGCGAAAGTGAACAGAAAAATTCCTCATATGTTCTTCTTTGGGGGCCATTGTTCTTTGCAATTCTGCAACATTTATTTTTTACTGTTTTGTGATTGTTAAAATGGCTTTACTTCATTCTGCATCAGTTCGTAGAATTCTTTTGATGCTTCTCCATATTCATCAAATTCACGATTTCTTCCAGCAGTCATATTCTACCTTATTCTACCATGTTACATGGAGACATTTCCCCAATTAATGAGCATCTACTTTGTTTTGAGTTCTTTGAGACTGCAAAAGTAAAGTGCTGATATCAGCATTTTGTAAATGACTTAATTGATCCTGGGTTATTTTTGCCTCTCTCAATGCAGCCCAAGACTCCATGATCTTTTCCAGCTTCTATACCACACTCTTCATTCATATTGTACTTGCATGTCACTAAACCCCCAAGATCATTTACAACCAAAATGAGCCAGAAGTCTATACGTAAAGCAACAGCTTTGGCAGATTTGGGCCTTTGGTTTTCCTTTGGCAAAAACAAGAGGCTGATAAAAATCCTTTCTGCCCTAAAAATAGTGACCTCAAGTTGGGGACACAAGGGAGAGAAGATGGGCTGGGAACAGAGAAATACAAGCTTGGCATTTATTGAAGGAAGAGAAGACAGGAGAGATGAAGAACAGGACCACATCATAGGCTTATAAACACCCTAGGTGCTGGACCTGGAATAGACTCTGAAGACCCATCTCTTTTGTTTGTCAAAGGGAAAAATCAAGGTTGACAGTTTCAATAAAGTTCATAATTTTTCAACCTGGGATTTAAGAATTCTAATAAGGTGATGATGACAGAGTGCTTTGAGCTCTTCAGAGACAAATGATATTTTAATGTAACGTATTATTACATTAATCGAGCTGACTTTTGATTACTGCTATGTTTGAAAAGGTAGCAGACCACATCTCTTTTTTTTCAAAATTTAAGTGACTAAAAAAAGAAAGGGAGAAAAAGAAAGAAATGTATACAATACTCAAATTAAGCTTCCTCATTGCTGGATAATTCATAACTAACCTTAGACAGAGGTACCACATTTAGCCTTCCAGTGAAATCAGAAGTTCCTCTTTAAGAATGATCTACTCCCTCCCTATTTGGAGGATATTAAATTAGCTGTGAAAACTATATAAATACATCACTATTTCCACTAAATTCATTTATTGTATCAGGGTTTCATGGTAAGAGACCATTAATAGTCATGATAATACCCTATTCAACAGAGTCCCTTAGTTCCAAATTGGAGACAGAAGGCTCAAGTTCAAATCCATCTTTTGAGCTGTGTGGCCTTAGGCAAGTCAATTACATTCTCTGAACTAACTACCTCACTTCACAAAACATTCCATCTCTGGACTCTGGACTGGGGGCAGGGAGAGGGGAAGTTTTCTCTGGTTGCTCCCCATGCTTGGAATGCTCTCCCTCCTCAACTCAGCTTCATAGTTTGCTGACTTCCTTCAAGTCTCGGCTAAAGTCCCAGCTTCTGCAAGATGCCTCCCCCAGTTCTTTTTAATTTTAGTGCCTTCCCTCAGAGACTGTGCAATATCTTCTCTATTTCTTGTTTGTGTGTAGTTGTTTACAAATTGTCTCCCCCATGAGACTCTTAGCTCCTGAAGAGTAAGATTTATTTTTTGCCTCTTCTTGCTTCAGCATCACTTAACATAATATATGACACACAGTAGGTGTTTACTAAATATTATTTGACTGACCTCTAAAGTAGAGGTAATAATACTTGCATTCCCTACTACACAGGGCAACTATGAATAACAGGTTTTGTAAGTCCAGGGGAAAAAATATATCCTCATTACGCTGATTGTCTCCTTCTCATCTTTTTTTTTGATGGAGTTCAAGTAGAAATAGTCATAGAACAAGGTGCAAGCTTGGTGTTATTCTTTTATATTTAGCATTTGACAGCCTACTGTGCAGGTAGATGCAATAATTATGACTAACAGTATCGGGATGTCAGCTCAATCTCTTTAGGCTCCATGAAAGTGTTTTCAGCCTAACTACACTAGTAAACTGGTCATGTTTCCAAATCATAATCTTTTCTGCTAAGTCTCTATATTTTGAAAGCTTTTAATTTCATGTAGTTTGGAGAATAGAGTTTTCATTGTGATAACATCTATTAAAAATGTTATTCTCACATTTTTATAAGCCAATATTATGACTTATGGGCAATAGTCTATTATAATGATCGGGTCCAAGTACAGCTTAACTTTTTTAATTCTCAGGAATATTTGGGGGGATTTTATTATTTTCTTCATCATCATTTCGGCAGAGAAATGTGGTGGTGTGATATGATAAAGTCAGAGGATACGAGTTTCAAGTTCTGCCTCTCAGCATATCCTCAGGCAAGCGATTTTCCCTTTGGGAACCTCAGTTTCTTCCTCTGTGAAATGAATGGGTTGGGTTAGAAAACATCGATGAATTTTTTGTATCCTATCATCTTGATCATTCCTTCTGAACCTCAAAAGTCAAAGGGTTCATTTGCTCCCTCCAGAACAAGGCGTTTTGCTTAGAGACACGCAGCTTGTGTGCCCTCAGCATCTGCTACCTAGGTGGCCCTGCTTTCAGGGTGATGCAGAAGTGAAATTGACCCCCTGGGAGAAGAGGCTGCTGCTGATGGCGGAGATGGCCCTTGGGGACACTCACTGGAACTGGCAGGAGCTAAGTCGCCACCCAGAATGGGTATTGAGTAAAATCCAGAATGAGCTGTGGTCTAAAAGCACCTTCTCTCCAAGCCTATTTTTAACTAGCTGTGAACTGCTCTAATACACAGAGAGATCTGCTGTGCTCCCAAAATAGCTCTGATGACGAGTGGCTGCCCACTTCTGTTACTATGTGAATTTACGAAGCTTGCCTCACGCTCCGCTACCGAATTATATCATGGCTCTATCACTGGGGATCAGGTATCCATAACTCCTCCATTGTTCAGGGATAAATTAGGAGATTTCCTGCGGGCAATGGAGTGTCATCCCCTGGCACCCTTAGAATCCATGGTTTTCTACGCCCTGGCAGAGTGAGTCCATAACACATGGAGACCTAATCAGGCTGGACACCCTCTGATGCCCAGGACTGAAGTCAAACCCTTCAGATTTGACTATTTCAGTCAACTGCTGGCCCTAAACCTTTTTTATTCCTTCCCATTCAACTTTGTCCATATAGAACCAAATTAGAAATGTAGTTTAGAGGTCATTTTCTTATTTTATTAAATGGTCTATGTTTATTATAAATTTCATATCACGCAGCAATACAACCAAATGAATTTGTTTTTGGTGATTTAATATACATTAGGATACATAAATGGTCCTCATTATTCAGTGCCTTCCTCTATTCTGTCAAGGTTCTGTGTTTTCGTTCCCATTCATTTTTTCTCTCATACACCATAGTCACTCTATACTCTATCCTCTTGGTCTTACTTGTTTCAGTTATGCTGTTCCCTAAATATCATTCTGCATTTCTTCCCAGGCCTTAACCCTTTCTAATTGGATTATGCTCTAATACTCCATCGTATTAATGTCCCACACTTATTCGGCCATTACCACATGGTTGGATCGTTAGATTGCTCCAATTTTTCACTATTAAAGACAGTGCTACTGTGAATATCTTTGAATATAGATTGAATAGCGAGCCCTCATTTGTTTGTCATTGTTGTCCATTTTTTAAATAAGATTTTCAGGATATTCTCCAAATAATAGAATTATTTAGTTGGAGAATGTGACATTTTTTGTAAGTTTTATTGGTTAACTGACGAACTACTTTCCAAAAGTCTTCATTTGCAATTCTACCAACAATGAATCATCATGGACTTAAGACTGGAAGAGACTTTGAAGGCCATCTCTTCTACTCCAGCATCATGTTTTATAGGGGAAAAGTGAGGAAAAGAGACATTCTATAATTGGCCCAGGGTCATACAGGTAGCAAGTATCACAAGCAGGATTTGAAGCCAGTTTCTTTGACTGCAGAGTCAAAACTTTTTCCATTCTACCATGGTAAATCAGATTTACCTGTTGTCCTCACAAATTCACCAGCATTATATTTTTGTTTCTCAAAGTTAGTTTTCAGGGTTTGTTTGTTTTTGGTTTTTTTTTTTTTTTTTTCAGTTTTAGCTTATATGTTAACTCCACTACAGTTCTATGTTGTGTAATGTCCCTCCTGGTATGGATGTGACTCTTGGGTCTCAAAGATCATACTAATGGGGTGTAAGTTCTGACAGCCCCTGCCCAGGTTTTCTAGTATAAGCCTGGAGATGGGAATATTGGCTGAAGATAAGCCTCACTAATGGAAGGGAGTCATCCAGAGACTAGCCACCAGCCAAATGACCTATATAATCTCAAAGATATCTGCTAAGGAATGAAGGACTTCTCAGCTATATCAGTAGAGGGAGTATCCACACAGAAGATACTGTAGGTCATAGACATATGCACTCCAGAAGGATGTAAAAAATAAATTACTTAAAGTCTTCAGGAAACTTGTACAACCCTTCCCAAGCCTTCTTGTTTTCATTAACTGCCTTAACAATCAGAGGGAACATTCTATTAGATACCATAGTAAATTCAGCATGGTGGCGCATTGGCTAAAGCCTCCATGCAGTGGTGTCTACTTGTAGAAAATAACTATATTTCCTTTTTCCCATCCACACTAAGACCTCATGGAGGCTATTCTTAGCTCTGAAAATTTAACTACCTTTCAATGAAATGAAAATGAATGAACATGAATGAACAGTGTTTGTGGTATCAGTCTCTGTTCTAATTTCTGAGGATCCACATCCAAAACAGAGAGAGAGAGAGTCCCTGTCTCCAAGGATCTTACATTCTAATAAGGGTGGCTAGTGCGGGGATGAAGTCTACTGGACAGTGAATGGAGAGGTAGAGCCATTGGTTGACATACTCCTCCCAAAAGCTATGGTAGTGTTTTGCAGAAAGATGGATGTGAGGCGAGACTGAACTGCTGGGACTGGATGATGGAGGGAGCTCTCACCCATCAGTATGGCCCAGGAGGGGCACTGGAGACCCCGTCAGAAGGAGTAGTGACAGCAGGCACAAGTGGTCTGAACACAGGCAATGGAGTTCTGGGCTGACCAAGAAGAAATGCTCAAGTCCACTGGCCAAAAGCCTCTTAACCTAAGAGCTTTTAAGTGAAAAAGAAAAAAGAAAAAAAAAACAGGATAGGGTTCCTTCTTCCCAGGGGAATTCTGAAGAAGGATCTTGGAAGTCTTTAATGTTCTCACTGAGTAAAGTAGTGTGCCCAAGTCAAACAGCAATGGTCACTGGGATGAACTGAGACCAAGGAAATGGGCAAGACTTTTAACACCACAGAGAATGAGAACTCACTGGGAAATATCTTACTTAATGACTCATTACCTCCAGGTACTGTCCTGTAGACCTTTGTAAACCGTCTCTCTTAGTGGCTGTGGCTAAAATCATCACCCTGTGGCCAGCCCAATGCTGAAAGGCCTCCTTAATCTCTCCAAGCCACTCCTTTCATGACCCTGTCCTTCTAAGGGTCCAAACTCAAAAGGCTTTTCGTCTTCATCAGACCTTCCCGCACTTGACAGCTGATAGCAAAGGCTGGGGTTACCTCCATACCACGAGAGGATGTTAGAGAAAGACTTGGGTGGAGAAAGAGAGAAGCCTTTCAAAGCGACAGCAGAACAATCATCTTTATCAAGCTTCATGCTTGAGATGTCCACGTGCCAATAACTCTCTCAATAATCATGCATTTAGCACAGTCTCTTGTGGGAGAAAGCAAGCATTTCATGTGGCTTATAGAGATGACAGGGTGTCAGGATCCTTTCATCGTAGCAAGGCGTGATGGAGAGATTGGAGTCTTTTCTTAGTTGGGACCAAGACTCTCCCTTCCCTTATGTCAGGCCAGGGTGGGTGGGTATTGCCCCTCTTCTCACCAAGGGTTGTTGTATCATCTCGGTGGCCAAGTCTTTCTGCATTGAACCAGAGTGCACATCTCTTTGAAAGTGGCCTAGGACACAAGCCTCAGTCCAGAAGATCAAGGGACTTCTCCCTTTAAAGTGACTTTAAAGTGACTCTCAGGAAATGAAATCATTCTTTTTGAACTTGGGATCTGATAACAGAATTTCTAGATGATAGGCTGATGTTGTTCCCTCCTCTGGCTTCTCAAATGACCAGGTTTCACAGAGTGGTATGGTAGAGTCAATGTGGCCAAGTCCAAACACTCCCTACAACTGAGATAAATCATGTCACAGTCCCCAGGCTAATCACTTGGCTGGAAGACAAAAACAAAAGACTTGGGTGGTTGGTACCCACTTTCCTTTGAGATCAAGAGAAGGACAAGGGTGAGTCCAGGAAATAAATACCAATAACTCCTTCCTTTTCCTGACTGTAAAATGACTTAACAACTACATTAAGTGACACAAAGTAAAAATGGTTTGTGTGTGTGTGTGTGTGTGACAAAGAGAGAGAGAGAGAGGGTGTGTGTGTGAGTACTGGTGTCTGTGTGTGTGTATATGTGTGCACCCCTAAATGAATGTATATTGGCATTTGTGCAAAACTTTGTGTGTGTTTATATGTACGGTATTTTTGTGTACTGGGGTTCGTTCACTTGTGTACATGCCTGAGTGTGTTTGTGGAACCATATCTGTGTGTGTGCAGTGTGTGCGCGTGTGTCAGGTATTAGTAGGAGAAATTCACTCCGAGCCATTTTGTTCTGTCAAACCGTCATAATTTGTGGGCTCATTCCTCCTCTCAGAGAATGAGAAACTCTGCTTTTATCACTGCATTGTAGGGAAGAAGGTTGGGATTGCTCCTGCATATATGAGCTTTCTTTCTTTTTCTCCCAATGTGTTATCATGGAAAATTAAACCTCCGCAGATCTTAAAAGCAATTATTTTAAGCACTGCACAGAGAATAAACATGGGAGGTTTGACATACACCTGCTATTTTTTTCTAATCTGAGCCTGATGCCTAGTGACCACCCAGACAGGGTCCATGACCCAGGACCTGGGATCACCAGGTAGGGGAGGGGTTGGGCTTTCACCTTCTAATTATCTGCCAATCAGTTCCCTTCAAACTCAGAAGTGATTAAGCCATGCAGGGGAACCTCTCTCTCACCTGATAACTTGTCAATGGTGATCTCAGTGCTTTCTTGGGGAATGTGACTTCCTACCCTTCGCCCTTAAACAAAGGGCCATCGAAAGTATGTACATGGTATGGTTTAAGAGCTGGACAGAGAATCAGGGAGACCCACATTCAAATTCAGCCTCAGACATTTACAGTTCTATGAACCTGGGTAAATCATTGAACTTTTGTCTGCCTCAGTTTCCTCAACTGTAAAATGTGGATAATGAGACACCTACTTCCCAGGGTGTCTGTGGGATTAAAAGGAGATACCAGTTGTAAAAGGCTTTGCATGCATCAAAACACTATATACATAGGGACTGTTATCATCATCATCATCACAGGATGGGAAAGCAATGGATGGATGACATGTAATCTTTATCAACAGAGGCAGTACTTGCCTTACTAGTCCTGCTTACCCATCAGTGCTTTGGAGAGCATTTTAGGACACTTTTTTAATAAGTGGTATGTGAGTAATGTGTCACAACCAGCCTATATCCACCAATACCTCTCCATTGTGCTTTGAGTCACCTAGAATTCTGATCCTTCAGAGACTGTGCTGATCCATGTCAAGTCACTGTGTACCTTTGAGTAGATGCTTCTAGTACAAGATCCTTATTTGAGGGGGTTGAGGTGAGATGAGGTGCTACCTTTTGGTGACACCACAAATGCATTCTCCAAAGACACATTCTCATATGCTTCATGGCCAACATTTCAAGATCATCAGGATGACATGACTTTGACATGAATGTACCAGAGGGTGTGATAGCATCCACCTGAAAAAAAAATCACGTGAGATTAAAGGACAAGCAGATATGATTTTTATGATATGACCAAGAAAGCCCCCAATTTCAAACTGTAAATGATCAGTCTGACTCCATCAGTAAGATGGACAAAATACATCTCTCATTGCCTCTTCAGAGTTAGTTGTCAACTCTCAGTCATCCATTCTGTGGCATCCTTTTAGCAAACTCCCACAGCTTCCAGGCCAACCAACATGCTTTGCTCCAACTCTTCTGAGGTCAGGCGGTTTGTGCATGGGAGTGATGAGAAGTTATTTATTACTAGGTATGGCTAACATTAGTATAGTTACTACTAGCCTAAAACAAAGTAAAGTTGTGACAAACATAACCAAAGTGAATAATGTCTATCAAGGGCAAATAAAATGGACTTTTGAATTTTCCAGCATTTCTGATGGTTGGTTCCATGTTGCTCTCCTTCCTGATTAATCAGTAGTTGACCAGGGTGTCTAGTTCATCTCTGAGCCTCAATTTCCTCATTTGTATGATCACTTCACTGCCTTCTACCTGTAGGCTTCCGTGAATCTTTCTACCTCTTCCTTGCAGCATTGTACAGACTTCAACCTTGGCCAAGGTCAGGACACTGTTGATGCCGGTCCAGCAAAGGAGAGCCCCCTAGTACCTTCTCTCTCTGGTCTTAATTAGGGTAAAGAATTTTCTCCCTGTGGTTCTGACTAGGGTCACTTGAAAGTTCCTCGACCCCTCTACCACCTGGCCCATATCCAGCAGAGAGAAAGGTCAGGGCTGAGCTCAGCTAATCGTGGCTAAAGAGATCATGAATGTCACCACACCTTGGGGAAAGGGAAAAGAGAAGTAAGATCCTTTCTTTGGCAGAGTCATGATGGGAAACTGAGCTCAACGGGGAGTAGTTTGGGCTGTAAGTGGGTGAGATTGACAGGGAATTGAGAAGCCCCCCTTTCAGCTGGGATTTTCACACCCAGAGCTTCTTCACTTGGGTATAAACTGAATCACCTTCTCTTTCTACCCTCTTTTCCCAAAAACAGGTCTGAGGATAGAAAATTGTTCTACAGACACATCCAAATCACACCTTGCCCTCCCCTACAATATTCACCCTGAAGTTTGAAGGCAACTCATTTAGTCTGTGAAAGCTTCTGCCCTCCAGAAAGATCCTTTGGGTTTTCCATTGAATTGGTAGGGGTGGAGGTTTGGTAATTCTGGGAGGGCCGTTCTTGAAAGATTCACATAAATAAGCATTCTCTCTCTCTCTCTCTCTCTCTCTCTCTCTCTCTCTCTCTCTCTCTCTCTCTCTCTCTCTCTTTCTCTCTCTCTCTCTCTCTATCTCTATCTCTGTCTCTCTCTGTGTGTCTCTCTGTCTCTGTCTCTGTCTCTCTCTCACACACACACACACACACACACACACACACACAGAAGGCTAAATTCTTTAAATTCCAATTAGCTCCATCTGCTCTATGCTCAGCACACTATTACATTTTTCAAAGTGCCTGGCATTGTGGAACGTCATATCAATCAACAAACATTGCTGGTGTTCATCCTTTTAGTCATGTCTGACTTCCCATGACCCCACTGAAAGTTTTCGTGGCAAAGATACTGGAGCAGTTTGCCATTTCCTTCTCCAGCTCATTTTATGGATGAGGAAACGACATGGTTGAGTGACTTGCCCAGGGTCACACAGCTAGTAAGAGTCTGAGGCTGGGTTTGAACTCAGGTCTTCCTGACTCCACATCTGACCCTCTATCCACTGTGCCACCTAGCTGTCCTAATCAACAAACATGAAGAAGTTTCTATTAGAGGCAGCAGGGTGGTGCCAGGCATCAGACTGACCTGATTTCAAACTCAGCCTCAGACAATGAGTAGTGTGTGAGTGACCCTGAGCAAGGCACTTAAGTTCTGCTTGCCTATTTCCTCATCTGTAAAATGGGTATAATAATAGCAGCTATCCCAGGGTTGCTGTGAGGATGAAATGGAATAATACTGTGTAAAACACTGTACAAATCTCAAAGTGCTCTGTAAATGCTCATCTTAGAAAAACTGGCTCTTCTGTGCTAGGTGCTACAGATAAAAAGATAAAAATGGGACCCTGCTTGCCTTCTGGGACCTTGTCCCCATATCAGTGCATCTGTCCATCACCCTTTCAGTTCAGTCCAATACATTTTTTGTCAGAGGCTTGTTCTTCACAGTCTCCAAAAGAGAACTAGGGGTTTCAACAAAAAATTGCCCTGAGTCACCCCCTCTGACCTATGTTCTCTGAATTACCTACTGGAACACGAAGGAGTCACAGAGCTAGAAGGGAAAGAATTCTCCAGCCTCTTGGACAATGAGGTGGCCAGCTCTGGATATGGAGTCAGAAAGACCTGAGTTCAAATTCAGCCTTGGATATTTACTAGCTGTGTGACCCCAGGCAAGTTATTTTAACCTCTATCTTCCTCCATTTCCTCATCTGTAAAATGGGGGTGAAAATAATAGCATCTGCCTTCTAGGGTGGTTGTAGGGATCAAATGAAATAAAGCACTTAGCCCTATGCCTGATGTTTAATAAGCATTTAATAAATCCTTGTCACCTTCTTCCCTTTTTTTTCCTCCCTGGAATGGGGGAGAGTTCATGACTCTCCAAGACTCAATGACCACACTTCCCAGGGAAGGGAGAAACACCCAACTTTCACAAGTCATTGAATATGATATAAATCCCCCCCATCAATTTTGGGTGCCTGGATTCGGGAGATCAAAGTAAGCTTTAAAAAGTAGCTATAAAAATTTCGTTCCACAGATAATGATTAAAATGGGATCATCAGTATACAGAGAAATTCTCAGCTCAGTAACAAACATACCAACCTGCCAAAATGAATTCCTATGTGATGAAAATAGAAACCTTAGCTGCAATCCTAAATATATAAGACACACAAGTATTCCTGTAAAGAGGATTGTAATGGGTTATAATCGGTACCTGTCCTAGACTCAGTTGTTCCTCACTGATCACAAGACCACATGGCCTTGTGGAAGAACCCTAGCAGAGAGAGATAGAACAAGAAAGACAGGTTAGCAAAAAGAGAGCCAAAAACTCCTGCTCACTCTTCTGCACACCTGAAGGGCAGACTCTTAGACAGCTCTGCCCAGGGAAACTGGAGAAGCCTCTAATGCTGACCTGCCCTCCAGTCTACCTTCCAGTGGAAGAGGAAACCAGGACAGAGTGCCAGTTAGGACCCCCTAACACAGTCAAAAGGAAGACAATATTGGCTGAAATTCTATCTACAACTTCTGGTTAAACCCAGTCACATGCCCTTTGTCAATTGATTCTTCACTTCTGCCCCTCTCCCAAGGACAAGATAACAACCATCTAACTGGAACTAGACCAAGAAAAGTTCTCTTGGAACTAAGGAAGCCTGACTCCATTAGCAGAGCAGAGGCCATCTGACCCAGTCTGGGCAGCATGGCTCCTCAGGTTCCCCAGGATTAAATCCAAGGGGTCCCACTCTAGTACACATCAGAAAGTCACCTCCACAATCCCATGAGCCATTTGGGGGACATTCCTGGCAGGAGCAAAGTGGAAGACTTGGGTCTTCCACCCCTTCTCCATTAAAACAGTCAATTTGTGTCATGTGGTAACTAGGACATTGCCAGGAAAGCAGCACTCAGGGGACAAACTATCTTCTCTGGACATTGTTTACATGTGGTTTCTCCCACTAAACTGTGAGTTTCCTGAGGGCAAAGACTGTCTGGCTTTGCTTTCTATCCCCAGATTTTAGCACATGGCCTGTAGAACCAGGCTAATCCCTGTTGCAGCCCTTCTGATACCTGAAAACCACTTAGGCATATTCCAAATCTTCTCTTGTCCAGGGTCAATATCCCCACTTCCTTCAACTAATTCTACTTGCATGATCTGAAGACCTTTTACCTTCCAGGTTCTCTCCCTCTCTACTTTCCCACTCATCAAAGTCTTTTCTCAAATATTGGGGCCAGAATAGGATACAAAACCTCAGGGCCAAATATAGTAGCACTCCAACCACCCTTGTTCTGACCTCAGCCTCCCTTAAGGTTGTATAACCAAGCTAAGACTCCACAGTGCTCCATCTCTGTACCCTCGTCACCCAGCATAGTGTCTTAGAAGGCACTCTGTAAAATGAATGCAGGCTGAACAGAATTAAACTGGAAGTGAGTCATATTGCAGGAGGCTACAGAGTAAATAGGAAGTGAGGAGCGAGTCTGCACATTTGAGATTACCTGTGAAGGAACAGGAAGGGATTGACTTGGCTTTATTAGTTTACAAGGAGGAAGAGCTTTGTGGAGAAGACTGCAGTGGAGAGCCTAGGGAAGTAGGCAGCAAAAAAGAAAATGAAGAGCAGAAAAGGGAGTTGGTTTTGCTCAACAAATCCTTGGAAGATTTGAGGATTAGAATTGAGACCTCAAAAAGAGTCCATTTGGAGGGAATAGATTTTACATAATTCATTCATCACTAATTCACCACAATCTCATAGAACCATCTAATTTTTAGCATTGGATTGGAGCTCAGAGGTCATCAAATCCAAGTTTCTCATTATACAGATAAAGAAACTGAGACCTAGAGGCAGAGAGTGATTGACGTGATCCACAGGCGGCTGAAATAGGATTTGAATCCAGAGCCTTTCGGTTCATATCTGGAACTCTTCCTACAAGGTCACAAAATGAGAATGGTTCAAAGATATCATGATTTGCTCATCCAGAATCTACTCTAGGAAAATCTCCTGTTGTGGATCCCAGTAAGACTTGAGAAGAGACTTGTGTATATCCCAGGAGCCTGATAAATTCTTGGCCTGACCTTTGAGGGAAAATCATTCCCTGTGTTGAGCAGCTTGCCTCAGTTGGTTAGAGGGTAGTGTTAATAAGGCTCATGTAAAGGGTTTGATCCCCCGCAAGTGAGTGAGCTTCCTCCTTAGATACCCTTGACTGCAGCTCTGCCTCTAGAGGCCATCCTCCCCAATATTGCCTAGGCAAGGCTCATGAAGGGTCCAGGAGGCTGTTTGGAGATAGGAGAAAGGGAGACAAGGGCAGAAACGGTCAATAAGGAGAACACAAGTGAGTCTATCCAGTCAAATAGAGCCTGGGGGCTGCTGTCATGAGGGCCTAAGGGAAGCAGGCCCTTAATTTGCAGTGGACCCAGGGAATACGGTTATACAAAATATAGAGAATTTATCTCTAAGTATTTGTCTGCTTGGGATTAGGATGAGAGATGGTGGATGGGAAATCCATAGGGCTAAAGGTCTAGAGTGGGCAAGGAACTCAGCAGCATCTAGTTCAACCCTCATAGGACAGAAGAAGAAACAGAGGACCAAGGAGATTACCCAAGCTCATACAGATATCAGATATCAGAGGCATCATTTGAACCCAGGTCCCATGAATTCAGAATGAGGGTCCTTCATATTGTCTTCTGTAATACTGAAAACTGACTTTCCTTTGCAGTGGTCTCATGGTGTTGGAATCACCCAGTAAAATGACTCCCAAGGAGGAAGATTTCCATTGAAGATGCTCCCTCAGCCAACACAGACGCACAATTTATCTCCTCAACATATATCCACATGTGTACATACATGTGTATGTATATGTATGTACATGTGTGCTGGCCCCTCCCAATAACATGCAAGCTCTGGAGCAGAGGACTTGTTTTCCCCATCTGTCCTTATCCCCAGGCCCCAGACCAAGGCCTGACACATCCATAAATGCTCATCGATTGATTGATTGGAGTCTTAGACAGAACATGAAGGTTTACAAAGCTCCTCACACAGGACACAGGGCCAACAGGAATCATCCCCCAAATTCCCTAGAAGAGGGAAATGGAGGCTGAAGGCAGTGAATGCCTTGCAGGGGTCTCACTCCCACAAAGCCAGGTCTTCCTGACCCCAAAGGTAGCTCTCTACCTCTTGGCCACACTGTCTCCCCTAGACATCTCATTTCTGGATTTTAGGAGTTCATGCAGAATTCTCAGAAGAAAAAGGGAGAGCTCAAGGGATAAGGGAGACAAAGACCTGACTAGCTGACCAGATGGAAGGGAGCCCAGATCTCCATTCGTGAACTGGGAAGTACCAAATCACTGCAGAGCACGGTGAGAATAAAGAACTGGGCAGGGGGTCTTGAATTCTCAGCCCATCCAGGGTGCCTGGCCCCAACTAGTCATTTAATAAATTTTCAGTGAACCAAAGTGAGTGATGTTTTGGCCAGAAATAAACTGAGGTTCCCAAAGCTGAGTCCATTAGGCGTCTCCAGGGCTTAGTGAGCAGAGTGCTGGACTTTAGGTCAGGATGACCCAAGCTGAAATCCAGCCTCTGACACCCACTGTGTGACTCTGGCTTAGTCACGTAACCTCTCCTTGACTCTTGTTGGTAGAATGGGAATACTGATAGCCCCTATCTCCCAGGGCTATTGTAAGAATTAGATGGTGATGAACAGTGCAACATTAGCTTGTTTTCATGCCCCAAGGACCTCAGATGCCTTTTCAACTACCTCACTGTGGCTGATGAGCAGCATTGACAATGACAGAGAAAAATGCGGAGAAGGTGGAGATGTCCAGTGACTGCTCCACGTGTCCATCACAGAGAAGGGGCAGAATTCAAGTGAAAATTCAGCTTAGATCCAAGAATCTGCCCCTCAGAACACTAGGCTGGGCTCTTGATATAAACACTATGCCAGGGGCGGAGCCAAGATGGCAAAGTAGAAAGACGCACATACACATAGCTCCAAACCCACAAACCACAGAACGGCTAGAGGGGACTAACCCAGGGCGAATTCTTCACCCAGAGACCACGGAATATTGGAGCGAGGGAGATTTCTGTTCCGGAGAGACCTGCAAACCTCTCGCTGGGGGTCCTTCGCGCCGTGGATTGGGTGCCGGGACGGGGAGCAGAGTGCAGCCCTGCCGCGGCCACGACTCTGTGAGGAAAAGATCCGAGAGGGCTACGGGGACAGGATCTCCAGCGGCGGCACTAGCCCCCCCACCAACAGGTGACTGACGGGGATAGGTGAGAGAGTGTCTTTGGCGGGTCGAGAGGGGAGTGGGGTGCTCCCATGGCTCGGGCCCCCCCAGGAGATAGAAGCTGAGAGGCGGCTACAGACAGGGGCTCCCCAAACGGGCGGGAGCCTGGATCCATAGTGGATGGTCTGTGCATAAACCCCCTGAGGGAACTGAGCCTGAGAGGCAGCCCTGCCCCTGACCACCTGAACTTAATTCTCACACTGAATAGCAGCCCTGCCCCCGCCAAAAGCCCTAAGGCGGGAAGCAGCATTTGAATCTCAGTCCCCAAACACTGGCTGGGAGGACCAGGAGGCGAGGTGGGTGTGAGGAGAACATTCAGAGGTCAGGTCACTGATTGGGGAGGATGCCAAGAAAAGGGAAAAGAAATAAAACCATTGAAGGGTATTTTCTCGGAGAAAAGACACTTCCTCCCTTCCTTTCTGATGGGGAGGAACAATGCTTGCCATCAGGCAAAGACACAGAAATCGAGGATTCTGTGTCCCAGCCCACCCAATGGGCTCGGGCCATGGAAGAGCTCAAGAGGAATTTTGAAAATCAAGTTAGAGAGGTGGAGGAAAGACTGGGAAGGGAAATGAGAGGGATGAGGGAGAAGCATGAAAAGCAGATCAGCTCCCTGCTAAAGGAGAACCAAAAAAATCTTGAAGAAATTGGCACCCTGAGAACTAGCCTAACTCAGTTGGCAAGGGAGGTGCAAGGGGCCAATGAGGAGAAGAATGCTTTCAAAAGCAGAATTAACCAAATGGAAAAGGAGATTCAAAAGCTCACTGAAGAAAATAGATCTTTCAAAACTGGAATGGTACAGATGGACGCTAAGGACTTTATGAGAAAGACAGATATCTCAGAACATACCGCGCAGATTCAAAAAATGGAAGATAATGTGAAATATCTTATTGGAAAAACAACTGACCTGGAAAATAGAATCAGGAGAGACAATGTAAAAATTCTGGGACTACCTGAAAGCCATGATCAAAAGAAGAGCCTAGACATCATCTTCCATGAAATTATCAAGGAAAACTGCCCTGAGATTCTAGAACCAGAAGGCAAAATAAATATTCAAGGAATCCGCAGAACACCGCATGAAAGAGATCCAAAAAGAGAAACTCCCAGGAGCATTGTGGCCAAATTACAGAATTCCCAGGTGAAAGAGAAAATATTGCAAGCAGCTAGAAAGAAACAATTCAAGTATTGTGGAAATACAATCAGGATAGCACAAGATCTGGCACCCTCTACATTGAGGGATAGAAGGGAATGGAATAGGATATTCCAGAAGTCAAAGGAACTAGGACTGAAGCCAAGAATCACCTACCCAGCAAAACTGAGTATAATACTTCAGGAGAAAAATTGGTCTTTCAATGAAATAGAGGACTTTCAAATTTTCCTGATGAAAAGACCAGAGCTGGAAAGAAAATTTGACTTTCTAACACAAGAATGAAGAGAACCATGAAAAGGTGAACAGCAAAGAGAAGTCATAAGGGACTTACTAAGGTTGAACTGTTTACATTCCTACAAGGAAAGACAACATTTGTAACTCTTGAAACATTTCAGTATCTGGGTACTGGGTGGGAGTACACACACACACATGCACACACGCACACATACATAGAGACAGAGTGCACAGAGTGAATTGAAGAGGATGGGATCATATCTTAAAAAAAAAATGAAATCAAGCAGTGAGAGAGAAATATTGGAAGGAGAAAGGCAGAAGTTATATGGGGCAAATTATCTCTCATAAAAGAGGCAAGCAAAAGACTTATTAGTGGTTGGATAAAGAGGGGAGGCAAGAGAAAAACATGAGGTCTACTCTCATCACAATCCACTAAAGGAAAGAATATAATGCACACTCATTTTGATAGGAAAACCTATCTCATAATACAGGAGAGTGGGAGACAGGGGCACAAGCAGGGTGGGAGGGAGGATGGAGGGGAGGGCATGGGGAGGAGAATGCAATACGAGGTCGACACTCATGGGGAGGGAAAGGACCATAAGAAAATAGAAGTAATGGGGGAGAGGATAGGATGGAGGGAAATATAGTTAGTCCTATACAACACAACTAGTATGGAAATCATTTGCAAAACTAAACAGATATGGCCTATACTGAATTGCCTGTCTTCCAAGGGGAAGGGGTGGAGAGGGAGGGATCAAATAAAAAAAATAAAAAAAAAATAAAAAAAATAAACACTATGCCAGATACCATTGTCTGAATTCAAAGGCAATCTCCTTTTTTTGAAGGACATTAGCCTTGTCTGTAGACTGTAAGTACTTAATAAATGCTGGTTAACTGACTGACTCACCTGGTGCAAGAGTTGCATCTCTTTCCTCGTGGGTCTATTATATGATGTACTTAATAAGTGTACAACGAATGATTGAAATTTTAAAACAATTGTTTTCCCTTTTTCTTATTCTTGTTAAGGAGTTCCATCTTGGTACACTGGAATGCCCACAGGCTCACTGACTGCCTCCAGACTCAGAGGCCCTCTGAGTATTCAAATACATAACCTGTATCTGTGTTACACATCATGTATCGTTTACAACCCTGTTTCTTCATCTGTAAAATGAGAAGGGTTTAACCAGGATGCTATCTCACATTTTCTCTAATGCTAAATCTATGAACTTTCCATAAGACTTCTCTAGAATTATACACTAATTGGATGAGAATGCATGTCTCTAGAGAAACTCATCTTAAGGTTATACAAAAGGGAAGGGAGAAATAAACAAGTATTTTTTTCTCCATCACGTGCCAAGCACTGTGCTACGTGGTGTACCCATATTTGCAGCTAGATGGAGCACTGGGGAGCATGCAGGACCTGGTCTCAGGAAGACCTGAGGTCAAATCCTGCCTGAAGTACGTCAGAGCTGGGTGATATTAGGCAAGTCATTTATCCTTTTTCTTCCTCAGTTTCCTCATCTGTAAAATGGGGATCTCCCTCTCAGAGATATTGTGAGAATAAAAATGAAATAATTGTAACATTCTTTGCAAGCTTCAAGTGTTATATAAACATCTATTAGTATTAATATCATCGCTAAGTAATATTCATTATTTTACTGGAAACTCCATATTTATAAAGTACGTAACCCTTCAAATTCATGATACAAGGAACTGAGTGTTATCTGAGACAAGGTGAGGTAGGGAGGAAGGATGATAATGCAAATGAAACAGGTGGGAGAGGAGGAGAGATGTTTAAAAACCTCCCCAACATGAAGATTTCCATGCCCAAAGCAGAACACGCATTAATGTTAATTACATGTACTCAGAATTGTGAGATGTGTGTGCATTCTAACATCTATTAGGTCTCCTTCATTCCAAGAAAATTAGCTGAGCTTGTCACACTCACCAGCCCACTCCCTCCTTCCCTTCTTTCCTGCCTTTGGATAAGCGAGAGAATATACTGGAAAGTCATGGTCCGAGAGGGGCACTTTTATCTAGAAAGTTACACAGTTGGTGAGAAGGTCCATAAAGGGGTAGATTGATTGATACACCCACCATAAGAATAAAGACACACTGTGCCTTTCCTGGATTTAGAGAATCTTATCTATTGCCTGGTGCAGCCTGGGTCTAGGAAAGGCTTCAGCACCACAATGGCACAGGAGATGTTGATGGTGAGCCATTTTCTTGCTTTTATTAATTTGATGCTAAGGATAAAACACTGTATAAGGTGAAGCATATTATATTACTATGTGGAGCTACTCATCTGTGCTCCATTCACATGACTAGGCCCCAGTGAAAACAGTAAGTTTAGTGCAGAATTTGGGCAGGGATTTAAAGCTATTAGAATTGGCTAAGACCCCACAAAGCAAGTCCCTTAGTTTACTGAAATGGAAGAGGTATCCAGAAAGAGTTAGAGTAGGAGAAGGGGTGGTTGACATTTTGAGAACCATGGAGAGCTTGATACTTCCTCCAGCCCTTCTGCTGAGTAGAATGGAGTGCCAAAAAACAGGGAGAATAAGTATGGTACTGTCCACACACAGAGTCTTCTAGTGAAAAGGGGTCAGGCTTATCAATTGGTTTCATCATCGTCCTTATCTTCATTATCATGACTAAATTCAATTTGTAGCCTTGTTTTGGCTTTGTCTTCAGGGTGCTACCAGAGATGACCTGGGATTAGTATGGAGAGTGAGATTAACCCCCATTCAGAACTCAGTAGGTTGATTTCTATCTGCTCTCACATTGGTCAAAACTACTCTTAACCAAAAGCAATACCACTTAGTATGCTTGGTGTTGACCAGCCCAGGCCAGCAATCAGAATCTGTGTAAGTTCCTGTGGCTATTGTGGCTGTACAGGAAATATTAAATGATAACATGTCCCTTGATGTTTTTCCTGTGCCTGTATTCGCCCAACCCAAAAGAACATTTCTCTTCTACTTTTCAAAGAAAAGGAAAAACTTGAAAAGCAGGTTTGGAGAAGGCTGAGGATATGGCTGATTAGTCAGCAGCTATAGTCTTTTTATTTTTGAAATGGAGAAAATGTGTGGCTTGAAAGATGATTGGTGAAACCATAGGTTAACACCAATGGGCTTCCTTCCTAGGTAAAGATGCTTAGATGGGTATGGGCTTTTTGAGATTATTTTAAAGTGAAGGTGATAGATTGCCTTCCATAATCTGTCACTCACTCTCACCCACATGACCAATGGCAGGTAGGGGTGAGACACCTGGGGGAAATGAAAGGGAATATAGTACCTCATTCACACAATTCTAACTAACCAACTGAGCTGAGTAACTCAGCTTTATAAAACAGCAGTAAAAATATTATAATGATTACAGTGTGGGATCTTTGAAACATGGAGAAGATTCTCCAGTGATAGCTTTGAGTTATTTTCCAATGGATTTGCTCCTGTATTACCCCTTCCAATCCCCTTCATGGAGAGATGACAGGAGCCAGTGACCATCTGCGTCCATGATATAGGATGAAATTAATTGTCCACCAAAGGGAATCCCAACTCTCCCACCTTTAATCAGTAGATTATAAACCCTCTGAGGGCACTATTTGTTCATATTGCCTCTATAACCACAGAATTCAGTGTCTTTCTCTTAATCAGCATTTAATAAATGCTCCTTGGCTATTGACTTGAACTGAATGACTGAGCCACTAGTAGCGACATCATTCCTATGGTACCCTGCCTGATGTTGCACCTCCAAGGCTTGGATAAATCACAGCCTCTCAGAGTCATTACCAACCCCACAACATTCTACACGAGCTGACTTATCAGCTTGGCAAAAGCTGCTCACGTTTTCGTCCAGCTCATTCAAAAGGCTGGGGAACCCCTCATTTCAAAGCTCAGAAGAACATCTGTCTTGGAACTGAAGACTACTAACTTCATTATACTGTCAAGTTTTTTGCCTTTCAGACTCAGTTTCTTCATCTGTAAAATGGTCATAAGAATTTTTACACTATCTGCCTCACAAGTTGGTGAGGAAATCACTTTGTAAATCTCAGTGTCATATAAATGTCAGCCATTGGCACTATTATCACACTGAATATTTCAGAGACAATGAGAAAAGGCAAGTGACATAGTGAAATCCAAAGACTTGAAGTCCATGCCTGATTCTGGCATTCATTCCTCATGTGACCTTGGACAAGTCCCTCCTTCCTCTCCTGGATCTTCAGTGTCTCATCTGTAAAAATCTCATGAAATTGTACAAGTTGGTACTGTGAGCTCCCCCAAAGGTTCCATTCAATTCGAACGTTTTTGTCTTCTACAAGATCTCCCAGCGGACTGTGCTGAGAGTGCTAGACTAGCCCCTTCTCAAGAGAGCCAATAGGGCAAATCCTGCTGTTTTCCACACAGAGAATTTACTCTTTTAAAACAGTGTCCAGCATTCCAGGTTTTCAAATCACTTTTCTTGAACAGGCTGGAGTAAGCATGGTCCTGGTTACCAAAGCCTACTTACTAGAGAGATAGGAAATTTGAATTTGGAAGGGTTTCTCTTCTTTTAGAAGATGGACTCCCTCCCTAATCTTTGCACATATGTCTCTCTGGTGTTCTGTCAGATAAGTCCTGGGTTGACATAAGGCCTTCATCTCCCTTCTCTCCATTTATGATGGTTCCCTAGTTATCACCTCGAATCTGGACTAGTACATCAGCTTCCTAATGGCTGTCTCGGATTCCACTGTCTCCCTCCACGCAGCCTCCAAATCAATATTCTTAAATCCCGGGACTGATCACCTGACCTTCCATTGGCTCCCTACCACCTGGAGAATAAAATACACTCTGCACTAGTATTTAAAAATGTGGCTCTAACTTACCGTTCCAGACTTCTCACTTCTGCATGATCCATTTCAGCCAAACTAGCCTTCTTCCTGGTCCCGTATATGATATTCAATCTCCCACTTCGGGAACCTAGCCCAGGCAGTGGCCCCTGCAGGTATAATGTCCCTCCTCCCTCCCAGGAGCCTTCCATCAAAGTGCAGCTGCCTAAATTCATTTCCTGAAGGAGGCTTGGCCTAATAGCTTCTCAGCTTAGTGACCTTCCCCAAAGCCTTTCTTTACTTTGTAAATATTTACTTTTTACTTCTTGGTACTTGTCTCCTCCCAAAAGAAAGTCAGTTCCTTGAGGGCAGAAGCTGTTTCATTTTTGCTTTTAGGTCCTTGGTACCTAGCACAGTGTCTGGCATGGGATGAGTTCTTAACAAATTCTTGGTGATTGATTGAATTAATAATGATAATAACTAGCATTTATAGTTTAATGATTAAACATTAAACATTAATCTGTAACATTTATATGGCTAACATTTATATCTGTTATGTGCTAGGCAATGTGCTCTCATTTGATCCTCATAACAGCCGTGGGAAGTAGATGTTATTATTATACCCATTTAACGGATAAAGAAACTGAGACTAGACCGAGGTTCAGTGAGTGACTTACCCAAGGTCACACAGCTGTAAGTGTGTCCAGGCGGATCCCTCTACCGACTGTGCTGAAATTAGTGGAGCCCTACTCAGATCTCCCACAGTGCTTTGTATTTAGCTTGCGGTGGACAAATGTTTGTTGAGTGCATGAACGATATTGTTTTAAAAAAAACAAACAAAACTCAACCGAATTTGCCAAGGGCTCTCTCCATCTCCCCTCCCTCACAGCCACAACCACCTTTGGGGTGGGGTGATCTATGGAAAATTCCAGTGGGGAAAGAAGCCATTTCTCACTCAGCTGTGAACCCGATGGAGCAGGCAGGGACTTAGAAAATGGGCAGAGGAGCCCATCGGGGAACCTCGGGTGTCTGTAACTTCCAGAGTTGGGTTGGGAGAGACACTCAGGCGTGCCCTAATGCCCAGGGCCCTAGACTAAAGTGTGTGCACTTTCCCAGAGGTAACAATGGGAACCGAGGAGCTCTATGTAAGGGAGGGACAAAGAAACCAAGAGACGGGATCTGAGAGTCTGAAATTAGAGGTTATATAACAGTCCTCAGAGTGGGAAAGCCTTTGTCCCATTGGAGCCAACGTACAGCCTGGAGAGGGTAGCGCCAGGGGTCAGCCTTCCAAAAGAAAAGAAGGAAGAAGGAAAGAAAGAATGAGCACTAAGAGAGGCTGGCTTGATTCCTCCACCCATTTTAGATTCCTGATCCTGTAAAGATGCTTTGTGTGGGGTTTTTCCACCAATAACACTGACTCTGGACTTCCTCTCTATGACTAGAGAAAAACCCAGTAAGGGATTAATATCTAACATTACACAAAAGAATGTTTGGTCCCTTGATGTGAAAACCTCTGTGGAGTGAGTTACAGATTGTAAAACGTCTCCATTTTGTGGTGTAATAGGAGAGTGGGATTCCAAGAAAGGGGGAAAGGATAGGGGTTGGGGCCCAGGGGAGGGGGTAGCTTTGGGAAAGCTGCAAGAGGGGGGCCATAGCACAAAATGAGGCTCTGTTTCTAACTTTTTCTGCCTGCTGAGACATCAGACCACCTCCTAAGGGCAGATTTACCTCTGCCATGTAACACTGACAGCCTTGCCTATGGAGGTTTGCCCAAGAGAAGATGGAGAAGAGAGGAAATATGGCAGACAACATGATGCAGTAGAAAGAATGCTAGGCCTGAATATGAATTTTGTTTCTGCCATTTACTAACCTCTCTGGACCACAGTTCCCCATCTGTGAAATAAGGGAGTTGGACTAAGTGACTCCAAGATCCCTTTCAATTCTCTTTGCCTCAGTTTCCTTATCTGTAAAAATAAGGAAGTTGGATTATATGGCCTCTAGTATATGCCTATATGTCCTGTACCATATACCCTTCCAACTCCTAATCTATGCTCCTGAGATGCTATAAACTCATGAAGGGAGAGGGGTTTAATTAGATATGGAAAAAGAGCTAGTGTGTACATTTTGGCCCAGGGAGAGTATGGACTAGTGATACATACTCAAAGTAAGAGGGTCCCTATGTCCAAGGCACCTATGTCCACCTTGTCCAAACCCCTCATTTTTGAGAATTTCAGATCACATGAAGAGGAAAGGCTGAAGACTAGATTTGAACGCAAAACCCCTTAGTCCAGAGTCAATAATGTTCTTCCTGCTGAACTTTTCCTGCCATAGATTCAGACGTAGAGAAAGTCACATGGCTCTGGAACCTTGAGGTTCAACTGGGATTTTTCTTTAGAAGTGAGAGGCAAGGAGGGTCAAGCATCTGTCCAGGAGCAGTGGGATGGCACAGGATAGGTCAAGGATTCACCCAGGAGGAAGGGGGTTATGTTCAAGGGTATGTTGGCCAGTGTGACTGGATCACAGAGGAAGTAAAAGGAAATGTAGGATGATTAGAGAGAAGGAAGAGACCAGAGAAAGGAATTTATATTGAAGGTGGAGATAATGGTGTGGGGGGGAGGGGAGGGGATGGAAGACTATTGAGGGAGATGACAATGGTTTTTCCATGCTTTAGGAAAATCCCGTTGGTGGCTAAACTGAAGATAGAATGGAAAAGGGAGAGACTGGAGCAAGAACAACCAGAATGTGATTGGAAAAGTACAGAAAAAAGGAGATGAGGTCTGGAATTAGACTGGGTATAAGCTGAGGACTGTATTTTAACTCTTTGTATCCCCAGGGCTTAGCCCAGTGCCTGGCACATTTGTGGTTGTTCAGTTGTTTCAGTCATGACTGATGCTCTACCATGCCATATGGAGTTTTTTTGGAAAAGATACTAAGGTGGTTTGCTATTTCCTTCTCCAGCTTATTTTAAAAATGAGGAAGCTGAGTCAAAGGGTTAAGTGATTTACCCAGAGTCAAGAGGGCCAGATATGTAGATCTGAGAATCATCTATACAGGGATGATCATTGAATCCATGGGAGTTGATGAGGTCAACAAGTAAGGTAGCATAAACTGGGAGGGGGAGAAGAGAGAGGAATGGAATAGTGTAAAGAGAGGGGAGACACAGAGAGAGAGGGAGAATAGGTATCAGAACAGAATCTTGGGGGCATCCATAGTTAGTCAGCATAATCTGGATTTTAAAAAAAAAACACTGGTAAAGAGACTGAGTGGTCACACAGGTAGGGGAGCCAGGAGAGAGCAGTGTCACAAAAACCTAAAGAAGACAGACGGACTCTCCAGGAGAAAGGAATCAACAACGTCAAAGGCAGCCGAGATGTCAAGAAGGATGAAGAGTGAGAAAAGACCAACAGATCTGACAATAACAGATCATGGGTAACTTTGATGAGGGCACTTTCATCTGAATGATAGTGTCAGGGGTCAGACTGAAGAAAGTTTAGAATGAAGTGAAAGAAAAGAAAGTGGAGACACCAAGGATGGATGACTGTGTTGAGGTTATCCGAGAAGAGGAGGAAACATGTAGGGGAGAATTATTGGAAGAGTTGGATTAAGTGAAGATTCTCTCTCTCTCTCTCTCTCTCTCTCTCTCTCTCTCTCTCTCTCTCTCTCTCTCTCTCACTCTCTCTCAAATGTGAAAGCAATGTAGGTGTATTTTTAAATAACAAGGATGAAGACAATAGATAAGGAAAGATTAATAATTAGAGAAAGAATAAGGATGAGAGAGGGAGCTCTCATGGGAAATGCAGATGAAGATGGAAATATGAGTGAATATGAGGAAGGGGCTTGGACTTGGCAAGAAGAAGGGACATTTTTTCATATGAGGCAGAGGTGAAGGAGATGATTAGAGTAAGTGTCTAAATGAAGAGATGTGAAGAATAAATGTCTCCAACATCCCTGCTAACACCCAATTTAAGACTGCTCTGGAATTGATTGTCTCTCCTTGACGTGACATGAACATATCTTTTCATAATATTCTTTGTCCTATTAACACCATACTGTATGTTCATCCTTCATTGCCAAAGAAGACCATGCCATCAGAGAAATGATGACAAGACTTGCACTTGACTTTGTTTTGAGTGAGGGAGAGCTGTGCAGGTCACCAGCCTCACTTCTCCTCCAGAGCCATCTGAATCCAGTGACCAGATATTCATCAGGATGAGGCAATTGGGGTTAAGTGACTTGTCCAAGGTCACACAGCTAGTGACTGTCAAGAATTTGAGGTGAGATTTGAGCTCAGGTCCTCTTGACTCCTGCACTGATGCTCTATCCACTGCACCACCTAGCTGCCCTAACACCATACTATGGATAACTGATTGACGTTGATGGTCAGTTCAAGAATGATTAGCAAATATTTTTGGACTGGGCCTTTTAAGAGGAGTCCTAGGAAGACAGGACAAATCAGAGCTGAAAGAGAAAAGAGAGCTATGCTCAGAGGGCAGGCTACAATTCCTGGAGCTAGGCTGAGAAACCATGTCATCCCAGGAGTGGTCAGATCTAGAGGCAGGAGTGGAGCAATGAGGAGATCCTAGAATGACTGAGAGCTGAAGAGAAGGAGCATCAAGGGAGAAAACTGCAACATGGAGGAGCACACCCAGACCATGTCCTTCACCAAAACTGTGAGTCATGCAGACTGTGTATGTCTAGAAAGAGAATAGTCAACTCTCTAGTGGCCTCTAGTGATTCCTCCTGTCAGGAAATCCTCTATTCCAGGGAAGTACTGTAAGTCTGGAGGAACGTATAGACTCCTTGAGGAAGGGAAGCTTGACCCTCTAGCATACCCAAGTACTTTCCCTCTGGGTGGGGCCCATCCAGGGTAGTACCATAAATCTTAGACATCTAGACAGGTTCCTGAGGAGACACCAGAGAAGGAAGGGAGTTATTTTGACTGTTTATGATCACTAATATGAAGTCTCTTCATTTTCTGTCAGCTCAAATACAACCCCTCTGAGATTTGGTGTATTGTTAACCTTATATGTTTTCATGGGAGCTGAGTTCCCTTTAAAGGTTTTTTTTTCCTGTAAAAAACTAGACCCTATCTAAATTCTAATCTTCCAAAGGAATGAGCCTATATGTGTGTGTATATATAATGTGAGAAGTCTCCAAGAATAACCTTGGTCCTTGTGATATCAGAGCTTTGATTCTTGGCTTCAAACGGACATAAGGGCGAGCTGATTGTGATCCAGTTTCCATCCAATCTGCTGACCTCATTTCTAATTGTCAAATAAAATGGTCCCAAATATCAAGTTGGGAGACCATCAGGATGGAGGACTTGGTCCACATATTGTAAATCCTGTTAAAAATGTCCTTTGGTACTTCCTTTGTGCACCAAATACAAACTAGGTCTCACTCCCACACACGCGGTGAGTGTCCAGTTGGGGAGACCTTGTGTGCACTCATCAGAGGCCCTGTGACCGAGCCAAAAGAGCAGAAGAGATCAGAATTCAGGATTGCTTTCTGATTCCACAGCTACCACTCCCATGAAGGGAGCACCACTGTTAGCCACTCCTCCACAGGACAGGTGTCATTGCCTCTCCAGAAGCTCTTTACCTTTGATCAACAAGTTGAACCAACACTTGTCTAACAAGTTTTAGGTAGAGACCCAAGGGTTATCCTACTACACAATTTCAATGAAAGTTATTCTTAATTTTTAATGGTTCAATTAAATTCAATAAATATTAATTATCTACTGTGTGCAAGCATTGGGATATATGCTGAAAATGCAAAAATCCAAAAGAAACAACTCCTGCTTCCATGGAACAAAATTCCGCTCTCACATATAGCTGTGTGCTACAGTATTTGCAAATGTGATCACCTAAAGGGTAGGAACTGTGTAATTGCTTTTTATTTTGTCCGTGGTATTTGGCTCACCATCATGCACACCCAGAAACTCACTTTAGCCCTAAATTTTTGCTTCTGATTTCTGGGCTCCATCAACACAATGGTGTAACTAAAAACCTTTCCTACCTTCTTAGCTCTGTAACAAAAAGACAAGTCTTCCACCTAAATATCAATGTTACAAGAGAATGTCCATTAACCAGGGAATGCTTAAATGCTGACATGTGGATATAATAATAGAATACTATCTAACCTTTGGAAATAACAACTATAAAGAAATCAGAGAAACAGGAGAAGACTTATTTGAACTGATGCAAAGAAATGAAAGTCTGGAGAATGACAATAGCTAACTTTTACAAAGCACTTTAAGGTAGGCAAAGCAGATTACATATATAATATATATAATATATGATATAATATTATATATATACATATATAATCTTACTAAAAATGACCATGTACTAGCAAAGGGGTACCTAACTCTGTTCTGTATTAAGATTCAAGTATTGCAAATCAAATGTTCACATGCACACATTCAACACCACTCGGTATTATAGAGTAAGTCCTAAGCTCTTTCCAGCTCTCAGAGAGTTGGCTGCCTCTCTCTTCTTAAGTTCATTCCTCTCTGAGTTGTAATGCCTTGTCTCATTGATCTGGGGTTCATAGTGATGATTACCAGTCATCCCTTGGTTTAGCTACCATCCTAATAGGAATCCTGCTTCTTTTCAGCACATCACTGACTTTAGGCTTCTTTGATTCACCCCTAACTCAAGGACATATTAAATATTCAATAAAATTAAACAAAAAGTAATAAAAGTGGAAGTATTAGTCAACATGTTAAAAAAAAAAAGTCTAGATTCCATTTTCCTTTTGATTCATAGGCACAGCCCTCCTCAAGACAGAACGTTTTCTGGGCTGCTGGTCATCTTTTCTCATTCTTTCCCCCAGCTGGAAGATGGAAGATAAGATCCAATTGTTTTGGAATTAAGCTTTCTTTCATTCTCTGTCTATTCTTATGATGTTAAGGCTCCAGTGTTTTGCTCAGAGAATGACAAGAACCCAGATCCAACCTTACTGTTTCCCCTGAACTTGGTCATAAACTGACCTAAATTCTGTTTCACTTTCATGGTCAGGAAACCCTCAAGGTATAATTCAATTTAAAAAACACTAATTAAGCAGCTAAGTGCTAGGCACTTGTGATACAAAGATAAATACAGTTGCTTCACTCAGTTATCTTAAATTTTATTGAAGAAGGTGGGAAGGGTGTGTGTGTGTGTATGCACATGTGTGTGCATGTGCATGCATGCACACACGCATGTCAGTACACACACAAAAAGAATATACATATAGAAAATTAAATATAAATTGCATACAAAGCAATTCATGGGTAAATGGACTGGATGTAACATGAAGGTAGTTTATTAACAATAGAATAGACTTCCAGAAGGCACAACAGAAGGCTAAGGACACTGGCAGAATGAATCTGACTTAGTTGGGCAGAGAGGAACAGAATGGAAGGGAGGGAAGGGAAGGGAGTTTTTGACCAGGCAAGCCTAAAACTCAGGGAGATTGTGAACGGAGTCACACATAGAAAAAAAAGAGAATGCCTTGTCTTTCACAACAGCAAAGCAAAAACAGAAGCAAACAAAAAACTCTCCAGAGCAAAAAGTGAAAGCAGGGTAGAATTGAGAAAATGTGCTTTGAGAGGCAAGGCAAATGGCAGGTCCCTGGGCCTGCCCAATGTTAAAGACAGGCACCAGTGGAGTCCTGGTTATAGAGGGGTGACTTACTATCCTCCCAATCTTCAGCCAGGTCAACTCTGTCCCAAGGCTCATTCTAATGTCCAATGGGAGCCTTGAACATAGATTAAACACCTCCTGGCCACTTCCTCGTGGTTGAAGTCTGGGAGTCCTACATCTGGAATGCACAAGAGGTAGCAAACAGTGTGAGGGAATTGTCATGCTTTGGGTAGGGCTGAGCACCTTCCTTTCCTTTTCCCTTTCTCATCTCCTTCTTGGATCTGGTGATCCCTTGTATGTGAGTGCTCTTCCTGGACAGTCCTCACTGAAGATGGTAGCCTTCTATAGACACACACCCCTTCCAGAAGAGAGCAGCTCCAATGTTCTTGCCAATCCTGGGGAAGCAGTGATGACTCAGACATCCCTCTTTTCAAGGCAGCTGGGGAGGGTGGGGGGACTGCAGATGTGGAAACTATAGATGTGGAAAACTGCGTACAGTGTAAACGCATGGGCATTTTGTTCATTACTGTTCATATTTGTTTGCTTCTCTTCTAAGTGAAGATATTGGTGGGGAGGGGAATTTGGGGGGGAGAGGGAAGGAGTAAATAAGGGAATGAAAAAAATCAATAAATCTTTAAAAAATAGAATGAAGCCATTTCATGCCATGTTTTTTCTTCCTCCATGCTCTGGGACATGCTTCCTCTATCCTGCCTGGACAACGACATCCTTGTAAAAATCTTCTGATCCCTTCCATGACCTGCTGAGGGCCCTGGGACCTCCTGACAAGCTCCTGCTTCTTTCTTCAAGCTCTGCCCTTCAGAAAACAAGCCCCCGTTCTGTTTCTGGAGCCAGAGGTCAATCCCTTCCTCTTGCCTCTGGTGACAGGAGATTCTGTTCTCTTCCCTCCATTTAAGCATATAACATGCCCTCCAGTAAGTGCTAATTAATACATCTGTTTGCCTCACTGAGCAGCGGAAAGGCATCAATTTAACTGTGATTCACATTGCTCCCTCCAGTGCATCTGCAGATTTCTGGGCATGAATCAAGAGAGGTGCTTGACTGCCGAGCCCCTTCCAAGAGCCAATGACGGTACTCATTAAGTAATGGTGTTGTCTTTTAGTCAGGTAACGGAAGGGGAAAGGTCAACATGAAATCGGTGCAGAGAGGAGTCAGCCAGGAGGAAAAAGGGAACTCGGCCATCCCACCCTTCCCTCCTCTTCCTCATCTTCTGGAGAACCATCTCTTGGGGAGGGTAAAAGAGCTCAGCATAGATCCTTTAGTGGAACAGAATCTTTACCTTGGAAGATCTTCAGATCTAGATGAATTCTCGTTCCGTGTGTTCTAATCCTATCACAGCCAACAAGTGCGTTCCCAAGAACATTCACACATTCAGCACCACACAATGCTACAGAGTAGTCCTGAGTTCCCTCAGAGCTGGAGTCAGCTTGAAAGACTCTGAGAGGATGATGAGAGACTGAGGACTCACAGGAGCACATGATGGTGGCTCTTCTTGATTCTTAGAATGAACCAGTGCTTCTCTGGAAATAACCACCCTAGTTTAACACAGGCTGTCTAGAGAAAGTTGACTTTGATTGTCTATACTAAATGAAAAGACCAGTAACACATTTGTGCCATAGACCTGAAAACACCAGTCCTGGATGCCCAGTGTCTAGAGGAGAGGAAGCAGAAAGTCATCAGAATCTCCTGGAAGAATGTTGAATTTGGAGTCCAGAGACTCTACCTGAGAGACTTTGGGTAAGTCAACTAACTTCTCTAGCCTCAGTTTCCTCTTTTCACAAATGAGGAGACTGGACTTGATAATCTTTAGGGTCTTCTTGGCTCTTCAATCTATGACCTTCTATATCCAATATGACCCAGCTGTAATGCTGACCCCTCCAGGAAACTTTCCTAGTCCTCCTGTCAGTCAGTCATCCAGTCAGCGATCATTTATGAAGTGCCTAATATGTGCCAAGCTCTGTGGATACAAAAAGAAGCAAAAGACAGTCCCTGGCCATGATTTAAGAAAATTCCAAAAGACTCATGATAGAAAATGCCTTCTGGAGTCTGAAGGCAGAGTGAAGCAGGCTAGTTTCTCTCTCTCTCTCTCTCTCTATCTCTCTCTCTCTCTCTCTCTCTCTCTCTCTCTCTCTCTCTCTCTCTCTCTCATTTTTTCCTTTCTCAGGTTTTTCTCTTTTGTTCTGATTCTTCTTTCACAACATGACTAATGTGGAAATACGTTTAATATGATTGCACAAGTATAACCTATGTCAGCTTGCTTACCATCTTGGGGAGAGAGAGGGGGAAATTTAGAACTCAAAATCTTACTAAAGTGAATATTGAAAACTAAAAATTAATTATTATTTTTTTTAAAGACAGGCCCTGCCCTCAAGGAACTAAGAGTCTAATGGGGGAGAGAACATGCAGACAGCTATATAAAAACAACCTACAGACAGGATATCTAGGATGCACTTAACCAAAGGAAGGCACTGGGAGGATGAGGGGCTGGGAGAGGCTTCCCGTGGAAGGTGGGATTTCCCTCATGAAGAAACCTTTCCTTTCCTGTCATTTTATTTCTTGCTTCACATAGGCAACTGTCCTTCTCTGTTTGGTCTTACAGTGACTCATCTGTCCCTCCAAACTCCTGGCAGGCAGTCTTGGTATCTTCTTAACTTTGAGCTTTCTTGAAAAATCACAAGCATATAGTTGGGGCTTAATAGGTGGTTGTTTGCTTTGGGTTGTGTTTTGATTGCTTTTTAGCAGGCTGATTTTCCCAGCAGTCATTGCTGGGCAGGCTTGGCCATGAGTAATCCACAGAGAGTGAAATCTATCTGTCATCAGTTTATCTTTCTACAGTTTACCCAGTCACTCATGATTGAAATCTTAGCATCCTCCCTGGCACTCACTTTTCTCTCACCTGTCACATCCAGTATCTCCCCACCCCTGGTCTTCTATCCATCCCTCAAACCAGCCCCCCAGAACAGGTCCTCATCAACCTTGTTCATGTTGTTTCTGGTGACTGAAATGTCTTCTCCTTAGGAAGGTGCATGTTTTTGTTATATTCAGATACCCCAAGAATCTACAAGCAGATTAGAGCAGCTTGTTTGGGCAGGAAAGGGTACTCTCTGGCCAGTGCTTGTCTCAGTGATCTAGACTGCAAACTGCAAACTAAGGAAGGATGGAGGAAAAGGGAGCTGTCTAACAGGATACCCTGGTGGCCTCTCCTCTAGTTTGTTTTTTCTAGATTCCCCCGTAATGCAGCAAGCTCCTTGAGATCAGGGGCTGCCTTTCTGCCTTTCTTCCTGTCCCGAGCACTTAGCAGGGTGGTTGCCACACAGTAGGTACTCAATAATGCCAGCTAAAGGATGGTGCCTCCTGAACAGCCCAGACTGGCCCTGCTCAGAGTAGTCCCTCTTGAGGCAAATGGCTTTGAAATTAAGAAAAGCATGGGGACAACTGCCCAATCCAGGGGATGGCGCAGCTGCCCCCTTTCCAAATCTATGTGGTTCCATTGAAGATCTCAGATAGATCCACGTTCTCATTCCTGCATCATCAGAGGATTAGAGGGTTGGGGATGGGGGGAGGGGACAATGAAGCACTTTTCCAAACTTTAATTTTTGCCCATTTGCTTCACAACGTTATGTAGCATGCATTGTACAATTTCACTCCTATCTTGTGACCAGGGACAATGCCCTTAGATCTCTATCTCTCCAATCCAATACTGTTACTATGTGCAAGGCACTGTCTTGGGCACCTGGAACCATACTTTGGACATTGTAGGAGTTTTAGAAAAACTTGCTGCTGCTGAATGAGTAGGATGAGAATTGCCTTAGATGGTCCATTGGGTGGTCAGAAGATCTTAGGAGGCCTCTACCTATATATTTGTTCCAAGGCTTCCCAAAGGCTGGCCCTTAAAGTAGCAGTAATAGGAAGGTGTCCCTGCTGTAAGAAGCAGGGCTGCGGATTGACATAAGGAGCTCCAGATGATCCCTGGAATTGGGATGAGGATAGGGATCTGGGTAGGGTAACTCTAGCCAGGAAATCCAAAAAGGAACTCGGCTCTTGGCCTGAAGAAGCAGTGTTTGCAAAGTGTGTATAGGGAAAGCTCGCACTATGGGATGCCATTCGCATCCTCACCAAAATAAAGGTCTCCAATCTCACACCTCCTCTAGGCAGCTAGTATTCACTTGCAAAAAAATCGGAAAACAACCACAAAAACCCTGAAACTGTTTTTAAAAATAAAAACCATAAGGGTGGGAATTCTTTGCTTTGTTGCTTTGTTGAAAGAAAGTCCTTGATAATATTACCCAGGAAGCCACCTTTTAGATTGTTTTACCCCCCTCCCTCTCTTTCCTTTCTCTACCTCCCTCCTCTCCTCCCTTCATCTCTTCTTCCTTCCTTCTAAAAATTAAATTCCTGCTATGCACCGAGCATCGAGCTAGGCACTAGTGGAGATAGCCAAAGACAAGTGTCTGTTTTCCTAGGAATACCTGTGCAGACTCACAGATGGGTGCTGCACCGTAGGGAAGGAGAGTGTGATATGCCTCTAAAACCCTGGACCTAGTAACAATCCCACCACCACCCATACTTGACGACTCTTAATGGAAGACATTGATTTACTTTTTGTCTTTGTATTCTTAGAACCCACTACAGTACTTGGCACAAAGGAAGTGTTTTTTTTTTCTTTTTAAATGAATGGATGGGTTTGGAATGATAGTAACTAGCTATGAATCCTGACTGCTCCGGATGATCTGTGACCTTGGTCAGGTTCCTTTCTTTTTCTGGAACTCAGTTTCCTCATCTTTATTTCTTTCAGTCCCAAATGCTCATATTTGCACATAGTAGGCGTTTAATAAATAATTACTAAACTACAGATCATTTCTTCTCAGTGCCTGCAATGCTCTCCCAGGTTACCTCCACCTCCCATTTCCCTTCAAGATTTCAGATAAAATGTTACCTGACCCTCCTGGTCTTTCTTGAACCCTCAAATGTGGGTGCTCCACTCAACTAGGAACTGATATTTATTCTCTGCGTAACCAGCATGACTTTATGCAGCTGTATGTCCAGCAGCAGCCCCCATGGGGGGAGTTTGATTGCCCTTCCAAGGCCACCAGCTAGGATTGGACTGTGAACCCATTCCAAGGGGGACCCCAACCCAAATCAGTGAGACATACTTGTTGACCAAACCAGAGATAGTGACTCTGCAGGAAATACTGAAAAACAATGATTGAAAGGTTTTTATCCAGCAGTGTGCTATGTCTACCAGGGCACTAGTACTATTCATCGTGAGAAAGAGCAGGGATGTGTGCTTGGATCAAGATTACAGAGCCCTGAAGGGCCATGAGCAACCAGAATCGATACACCCAACCTTTGAGATCTGACCTAGAAGACAGTTGCCTAGACCATACAAATGCAGGCTCTCTCAGTAGAATGGGAGCTATATGAGGACAGGAACTATTCTCTATTTGCTTATTTCCTTGGTTGTTTCTATTTGTCCCTAGTCCCTGGCATGCACAGTACCTTGTAGGTGCATAATAAATACTGTTAGATTGGATTGGGATGGTGAAAATCACCAAATCTGACCTCTGTGGGAGCATGGAACTGTGTAAATCTGATCTGGGTCCAGGAAAGTGATCTATGGGAAACAATCTTTCAAATCACATATGGCCCTAGACCATCTTTGGAAATGTTCTTATTTTAATACCTACATCCCAGTAGAAGTGGTTTTCTGTGTAATCCAGTGCATTTTATTTCATACATTTGAAGACATAAGATCAATCCTGTCTCCCTATATGTCCAAGTTTGGAGGCAGTAAATACTGTCTCATGGTCCCAGATGGAATTGTGGTCCATGCTATAAAGGAGCTCTGGTTCCAACTGTTCCTGTTGCTCCTGTTCCCTCTCAGTCCCCACATAGAGGCAATGAATCTTTGCCAACATCCACAAATAAAGGGTGGACAGGTAGGATTGCTCACCCAAGAAGTTCTGGGTTCACAGAAGGATGAGGCCACCTCAAGTCCCCAGGAGACTGGGAGAGTTGAAGATCAAGCTTGAGAACATGGATACTATTCTCACATCCCAGAGCTGATGTCCAACTTGTGCTGGGAAAAAGAAAAATCCTACCAAGCCATAGCTTCAAGATCCAAGATATGTTCTCTGGGCAGGAATCATGCAGCATCTGAGTCAGGCTGCCTCTGATGAAGGAGGGATAGTCAGTGACTATCATAAGATGGCCTTTTTTTCTTTTCTGACAGAGTGTGTGATTTCCTGCCTGACTCTCAGGATCCTGTGTAAAATGCCTGACTTTGACCCTAGCTCAACTGTCAGACTCTATTTGGAATTCAGCTTGAACCTTGTCTTCTCCTTTGGGAGACGTCTTTGTCCTTTGTTAATTCTGAACTCCCCACCTTACTTACCCTTCGCTTTTCCAGTGGGAATGGAGTAGGGAACCTGCTACTTAAAATCTAATACTGAGGATAAAGCAGGTGTACACATAGCCCCTAGGACAGTCATCTCACACATGTGAAGCATACAGAAAAGCTGCTCTCCATTCACAAGGTCTTCTGAGTTCACATCCTCTCAAGAGTGTCTACCACTGTGTTCATTTTCACTAGCTAGTGAACAATCAAAGGCATTTAATAAAACAAGATGGTAAGAAAAGTTGCAGCCGATTTCCCCATAAAACTGGAGTGTCCGCATAGATGTATACAGATATCGATATTGATATATATGTATGTGTGTATGTGCATTGTGTATATATGTATGTGTGTATATATTTATATACATTATATCTCTGGGAAGAGGGGGCACACTGAGAAATACACCCAGAGAAAGGAATAACTAACAGTGTATACTTGTATCAGCCCATGAGAGCCAATTGCCAAATTTTCAGCAATTTTGTGAGCCAATTGGTAAACACAGGTAATTGTGTGTTTTCAAAAAAAAGAAAGAAAGAAATTGGTGATCACCAAAGAAAAGTATATTTTCAGTATATTATTGCCTACTTTAAATGACTGTGTTTTTAATAATGAATATTTGAAAGTGAAGTAATTGCATTTTGTCCTAAAGGTACTAATATAATGCTGAGGAAAAAAGTCTAGAGTAGCTACAAAGTTGTTAGAAAAATTTTCCAAAATCATTATTTCACCCATTTGAGTCATCAATTCTAGTTCTTACTTGATGAGTCAATATATGAAATAAAACAAGTTAATTGTTTTAAAATATTTCTGTATAAAATTTATTCCACTAATCACCAATGCAACAAAAATCAAACCAACCTAGAAATTGTACCTAAGAACTTGAAATTGAAATTATTAAAAATTGATGAAGTACTAGAACCAAGATGAGCAACAAGCACTTTAAATACACTACTGCTGCATGATCTATGTATTCTGAACCATATCTGTATTTTTCTTCTTCTTTGGAAAAGAGATGAGCTGATATTAATTTCTCACAAAACCTAACTTTAATAATTGGCATTCTTGAAGAATTTTCATTACTTTCAACTCTATTGCAGTTAAGATGAACTAACATTTAGAAAGTACAAAAATTAATCAAATGTACCATAAGAGCTTTGGAAATTTTAAAGATCAGGACTGGGAAGTATAAATCTCAAATTGAAGATCTGACAAAGCCAAATCAATTTAAAGGCAGTATATTTAGTAAAAAATAATTAATTTAATGCTCTTCCTATGAATATTTATGTTACTAGAAAATATATTTCAACACATGAACAAATATCTTTTATTAGAAGCAATGAAATTATTTGTAACTCATTTGATTTATTTTACCTTATGAAGAACTAACTATACCAAGGAGAGTTGGTAGGAAAAAAAAGTATCATTTAAGTGAAATTTTAAAATGTGGGATTTATTTGAATGATTTTCAGGATTTTGCAGATAATAGCATAGCATCAATGCTCCAACCGTGGAGGGATTTAAACTGTTTCTGAACATCCTTCGTCCTGTTCACCGGGAGCAACATGTGTATGAAGGCTTATTTGACTTAGAATTAAAGAGTAGTCACTAATTTACAGGCATAACTGATAGCTCATCTGGACCTCTTCCAAACGATTTTTAGAGGACTGTATTTCAACAAATCACCAGAGGGGTCTGAAATTCTATGGTTTTTCTAGTTTCTCAAAATCCAGTGCAAATTAAAGGGAAGGGGGAAATCAAGGAAACAACACTAAAGACAACAACAATTACTCAGTGTTGGATGCTAACAAGACGTCTTCTTCCATCTCAGTCCTTTATTCTAAATTCCCAGATTTATGATTTATATGATCAACCTCCAAAGATTTGTTCCGCTCTGCACAGAGATCATTATAATAAAAGTTAGAATATATAAGTCCATATAAAGAATATAAAAACTCTGCATTCAGAAGTGGTCGCAGCTTGGAGAGTCAACTATTAAATTTTTAGTGTGAACATTTGCACAATAAAAGAGTGCAACATTTTATTGAAAATATCAGTAAACTCCACAAATCAGATCTTAGTATATTGTTTTGTTGATAGTCTAGAGACCAGATGAGTCAAACACACAGCCTGTAACACTGGAGTACAGCAGAAGCAGATTGAGATATAATTGGGAAACTTTTAACAAAATAAGTAACAATAGAACACAGATAATGTCTATATGTGGCTTCCTAAGTCAATATGTGGCCAGCAGGAATCCTTTTTTAAGGTTTAGTGGCTTATATTTGAGTTTGATACCACTAGTCTAGACTAAAAAAAGTGATGCAGAAAATGTTGCAACAATACAGACTAAACTTAAAAATATGCTGTACGTACCTTTTGTTTTCTAGAGAGGTGGTTGTTAAACATTAACCAGAACACTCTTGTCTGAGATAAAATAAAGGAAATAACTCCTTCATTTAGAAGCAAGAGGGAAGATGATCTGGACAAGGTATTGTACAAGCTAAATTTTGAAGTCTGAGGAGGAAGTCAATGGATAGAAATTGTGGAGGCCATTTTAAATGCAAAGAATAATGAGAAGATAGACATGGGACATGGCACATTTGCAGGGAAGAGTTAGCAATATATTCTAACTGGAGCAGGACATTTTTGAGTGACAGTAAAGAAGAAAGGTTATATAATGAAAGGTTTTGAATGACAAAATAAAAAGTCTGGTTTCTATTTAATAGGTCATGGGAATGATTGGAGGTTTTTGATTAAACTGGTGGCATGATTATACTTTAAACCTGAATGATCAACCAGGCAATGTTGTATAAAATGAACCAAAACTGGGAAGGGGGAAGCAGGAGGAAAGGAAATGCTGCTGGGAAGGAGTTGCAGGGCCAGGCTGGAGTCATGGTGGCAGGAAAGCTAAGGAGTGGCCAGAGATGAGTGGTGTAAAGCAGGGAATGCTGATAGGCCTTCATGAGTAGATGTGGTGGATGAAGGAGCAGACTTAAAGATGGCTTCTGGCTCATGAGCCTGGGTGTCAGCATGGGTGACAATGCCATTGACAGAGACAGGGATCTATAGAAGGTAAGCAGAATTCAGGAGGAATTGGACACCATCAATTATAGGCATGTTGACCTTGAAGTTTTGAGGGCATACCCAGGGGGAAATGTCCAGAAGCACTACATGCTCTCATTGTGCACCTGAGGTGGAAAGGATTCAAGCAGGAAAAGTCAAATAACACGAGTAGATTTGCGTATTTATATATGTGCATGTATTTGTGTGTATATGCAAATGTGTGTCTAGATTCATTTATATGTGTGTGTATATGCAGGTACCAATATGCGTATATTTATATCTATCAATATATGTCAGTGTATTTCTCATGACAGAGAAATAGAGCCCTTTTCATTAAATACTCTCTAATTCTTGAGTTTTATTAGTAAATTATGAGTCCTTTGAGGGAAGGGACAGTCTGACTTTTTCTCTTTATATCCCCAGCATCCAGAATATTGTCCATATATAATGGTTTGATAAATAATCTTAACTCACTAATTGATTGTTGAGAGAGAATCTAAAGAGATTTTTTAAAAAAGATTAATCATAAAACACAATTTCTACCCCAAAATTTTCTTCCAGTTGCAGATGATAATATATTTTTGGTGGTCATGCATGAAATGTTCAAAAAAGTTACAAACAACTTTAGGAGACTGTCTGATTTCACATGGGATGCAAAAATCAAGACATGATTTCTTTTTTCCTTTATGGGACAGCTGAGGGAGATAAAAATGATGGCTTTTCCATTTTACACAACTGAAGGGTGTAACTTACTTTATGTAACCTTATCTTTCTTTGAGTGTATATCCTGGAACTCTCTTCCTCCTCGGCTGTGTCTCCTGGCTTCCTTCTCTTTCATCAATTCCCACCTTCTGCAAGAAGCCCTTCCCTGTCCTCCTTAATTTTAGAGCCCTTTCTCTCTGAGATAACCCCTGATCTCTCCTGTATATATCTTCTTGGTACGTAGTTGCTTGCATGTTGTGTCCCCAATGGACAGTGATCTCCTTGAGGACAGGGGTCATTTTTGCATTTCTTTGTATACTTAATACAGTTTCTGGCACATTGTAAATAAATAATAAATACTATTTGATGGGACTATTTATAAATTGATTCATGATGCCCCTATGGAGATGAACTCCTTTTTTTGTTTAAGGAATCCTTTAAGATGTCTCATTAAATCCAGGTTTTAGTATGTGGCTTCCTTTGGCCAAAAGCAAGGTGCATTTTATATCTTTTGACGTTTTGATGAGTCCATGTTTCATCAGTAAGGGTGCTCCCTTGGCAGATAGAGATCACAGTCTCTCCCAGTATTCTTTTCTGGAATGGTATTTGTTCATAAATCTTCCCAGAGGGAATCACCCAACTTGCTGGAGGCACTTCTTGCTTTCCCTTAACATCGTGAGGATGCCTTATCAATTAAATCATGCACTTTTGTAAAAATAGTAAATAGTTCATTATTGCTCAATGCCTTTTCATGTTGAAAAAGTGAACTGACCTCATGGTTAGTATTTTCTTAATCTAAATATTACACAAAATTCCAGAGTTTTATAATGTTGAAGGAAATATTGCAAGATTGCTTTGTTTATCCCCAAGGCTATCGATGCAATAGCTAAAAATCACCTAAATCAACCCAGACAGATAAAAGATACTCTAAGTCCTCCCATCTCAGCAGAGGACTTTGCATAATTTCTTTGAAGGAAACATTCCTAGATCTCATGGCCATAAAATTCTTCTATATTCAATTAAAATTTCTCTAGATGGCAGAGTAGCAAGACACACCTATTCTTCTTCCCCCACAGCCTCTAAAATACCTGTAAAAAATGACTCTAAACAAATTCTAGAGCAGCAGAAGCCTCAAAACAACAGAGTGAAAGAGATCTCCAGCCCAAGGTAGCCTGGAAGGCCAACAAGAAAAATCTATTGCACAGGGAGCAGAGCAGAGCACAGCCCAGGGAGCCCAGCCAGCCTTGTCCATGCCACACTGGCAGGAACAGGACTGGAACAGGCCTTGGGCACAGAATCCCAGGCAGCAACTGTGGTTCTCAGATCCTTCCACCCACAAACACCAAAGACAGTTTCAAAGGTCAGTGAGAAAGCTTTTTCACCTGGGTGAAAAGGAGCAGAGTCTTCCCCTAGCCTTAGCCCCAGTTGGTGATGGGGCAGTGTCCATTTTTGGAGCCCTTGGTCTAAAGTCCCTGGGGGAATTGAATCACTGAGCTGGGTCTCAGGGTGTCATCCCTGAGGTGAGGAAGAGTGCTGGCTGGCGGGGTGGAGCTGGTGGAGGATCTGGAAAGGGAATTCTACTTGCAGATCCTGGACAGAAAGTAGCTTCCAGACCACAGCACAGGCCAGGAGAGCAGCAAACTCCTCTCCCTTGATTGTGCCACTTTTGAGGAACTGAGAACTTACAGGTCCCCAGAGTATACCCACCTCTTGACAAAGGACCCAAAAGTCAAACAACTGGCTGGGAAAATGCCTAAAAAGGGGGAAAAAATAAGCCTATAGAAGGTTACTTTCTTGGTGAACAGGTATTTTCTTCCATCCTTTTGGATGAGGAAGAACAAAGCTTACCATCAGAGAAAGACATAAAAGTCAAGGCTTTTGCAACCAAAACCTCCAAAATAAATATACAATGGTCTCAGGCCATGGAAGAGCTCAAAAAGGATTTTGAAAATCAAGTAAGAGAGGTGGAGGAAAAATTGGAAAGATACATGTGAGTGGTACAAGAAAATCATGAAAAGCAAGTCAACACCTTGCTAAAGGAGACACAAAAAACATGCTGAAGAAAATAACACCTTTAAAAATAGACTAACTCAACTGCCAAAAGAGGTACAAAAAGCCAATGAGAAGAAGAATGCTTTGAAAAGCAGAATTAACCAAATGGAAAAGGAAGTTCAAAAGCTCACTGAAGAAAATAGTTCCTTAAAAATTAGAATGGAGCAGATGGAGGCTAATGACTTTATGAGAAACCAAGAAATTACAAAACAAAACCAAAAGAATGAAAAAATAGAAGATAATGTGAAATATCTCATTGGAAAAAAACAACTGACCTGGAAAATAGAAGCAGGAGAGACAATTTAAAAATTATGAGACTACCTGAAAGCTATGATCAAAAAACGAGCCTAGACATAACCTTTCATGAAATTATCAAGGAAAACTGGCCTGATATTCTAGTACCAGAGGGCAAAATAAATATTGATAGAATCCACCAATCACCTCCTGAAAGACATACAAAAAGAGAAACTCCTAGGAATATTGTAGCCAAATCCCAGAGTTCCCAGGTCAAGGAGAAAATATTGCAAGCAGCTAGAAATAAACAATTGAAGTATTGTAGAAATACAATCAGGATAACACAAAATCTAGAAGCTTCTACATTAAGGGATCAAAGGGCTTGGAATATGATATTCCAGAGAGCAAAGGAGATAGGATTAAAACCAAGAATCACCTCCCCAGCAAAACTGAGTATAACACTTCAGGGGAAAAAATGGTCATTCAGTGAAATAGAGGACTTTCAAACAGTCTTGATAAAAAGACTAGAGCTGAATAGAAAATTTGACTTTCAAATTACAAGAATTAAGGGACGCGTGAACAAGTAAAGAGGAAAGAGAAATCATAAAGGACTTACTAAAATTGAAATGTTTACATTTCTACATGGAAAGATAATATTTGTAACTCTTGAAACTTTTCCCAGTATTTGGGTAGTTGGAGAGATTACACACACACACACACACACACACACACACACACACACACACACACACATATACAGAGAGAACAGGGTGAGTTGAATAGGAAGGGATGGTATCTAAAAAAAATAAAATTAAGGGGTGAGAGGAATATATTGGTAGAAGAAAGAAAGAAATGGAATGGGGCAAATTATCTCTCATAAAAGAGTCAAGAAAAAGTAGAGGGAGGGACAAAGGGAGAAGGTGGGAGGAAAAAAGTAAAGCTTACTCTCATCATATTTGGCTCAAGGAAGGAATAACTTGCACACTCAATTTGGTATGAAAATCTATCTTATACTACAGGAAAGTAGGGGAGAAGGGGATAAGTGAAGTAGGGGGGATGATGGAAGAAAGGGCAAATGGGAAGAGGCAGAAATTAGAAGCAAACACTTTTGGAGAGGGACAAGGTCAAAAGAGAGAATAGAAGAAACAGGGAGCAGGATAGGATAGAGGGAAATATAGTTAGTCTTACACAACATGACTATTATGGAAGTCTTTTGCATAACTACATATGTATGGCCTATACTGAATTGCTTGCCTTCTCAAGGGAATGGAGATGGAGGAAGGGAGAGAAGTTGGAACTCAAATATTTAGAAACTAATGTTGAGAATTGTTTTTGCATACAATTGGGAAATAATAAATACAAGTAACGGGGTACAGAAATTTATCTTGCCCTACAAGACGAGAGAAGATGAAAGGGAAGGGAGGGGTGTGATAGAAGGGAGAGCAGATTGGGAGAAGAAGTAATCACAATGCACAGTGTTTTGGAGTGGGGGTAGGGGAGAGATGGGGAGAAAATTTGGAACTCAAAATTTTGTAGAAATGAATGTTGAAAACTAAAAATAAATAAATAAACAAAAAAAAACTCTTATGATACAATTCAAGAGCATCTCTTCATGTTCTGTCCTGGGTGGAGTGGGAGAACAGATCATCACCATCCCTTCTCTAGGGAATTTTTTGACATGCCTAAAGATGCTGACATATGACCTGCTCAGAAACCTAGAGTAGTTGACTCCCCATTGCCTAGAATATAAAATACAAGTTCACCGTCCCAGCACTGACTGCCTTCCATGACCTTGTGCCCATCTGTCTTTCAATCCTTGTTTCACATTCCTCCTCATTCATAATCTCTGCATTCCAGTCAAACTAGATTCATAGCTCTAATCTGACATCAATCAATCAATCAACAGATATTTATTTAGCACCTATTATATGATATGAGCCATCACATATCATATGTGATATGATTCTTAATACGTGAATCTTAATTCACTTAAATCACTCATTGATTCTTAATAAGTGCTAGGGACACAATAACATCCTCCTAAGAGGCTTCTTAATTCTTCTTCACATTCGGGCATCAGCGTGTATATCTGTGATTGTTGATATTTCTTCCAGTAACCTTAATTCAGATTTTGATTCACCCACTCCGGCATTGTGCATGATGTCCTTTGCACATAAGTTAAGTAAATAAAGTGACAATATCCAACCTTGTCATACTCCTTTTCCAATCTTAATCCAATCACTTGTTCCATGTTCAGTTCTAACTGTTGCTTCTTGGTCCACATACAGGTATTCCCATCTCTTTGTAGGCTTGCCATATTTTATTATGATCCACAAAGTCAAAGAAGTTAGTGTAGCCAATGAAGCAGAAGCAGACATTCTTCCAGATCGCTCTTACTTTCTCCACAATCCGGTGAATGTTGGTAATTTTGTCTCTAGTTCCTCTGTCTCTTCAAAAACCAGCCTGCTTTTCTGGTAGTTTTCAATTCATATATTACTGAAGTGTAGCTCGCAGAATCTTAAGCATAACCTTACTGGTGTGTGAAATGAGCTCAAATGTTTGGTAATGTCAACATTCCTTGGCATTTCCCTTCTTTAGAATTAGGATATAAATTGATCTTTTTCAATTCAGTGGCCACTGCTGAATTTTCCAAATTTGCTAACATAGAAATGGGGAAAGAGTGGAAGAAGGAAATTCAATTAAGAAGTTATTGAAAAAAGTTTATGTGAAAGGTGAAAGGTGCCTGCATTAGAATGATGGCTATGTGAGTGGAGGGAAGGGAATGCATGTGAGAAATATCAACAAGATAGTCAAGATTTGGAACTGAAAAGATAAGTGGGAAGGAGGGAGGGAGAAAGAGACAGAGAGAGACAGAGAGATTCAGTACGACCTCAAGGTTGAGAATCAAGGTGACTGGAAAGATGATGATGTATTCAATAGAAATAGAAATGTCTGGAAGGGAGAGGGAAAATCTGGAGCTACATTTTAAACTCTTGAGCTTGGCATGCCTACAGGACATGCAGTCTGATGTCTACTAGGCAGTCAATAGAGGACCACAGTTTGGGATATCTAACCAGGAAGACATCTACACAGGCAAGCTCACTGAATCCTTTGAGGCTGATCAGGTTACTAAGAAAGAGAGTCCAGTGAAAAAAGGTGAGGGCTTGACTCTATGCATTTGTATAAACTATTTTCTATGCTTAGAATGTTCTCCTTTCTCATATAAGTTCTTTGAGGACAAGGTCTGTTTCATTTCTATCTCTGTATGTCCAATGCCCAGAACAGTGTCTTGAACATGGCACATAAGGATTTAATAAATTTTGGTTGAAATGCACTAAGTTTAAATTATGTGATATAGCCAGGTCATAATTAACACAAAATTGAATAATGCAAAATTGATTTAGTAAGAATTATAAAATGATTCTAGGTCACATTTAATGCAGATCAACATTTCATTAATGTAGCATGTGGGAGCCAGTCAAAGGTTTTTGCCTCATTCTGCACTTGCCTACTGCCACCTTTGGATATGGTGTATTGTTATTACTGATATGTTGCGAGCAGTTGTGTTAATTTTTAAAAGAACCCTTAACAAAATGGACAATGATTCTTATGGAAACAGTGTTATCTCAAAAAAGAAGAGGTTTGCTGTCACATGAGATCAAAAATTTCATATAATTGAATGGCAGAAACACTACCCCTAAAACAGAATGAGATGTTGGAATGCCTGAATCTATGATATGGACTATTTTAAATTCACAGGTGAAATAAAAGGCAAAGTTGTGTGTGTGTGTGTGTGTGTGTGTGTGTGCGTGTGTGTGTGTAGCTGACAAACAACCACAAGGAATAAAGGGAGTTACAATGATTGAAATGGAACATCTTTTAACTGTACGGATTGAAGATTGCTGTTAAAAAACGCATTTCTTTTTGCAGAGCAGCCATTCACACCAAGGTTTCGAGTTTATTTAAGACAGCAAAAGAAGATGGAAATGAAGTGGATCATGAAGAAAGTTTTAATGCAGGCACTGGCTGGTTTGATTGCTTTAAAAATTGAGCTCAGCTGCAAAATGTTAAAATTACTAGAGAGGCAGCCAATCCAGACAAAGATGAAGTGATAAAATATCTTGATGTTTTGGAGAAAATAATCCAGAAAGGTGGATACATTGATTGACAAATTTCTCATGTAGATGAAATGAGTTTCTTTTTTGGAAAGTGATGCCTTCTAGAACTTAACTTATTAAGAAAAGAAAAACCTCAACCTGAATCTAAAGTTTCTAAGAATCACCCAATATTATTAAAGTAGGTAACACAGAAGAAGATTTTGAACGAAAATCTTTGCTTTTTTTTGTCAGTCCCCAAATCCTTGTGCTTCAAGAGGCTACAAGCATTCATTTCTTCAAGTTCTGTGGTGATCAGACTAGTTTTCAAGTTGTTTTAGCAAAGATGATGAAAAAATTACAGACAGCAATATTATCAGTTTAAATGAAGCCCAGTTATGTTGCTGTTTATGCAACTACATTTGGTACATTGTGTGAGAATATGACTCCATAAACTTGCTAAATATGGCTAGAGCTCTTTGTACCAATCATCAGGTATGAATATAAAATGAAACAGAAGATGACTCAGTCTATAAAGCTAAACTATTTAAAATGAAAATAATGATATTTTCATCATAATGCCAGTGTAAGTTTATCTTTATGTAAAATATTCAATCATTTTTCTTTTTTTAATTTTCCTTTCTATAATTTTTCTATTACTTAGTAAAAAACTTGAATCAGAAATGCATGTTTCTCATCGTTTGGTGTTATATTTTGTTGATAACAGCACAATTTGTTTTTAAACTTGTTCATTGACTATTACCATTGAACTAGAACCAATTACCACATATTACAATTATAATTTCAAATTAGTGCAAATTCAAAAAATGTGATCACTTCATGGGATTCACTTTTCAGCCTACTCAGGATCTAGTTGTACTATTTTCTTCCTCGTACTGATCAATCACTTTGGCCCTTTGTTTATTGATTATTTGGCCAAACTTTTAATAGTTTGGGGGCTCTCAACTTGTAATACATGGTACTTGGGAACTAATTTAGTATTACCTATGCTGACCAGTACAACAGAAACACTAAATCAGACTTAACATTTATCAATACATGCAATACTTCTTTATTAAAAGAGAACATTCATTAACTATTCAACAATATAAGCACAAGTCCCTCTGGGATCAAACCATCAACCATAATTCTAAAAGGTCCTGTTAGTTATGTCTCACACTGGTGTTCATGACAAACTTCCCTCTCTGATCAGACAGAAGGCATGTGTCTCCCTACGAGATGGCATCCTGGCAAGTCTTCTTTGATCAGCACTTCTCTCCAGTGAACATGGAATGCTCAAATCCCGAAGCGTGAGAAACGCGTGAATCCGTTCTTGTGGTCCCTCGGAAAGCAGATTGATAACCGGGTCCTCTGGCTAGTTTTTACAGTTCTGGCTAAGGCTGTTTACAAGTTAGCTTTATATTATGTTTGTTGATCAATTAACCAAGCTTATGATAACAGGAAACTACCAATTAAAGCTTTAGTTTCCTAACCTCATTAGCATTTGCCAGTTTTTAAAAACTAGATTTGCTACACAAATACATAATTACCAAATTGTGTGAGAGAGCCCAGATTTCCATCAGAGGGCCCACTGGAGACCACAGGAACTCTTTGACTAGTATATCTCCTGGTAAAATGCAAGTTTCTTGAGGACAGGCACTACTAGATTTTTAAAATTTATTTTCTCAACTTTAAATCTAACCCATTGCCTGTCATGGAACAAATGGGTAACAAATGCTTGCTGGATTTAATTGAATTGCACATGTGAGCCTTGATGTCTTCACGTATCCCACAAAGGTACTGGACTAAATGCCTTCTAAGGTCATTTAGGGATCTTACCTTCTGTGTTGGTTTATTGTGAGAGATAAATAGCTAAAAATAATATCTGGGAAAGCATTTTGTAGATAAAAAGTGTTCTGGGACTTTAGTTACCAGGCAAAAACAAGTAGAGTTAGGGCTAATATCTTTGGATCCCAAGGAGTTTTGGGGGGGAGTTCCAATACAAACTCTGGCTCAGATCTCACACCATTCATGTTTGGGGGGGAGCATGAGGCTGACATTTTTTGGAGAGGTTTTATGATTTTTCTAAAGTTCAGGTCTGACCATGTCACACACACCCCCCCCCCCCCCCAAGCGCCACTCCCCCACACATACACACACTCAGTAAAGGTCTCTTCTGCTAACAGGATGCAATACCAAATGATCTGCTTGGTCTAATGTCCCCCTCACCATCTTTCTGGTCTTCTCATGCCTTATTCTCCAACATACACTCTGTGATCCAGTGACACTGGTCTCCTGGCTACTCCACCAACAAGACCCTCCATGTGTCTCCTCTGGATATCTTCTCTGGCTGTATCCAAATCTTGGTATGTTCTTTCCTCTCATCTCTACTTCCTGGCTTTTTTAAAACCACCACAGAAATCCCACCTTCCACAGGAAGCCTTGTCCAACCCCTCTTAATTCTAGTGCCTTTTCTCCATTAATTATTTTCTATTGTTTCTGCATATGTCTATTTGTTCATGTTTGTTTGTTACTCCCCTATTAGACTGTAAGCTGCTTAAGGGGAAGGACTAATTTTTGCCTCTTTTTGTGTTCCCAGGGATTAGTGCAGTGCCTCGTATAGAATAACTTTCAACAATTCTCTTCCTGGGGAAGACAACTTCAAACCAGAACGCATTATCTTCCGTGTAAACCAAGCCCTCCTCCAGAATTCCCTATTTTTGAGGGTCCCACCATCCTGCCAGTCATCCAGATAAAGAACCTCAGAGTCATCTCTGACTCTTTACTTTTCCTTGTTCCTCCCATTCAATCAGTTCACAATTCTTGTTGACTTTCCCTCCATAAGATCTCGGGCATAGCTCCCCTGTCTCCTTTCCACTCATAGAACCACCAAGTTAGTGTAGGCACTCCATTCTGAACTACTATAACAACTTCCTCACTTTCTGTTTCTTCCCTTCACAATCCAACCTCCTCAAAGATGCCAGAAGAATCTTCTTCCTAAAATATAGATTGGACCAAGTTGCTCCCCTACTCTGAAAATTCCAGTGGCTCCCTATTACCTTTGGCATAAACTGCAAGCTCTTCTAGGTGGCGTTCAAAGCCTTTTTCAGTCACTCCTGCTCATCTTTACAGACCTATTTCACATTAGTAATTTTTTTTAACCTCAGTGTCACAATAAAACTAGATTCTTTGAACTTGGTAGTCTGTGCCTCTGCCCAGATCTCCTTCTCTCCATGGATCACATGTCCTTCTCTTCATCTATTTTCCAGAAACAGCCTAGACATGGAGCTTATCTCTTCCCTCAGCATTCTCCTTCAAGGTATCAGTCAATTAATCACCTAGCATCTACTAAGGGACCCCTGTGTACCAGGCACTGTACTAAATACCGGGAGACTAAGAACAATCCAAATCAGGAACATATCTCAAGAAGTTGACTGTCTAATAAGGGCATATTGTTTCCTTCTCTGCCTTCTTCTTTTATTTACTTATTTGAAAAATGTTTTATATCCACAAACTGGATGTAAGCTCCCTGAAGGCAAAGTTTTTCACTTTCATATTAGTATCCTGCTCCATCCCTATCTATACATACAGAAAGGTAGGTATATCATACCTATGCATACAGAAGGGCATACTAAGTGTCTGTTCTTGATTGAGCACCAATAATTCTAAAGTACAGGACATGACTCTTTCTACGTGGTGCTAGCATCAGAGATTTGGAGCTGCACATGACAATCGAAGTCAACTAGACCAAACCTTCATTTTACTGCTGAGAAGATGTGACCAGGTACGGCCTGATCATGGCCTGAGAATAGCCCAGGTACCAAGACTTATTTGAGAGAGAAGGATCCCTACATTTCCAGAGCCTCTCAGATCATTCTTGGTGTGTTTATTTCTCCTTCTGTCACTTCTCATTCAGAGTGTCGTGGGTCATCGCTGAAGATGAAGGGGGACCAACAGCTGAGTATCTGTCTGCATCATCAGTGATATTGCTTGGGGGCCATCTGCAATATGGTCCTTGTATGTGTTGTACACATATGCATGTTTTTGCATATACTGACACATGTATATTTGGTCTTCCCCTCCAAGAATATAAGTACCTGGAGATCAGGGATTGTTGATTTTTATATTTGTACCCCCAGTTCTTCACACAATGCCAGCAATACAGTAAGTGCTTAATTGGTTGATTAATTATTGATTGATAAACTTAGTTTCTTAGGGTGACTACTTGGATTGGCATTGAGATCTTTTAAGGCCCAGTCACCTTGGTTAAATAAAGGGCATATGTAGATTTCTATTCATTAACCAACCAAGTGCTGAGACTGGAGTCAGGAAGGCCTGACATCAAGTCTGGCCACAGACAATCACCAGCTGCACAACCATGGATAAGTCACTTAACCTTCGTTTGCCTTGGTTTCCTCCACTGAAAAATGGAGAGAATAATGGCCTCTGTTTTCTAGGGTTATTGTGATGACCACATGAGGTAATATTGGCACAGAGAAGCTGTTTAAAACTCCTGTTTCTTGTCTTTCCTTGCTTCCTGGCTTCCATTTTCAATTTGTAATTGAAACCATGCAATTGTACGATCTATGACATTGAGACACAAATCACAGACGTATTAAAAACTAAATTTTAGAACAAAAATACACATTCAGGGATCAGGGGTGCGGGTAGGAAATCTCAGATGGTCATTGCCACTTCAAGGATGGTATTTGTTTTCTTAAAAACATATTGTTTGTTATTAGGGATGACTGAGGGAGAATGGGAGGGATACACAGAGAAATTCCAGTGATTACAAAAACAAATACCCAGAAAATTTATTTTTTACAAAAGAACTGGAGAATAAACAAACCAAGAAACACAAAGGATGATTTTTAGATCTTGGTTTCCTTACTCTGGGATGCTCCTGTCAGTTTTGTGTCTTCTCTTCTCTGCCTCCCACCTCCCATCCAGGTTTATTTTCTTCCTTGATTCATAAGAGGACAGGAGCATTTGCATGAGACTTCCTGTCTCTGATGTCACTGGGAAATGGCTAGTGACCGGTTCCTTTCTGAGTGACTCACCCCAGCCTACGTTGAAGCCAGACCAAGGAAAAGGCTTTAGACAATTCTTGGCAGCCTGAACAGCTTGCTTTTTCTACTGAGGTTAGCCAGATCACAAAGGAAGGGAAGGAGCTCCGACCTTGGACTTCGGAAGGACTTGGGAGGCCTTGAAGTTTCACCTCCCCCTGAGCCACAATTCCCTGCAGCATCACGGAAAGGTGGCCCTCCAGTTTCTTGAGGGGAGGGGATCCCATTGATGCCTGCAGAACCAGCCCACTGCTCTTGTAGGAAGCCCTCACCATTAGCAGGTTTTCCCCAACACTGAGCATTTACCTCCTTGTGGCTTTCGCCCACTACTGCTAGTTCTGTCCTAGGGAACCAAGGAACAAGGCTTGAAGATGGTGGTCATATTACTCCTCTCCTCACCTGTCTTCTCTAGGCTAAACATCTTCCCTATATCCTCCATGAATCATCATATGGTTCAAGATCTTCTATACTTCTCACTGAGCATTCTAACATTTCTCCAACTTATCAGTCCTTGCTACAATATGGCAGCCAGATCAACGGCAGCATTACAGGTGGAATCTGACCAGGGCAGAAGAGAGGATGGCCCCATCCCCCTAGACATGGTCACCCCGCCTCTCTCTCAAGTTACAAAGAGATCACCAAAAGCAACACAACCAACAACAAAAACAAGGAATAAATAAATGTGATTGATCCACACGCCCAAGAGGGCACTTACTTTACCAACCTTAATCAATGATTGCTCCTGGCTTCCTTGGTTTTCCTGGCTTCCTTCATGACTCATACCATTCCTTTCACATTCCCTGCTATTTAACCTTTGTATGTACATATGTGTGTGTATGTCTAGCTCTCTACATCCATATATATCTACATACACACACAGATACATAATATACAGACATGCATGTATGTATATACTTGCCTCCAGTTGTAGTTACACATGTACACACATACATATATGCATGCACATGTATGCACATAATATACACATACAAGATAAAGACAGTCACATATGTATGTTTTCCCACTCCTTCCATTAGACTATGAATCCTTGAGAGCAGATATCATTGTGTGTTTTTCTTTTCTCTGTATCTCCATCATTTGGCACCTGACACACAGCAAGCACTTAATAAATGCTTATTCACTGACTAGCTAGAGAGGCATAGAGAATGTAGGTCATTATGTAAGTCATTTACTTTAAGTACTTCTGTATTACATATATGTGGATACATTCATATTTATATATGTAGATATGCCATATAGGATTATGTAAATAGAAACTTCACATCAATACTTCCCATGTATTCATACGTATGGCCTATGTGGATAGAAAACTGAGACAAGAAGCCCTGGGATCAAGTCCCACTTCTGACACCTCCTGGCTGTGTCATCCCAAACAAATAACTGAATGCCTTGGAGCCACTGCTTCTTCATCAATAACACAGGGATACTTTCACTTACTTTGCAGGGTTGTGATGAGACTCAAATCAGGTGACATAGATCTGTTGGTGAAAAAAAAGTACCTAAAGGCCCTATGATTCCTCTAATGTGGAGCCTGCCTATGCCCCCATCAACCATGACCTCTTTGACTTGATAGATGGGATTTTTGAAATGTTTTGGCTAATTAATCCCTCACCCCTTAACCAATCTGAAAACTAACTTCTGTGAACTGAACCTGGCTGGTCCATCCCTAAGCCATACTGGAAGCCTCTACAGCTTGAAAAGGTCAGCCAGATCAAGTCTTGAAGAGCCCAGGATCAGCTCCAGGCCACGAGGAAGCAAGACCTTCCAAATAACAAGAGGAGAGCCCATCAAAGGGCTCAGAATTTAAGGCAAAAGAGACTATCTGGGGAAATTTCATGGAGGATGAAGAGTGAAGCTGGTCCTTAAAGGATGGGAAGACTTGAGCAGACCAAGAAAAGGGAGGCCATTCTGCTCCCAAAGAACACGAAGGAAAGATTGGTAATGGGGATAAGTAGGGTGAGTTCAGATGAAAAGGAAGAAGCTGGATGATTAGAGCTCCCTTTGGGAAAGAGTGGGAGAACATTGCAATTGACAGCAAAGAGAAATGCTTCTTAAAATCATTATAAAGTTGATGTGGGTAACAAATACAACAGAGGTGGAGGCTTTTCCACAATAGAATGAGAATACTCCATTCTTCATATCCCAGAATGTCAGATGTAGATGGGACCATAGGTATGCTCAAATACCACTCTTGACTTTATTGGAAGTTGGTGAAGCTTCTATCAACATGACATCTTCCCCATCTCGTGTGAATAAGGCAGTGGCACAGCAGAGAGACCTTGATCCGGGAGTCACAGGATCTGGGTTTAGACTTTTCTATTAACTACCTTTATGGGGCCTTGGGCAAGTTCCTTAACCTCTCTGAGACTCAGTTTTCTCATCAGGAAATGTGAATTGAATTAAATCTCTAGCATCAAGTGAGATGACATATGTAAATTGCTTTGCAAACCTTAAGACACTACATTAATTGTAGCTCTTGTTGCTGCTTTGGTTGTTAATTATTCTTTCTGGCTCTAAATTCCATGATCTTAAAATAGTGGTGGAACTAGAATGGAAATCCAGGTCTGCGGATCCCAAAGTCATGGTTCCGATCACTGTGTTCCACTCTCTCCATCCCTTAGGATGCCAACTCTCAGAGAATAAAAATGACTTCATTTTTATTTGTATTTTGTTGCACATAGTAGATGTCTAGTAAATGTTTGTTGAGTGACGAGTTGGTTCATTCTGCTACATGTGGTAGTGATGCTATAACTAACAGTTCAATGAGTCTGTTCTCCCTGATGTGCATACTCCCTCCATTGATTCAGACTGCAGCCCATCCTAATCTACCCTTCTGAAAAATCCTCGTCCATGTCCTATGGTCAGTCCAACACGGTGGGGTCTACCCAATATTCTGAGTAACCTCTTTTCTCCCTCTTAGAAGTGAATGGAATAAGCGGAGCTTGGAAGTCATGTCATATGAGCTGCTCATGTGTTTTCTTCTTCCCAGGCTCTTCTCAAAAAAACACCCTTTCTGCCATTTCCCAATGTAACCCCTTGTTTTTGAGGTGCTGCAGCTTGCCCATGACCACTATGTGCCTCCCTGTTGCCCTGTTGAGTAACATTCAACATCAGTTCTCTGAAAATTGTGATATCCCATGACTCAGAGTTACACAACTTCAGAAAAATATTGGAGTTAAGTGTATTGGCCTTTGTGCCTGGGCTGAGCTCGTGGTCACTACCAGAACTGATTTCCCAAAGGCCATTCTACCCACTTTATGCCTCTTATTCAATTCTGGGTCCAGTTCATTGTCCATTTGTACTGTCTGTCCAAGATACATTCACTGTTCGAAAAAGCCCAAGGGTCATCATGCCATGCAACCCATATAATGACCTAATTAAAGTCTGTGAAATGATGAGATGCTGCACATAATTTTACTATATTTGCATTGAAACTCCTTCCTTAAATTCTGGTTTTGTTGTCTTGCCATGACCTCCCCTGAGCTCCTGAAGATTCTGCTGACATCAGTAGCAGCAAGATCCCCTCACATCGGAACAACGTCAAGTACAGTTTTATGACGAAGTGCATGTGTGTCATCCAAGAATCCGCTTAGCTGAATCAGGAGGCTCATTGCCAGGTCCCCTGCAGACTGAGGAATCACTTGGACATGGCAGCTCACTCTCTGAGTAAATACACATACATACACACACATACATGTATATGTATGTATGTATGTATTCACACACATATCCCATTATCTATTTATATGTTTATATGTGTGTGTGTGTATGTTTGTATGTACATATACAAGTATTTGTTGTTGTCAGTCATTTCAGTGGTGTCTGATTCTGTGACCCCATCTGGGCTTTTCTTGGCAAAGACACTGTCGTGGTTTGGCATTTCCTTCTCCAGCTCATTTTACAGATGAGAAAACTAAGGCAAAGAGAGATGAGTGACTTACCCAGGGTCACACAGCTAGTGAGAGCCTAAGGCTAGATTTGAACTTGGGAACATGAGTCTTCCTGACTCTAGGCCTGGAACTCTATCCTCTGTCACTTAGTTGCCAGAGAGAGACAGAGACAGAGACATAGAGAATCAGAGAGACACAAAGAGAAAAGGAAGGAAACTAGGGGAGGGGGACATAGTTATTAAGCATTTGCTAGGCTCTACAACCAAGCAAGGAATCCGTTGCCCTTAAGGACCTTCCATTCTAATTGGGGGAAGACAATGCATAAGAATACAAGAAGGTGGATAGACAGAGGAGATCAAAGAACGGTGTGAAAATGTCCAGAAAGTGGCCTGGAGCCCTGCTTCCAGACTCAATAAGGCAAAGGCTCACTTATAGAGTTCAGGGTCCCAGGAGGGGAGGAGGGAGCCGATAATCGTGGTCGGTTTGCAAATGGCCTGATGTGGAAACAGCCAAGAAAACCAAACACTAAGGTCATACTGGCTACACAAGTAGAAGAAGGACTCATTCTCACCTTAACGAAATCAAATATTCTTGAAGTATTGAAGTACTGGTGAAATATTACACTGATTTTATTGGCAAGCATGAAACTGCTGCAGGGTTTGTTTGTTTGTTTTTGTGACATAGTGTGACACAATGGACAGAGGCTTGGCTTTGGAGTCTGATAGGCGAGAATTTTCTCTTGCTTCTGACTCACACTGGCTGGGTGACCATGAAGATGCCACCAAACTTCTCAAAGTTCCAGATAAATTTCTAAGACTAAACCATAGAATGTGTATTGGTAAAGGTAGTTTCCTCACCAGTAGTTCCTCAAACCCATGAAAACAGGCATAAACCAAACAAAAGAAAGTTTCACTGATCATTAATTAAAATACGAGGTTATTTCCCCTAGCTGAACTAAGGAAGTGAACTTAAGTGTGAAATAATATAAACTTTACGTGATATTACTTAATAATGGAATCTACTGCACCATGGAACCATGTACGTACAAGAGTTTCATAGGACTGATAGACATGGAAGGACTGTCATCTGAAGCAACATATTAACCGACTGAGTGACCCAGGACAAGTTACTTAAAAATCTATGGGCTCCACTTTCCTCTATAAAATGAGAAATTCATACGAGAAAATCTCTAGCTCCCATTTCAGGTTGAAATCTGCATTTCATCCCATGTGGATGGGATCAGAGATATATGAGCATATTGAAGTATAGTAGGTTTTTGATGTAATCTCTGGGGATGTGGGTTCCTGGATGTATATTCCCAGTTAGACAATGTTGTGTTCTCCTAGAATTGAGAGAGACAGAGGAACTCTTGTGGGAGTTGGTGCATAGACAAGTTGGAAAGAGATGCTGGGATATGCATGATTCAAACAAATGAGGACATGGAATGAATAAACATTATTGGAATATTGAAGAGTAGAAGCCAGGTGTTAGAGGAAGCTGTCAACGAGCTGCCTCTGGGGGCTTTACGCCAGCTTCCTTTGCCCTTTCTGGACAATGGGGCATTTCAGTACTCCAATAGAGATGTGTGCAGTCATTGATCTTTCTCCTGCAAGAGGACTGACGTGAACATGTCATAGGCTTGCCCCTCTTTCACTTTCTCCTCTCAGGAGGGCATATGCTAAATCCTAAATTTTACTGCTTTTAAACTTATTTTTCTGCTCCTTGCTTCACTTTCCAGACTTCTCCACCTACCTGCCTCCATCCTTCTCACTGTGGAGGTGGCTCTTCCTTCTAGTCCTCTTTTCTGACTGATGATTCCTTTGCCTGGATGACCTAAAGGGGCCAAGGTCTCCCATTGCATCTTGGGCCATCTGTAGTCATTCTGATGAATATCTGGTCACTGGATTCAGATGGCTCTGGAGGAGAAGTGAGGCTGGTGACCTGCACAGTCCTCCCTCACTCAAAACAAAGTCAAGTACAAGTCATGTCATCATTTCTCTGATGGTATGGTCTTCTTCAGCAACGAAGGATGAACACAACAACAAGCATTTCATGAGGTACAAGACAGTCAATGTATTCCTGGCTTTATTTCTCATGCTCTGAACTTTACCTCTTTGATATACACCTCCCTCCTGCCATGGGTATCCCCTCATTTTCTAGTTCCTCTTTATGTGTTGTCTTCTTCCATTGGAATTCCTCTTCTATTCTTATCCTTAGTGCTTAGTACAGTGCTATCAAATACCCAGTGCTCAATAAATCTTCTATCTATCTATCTAAATAACTTTCCCTAGTTGAAATAAATATCGGTCTTCACTTTGGAATGTCCTTTTTTCATGAATGGGAGTGGGGAGAATTAAAAAGAGAATGACAGTGTCTAAATTTGGTGTAAGAAAAAGTTATCCATCTGATCTCCTTATTTAAAATGCTAGGGTGTTTTGTTTTGTTTTGTCCTAGGTAGGGGCTCTGAGCAGATGGGGAAAAATTAAAAAAAAAAATTAATCAGCTTTTAAACATAACTTTCCCAAAAGACAGAACTGAATTGACTAGGCCTAAACTAATTGATTAGTCCGAGCACTAATTTTTCTACCTAAAATAAAGCTGAGCTATTGGTTCACAATATCTCTTTCACTTGTCCTTCCCCTCCCTTCACACACATGTGGCAAAGAACATTCTCTGCAGAGATGAGGTCTGAGGAGGTGATTAAGGAATAGGGATTGTCTGGTGAGAAGAGAAAAGTTGTGATGGTCCTGACTGACAGTGCCTACATTACAAAGGTGTGTGCGTTCATCCTTCATTACCGAAGAAGACCATGCCATCAGAGAAACAATGACATGACTTACACTTGACTTTGTTTTGAGTGAGTGAGGGCTGTGCACGTCACCAGCCTCACTTCTCCTCCAGAGCCATCTGAATCCAGTGACCAGATATTCATCAGGATGATTGGAGATGACTCATGATGAGGCAATTGGGGTTAAGTGACTTGCCCAAGGTCACACAGCTAGTGAGTGTCATGTCTGAGGGGAGATTTGAACTCAGGTCCTCCTGACTCCTGCACTGGTGCTCTATCCACGACACCATCTAGCTACCCCAACATTCCAAAGGTAGGAGCCAGAGGAAGGAGTAGTCCCTCACATTCTACTTCCCAGCCTACATCCAGACCGAATAAGAAGAGAAATGATTTCTTTGCCAGGAGTGATGCAGCAGTTAGGTGGCACAGTTGATAGAGTGTTAGACTTGGTGACAGAAAGACCTGAATTCACATCCTGTCTCATTTCCTAGTTGTGTAAATCTGGGGAAGTCACTTAATTTCTCTCATCCTCAGTTTCTTCCTCTATAAAATGGGAATCATAATAGCACCTATGTTGTAGGGTTGTTGTGGGAACCCAATGAGACAGCATATATAAATTGTTTTGCAATGTCTAAAGAATCATGTAAATGCTAACTTTCTTTTTTATTATACAGATCAAGATTTTATTTTCTTAGAATGCACAACAGAAACTTGTACATGTTCTCCTTGGAAAAATTTTTCCCACATATTTGGAAATGGCATTTTAGGGAGAATAAGTTTTCTGGGCATGATTCTCAAATTTATTTTATTTTTTTCTTTCAAAGGAGAGACAAATTGAAAATTCTCTGGACAAAAAGTATGTTCTTGTTGCCAGGATGGACAAAGTTAAATTAAAGTGTAACTCCAGGAGTTAGGGCATGAAGAGGATCTCCATTCACCCACTTCACTCTTATACCAGTCACTGTTCTATTTACCCTGGACTATGGATCCAGCTTCAATAGCCCCCAAAGTACTTTCAATCACATGGAGAATCTTGACAAGAGTACAAGGGCTACAGCAGGTATCAGACCCTTCTTTCTCCAAACCTATGGAGCTTAAGCTTCAAACCTGAAACTTGAAAGAGGAAATCCTAATTGCCAAGAACCCCTTTCTATCACTAACAATATCAGTTTCCACCAGCCTTTATCACACAGCTACCCACTTAGCATCTGCTTAAAGAAATCTTTAGTAATTTCTCCCAGCATTGGTGCCAAAAGGAAGGAGAAATTTTAGGAGATTTTGATTTCCATTAACTTTGTCACTCATTATTATGCAGTACAAGTTAGACTCTCAAAGATTAATGCTAGTGTTGACAGATCAGGACCCAGATGCTTGAATAATTCCCTCTTTTGAATCCCCTTCTTGTTTAGGCTAAAAAGTATGGGGGCAGGGGTGGAGAAAGAGGAAAGAGTTTGTCAATGAAGTCAGCATTCCCAAGGCAATAGGGATACTGGGTACAGACAGCTTGGGCAGAAACACTTTCCCTCCGAGCTAGAACTCCAAAAGGAGACCTTTTCCCCTCTAGGAAGAATTTCAATGTTTCCTGCATCTGAAGATCTGAAACATTCCAATTCCAATAGGTAGATTATAGGATCTTCCTCATTTTATATACGAGACCCAGCAGGGAAAGGCAGCTAAGTGGCACAGTGAATAGAGCACTGAACTTAGAATCATGAAGTCTCATCTTCCTGAGTTCAAATCTGGCCCCAGACTTTTATTAACGGTGTGACCTTGGGCAAGTCATGTGACCTTGCTTGTTTCAGTTCCTTATCTGTAAAATAATGTGGAGAAAGAAATGGCTGATCACCAGAGTATCTCTGCCAAGAAAACCCCAAATGGGGTCACGGAGAGTTGGACAAGAATGAGCAAGAGCAGGGAAAGAGAACAAACTAAAGGTCAGTCAAGGTTCACAGGAAGCTTGAAAGACACTGGCTGAAATAATCTACTTGGAAGGAAATTCCAAAATTCCTGACTCCCTCTGGGGCAGCTGAGTCCCTTGGAATCAGCAGCATTCCCCTTAGTTATATCGCCCTACAAGAGCATGCCCGCTGACTGACAAGGACTGGAGCAAGCCAGAGGAATCCTGAGAGAGCATACAAAGCGCAGAATAGAAGAGCAGGGAAGGAGCCCAAATTGAGATGGACCAACACATGCTGCACCATTAATTCCTTTTCTAGCGTCCTACAGAAGCAATTACTCAGTCACCCCATGACAACTCCAGTGGGGGAGAAAGGGGCCCCTTCCAAGGCAACTCCCTTCACTTTTGGAGAGCTCTAATTGTTTGTAATGTTTTCCTGACATTAAGCCAAAATCTGACTACTTGAACCTTCCCTCCACCACTCCTGGTTCTGACCTTGGAAATCTTTCCTTCACATTTCCAACAATCTTTCCAAGACAGCTACTTTTTCTCATGTCAGTCTCCTCCCATCCAGGTTAGACACTCCCAGTTCTTTCAACCAGTCTTCATACAGGATGATCCTATAGATCTGTTATCATCCTGATTGGCTTCTTTCAGCTTGTCTGTCTTTTTTAAATGTGGTATTCAAAACCAAACACAGTACTTCAAATGGGAGCAAGACTAGTTTGCTATGGTTAGTTGGTTAGTTAGTTAGTTAGTTGTTTTTGTTTTGGTCAGAACTTGCATTTCCATTGGTCTAGGGACTTGCTGGTGAGTCAAATTCCTCTACTGATATAGGTCAAGAGCCGGTCTTTAATTTATACACTTGAAAAGTTGTTTAGGACCAGTTAGAGGTTAAATGACTTACTCAGGATCACACAGTATGTGTCAGAAGCAAGACCAGAATTCAGTCTTATATCTGTATCTGGCTTTCTACCAACTATGCTGCGCTGCCTCTTATCTACATCAATTATTATCCATTTCATTCTCATTTCTTAACATGACCTTGGATGACATCAGCTTTTCCAGCTGCCATGTTATACCATTGACTCATGATGAGTTTCCAGTTCATCAAAACCCTATATCTGTTTCAGACAAACTGCTAGCTATCTACTATATTTGTGAAATTGATTCTTAGTACCTCATCTTTCTAATTTTCTATAAGTTCTTTGGACCAACATTCTGTGCTATTGGCTTGTACTTTTTAAAATCCCAAATCTGTCAAATATTGCTTAGCTATCCCTCCAAGCTTCATTTCATCTGAACATTTGAGAAACCTGGCATCTTCTAAGTCATTGATTAAAACACATATCTTGCAAAGGACAGAGTCAAGGACAGATCCCTACGTTAGTCCACTAGAGACTACTTTCCAAGCTGACATCCGTCTGTAAGGTTGAATATTTGGGTTACATCATTCAGCCCATTCCAACCCACCTAATTGGACAATCTTCTGACCCTCATCTTACAAACAGAGCACAAGATACTCCCTCAAATGCCTGGCTTAAATTAAATCTAAATATACTATGCCTACAACATCCCCCTAATCTCATCAAAGAAAAAGAAATAAGGTTAGTGAGCACTGCTTCATTTTCTAAATGTTCACATACAATGTTCCTTAATATATTTTAGGATCTTTTCTAAGAACAAAATCAAGCTCCCTAGGTCCTAAACCTCAGAATCTGCCTACCTCTGTTATGTACACACACACACACACACACACACACGCACACACACACGCATATACATATATACATATACATGCATACATATACATATATACGAGTGTGTGTGTTACCTGGGACAACATTTGCGCTTCTCTTAATGTTTTTACCTTTCCTCAGACATTCTGAGCACTCACATCAGCTAGTTAATTTGAGTACTCTAGGATGTCTATACTGATGATCTGAAGTCACCTAAGGACAACAAAATGCTGACTGAACATCCTCTTACTTCTCATGGATTTCTGCTTCCTATTATTATTTCTGTTCTAATGGTCCCAGTTCGATAATCTTCAAGAAAAGAAAATGGATGCAAAAGAAGAGATGGCTAGCTCATCCTTCTCACCACTTTCTAATATTTTCATTGTGTCTAGTCCAAGGCACAGTCCTTTCTCCTCCTTTCTCCTCAAACACTCCTGTGGACCTATGATATCATTGTTATGGGAATTCCCTCTACTGGAGAAGAGAACTCAGATATGCCTGCCCATCTGGTGCACATTTTATCCTTGCCTTCCCATGTATTCACCCGAAATAGTCCACTTAATGCACTGGGGCCCTTTTTGGAAGTTTCCTGGCATTTCAAGGATTCCAGAAGAGCACACCAACTGTCTGTCAGTTAGACCTCAATCTGTCCGTGTGACTGGATCACCTTTTTTCCTTGTTCCCACATTCCTTTGATGGCATCCTTTATGCACTCTCTCCTTTTAATGTCTTGTTGATAATGGGTCACAAGATAATTATGCCCATGTATCCACATCCCTCTCCATTTCTATGTGGGTGATTCTCACCTACACTTTTGCAAATACTTATGTGTTCCTCCAGGACTTGTATGTAAACATGAAACACCACTGAAAGAAGGCTGATGGTAAAAAAATAAAATAAAATAAAAAATGAGCTTTTGCTTCAGAGAGAGATTGGAGACCATTTAAGAACTCTGGAATTTGCCAAAATCAATCCAGTATATTTTCCTGTTCCTGTTCAACCATAGCCCAACTCTTTGTCCATTTGCAGTGTCTGTTGAAGATGAATGTGCTGATACATGAGCTCTAAAGTTAATTCATCTGCTGCCATATCCCTGCCTGGACCACAGGTTCTCTGTACCCCCTTGGTTGTTGCTTGGTGAGGTACTTGATACCTTTTTTTTTTAGATCACTACGATCAATGAATCTCATTGAGGAGGTGGGTTCAGTAACCATGAAGTCATGCTCCTGCTTTCCCTTCTATATAAAATTTTTATAAGAACAATCCACACAAGTACCAAGGGCATGCTTAATGAAGATTTTGGAAAGCTATTACCAGGTTTTCACAAATGATATGATACTGTGAGTCATATTTAAAACCATAAAGTTCACTAAAATATGTAGCCAGTACACAATGCCATAGGGCTTGTTTTTCGTAAACTGTTAAAAAAAGAAAAGTACTACATTCAGCAAGGAAAAAATGTCACTCATGCGTAAATCCAAGTTTTACAAGATTCCTTGGAAGACTTAATAATAGCTATAATCTCGTGTGAACATGAACAACAACTAAGACATAGAAGAGTGAGATACGCTCACCAAGGCTCTCACCGTTGTTGTGGAGACCAGTGTGAAGACCGAATGCCCGAGGGATTCCGTTGGAATGCTGAGTTCCTCCAGATGCTCTATTGGGGGTTGGCACAGTGCTGACTGCAGAAAGACTTGGAGCGCTGCAGAGCCTCAGAAGAGACTTTCACAATGGCTTCAAAACAAAGCAAAAGCCCCACACCTTTATGTTATCCTTTACTCAGGCTGACTTGATTCTGGATTCTAGCACTCTACTCTTTCATATTCATCTTCCCTTCTTTGCCCTTGTTCCACTTTTATTTTTTTAAATAATCTAAGTTTGAGGATATATTCTCTATGCATTCATATCAGTTTCTTCAAGCGTCTCAACTTTGTCTTCCTTACTGAATTCAGTTCTGTACAAGTACAGAATTTTTGCTAGGGAGCTTTCCATAACCCTTAGGCTAATGTACCTTTCAAAATATTAGGTCATGGGATCCTATCTATCCTTTCTTCAAGCCCAGTTCAACTTGTTCTTCCCATATTTAAGGTCCCTTTCTGATAGTACCTGGCTCTCCTCTTCCATCTGTAGCTTGCGCTCAGTGATGACATGATCCCTTGCCCCCAAAGCTTGCTTCTTCTTATACAGACAGAAGTTCAGAAAAACAGTTCCACTTATGGCTTTCTTTGCCATTGAAGGATGGGATGATCATTCAGGAAAGTCCCACTTTTATTGACTGTATTGCTTTTGTCAAGGGAAGGCTGGCAGGTGATTGAATGGTTGAAGTCATCCCCTCCTGCAACCTCATGTTTCCAGCCTAAGTTTGTGGATATGTTTTCCAAACTACTCATCAAATTCCTCCTTTCCAAGAAACACATCATATGTACCTGTATACCTGTAACATTATGGCTTCTCTTTCTTCTCCTGTTAATCTTCACCCAAATGCTCTAGATTGTGTTTTTCCCCTCAGGTTTCTAGATTTCCTCACATGATTGTGTATGTGTCAGTAAATGCATACACACATACATATTGATGTACATACGCACCCATGTATGTATGTGTACATATGTAGAGTACTTCAAAATCCTCTTTCTTGCCTCCATCCTCTTAGCTAGTCTAGACAATTCAAGGAAAGGAGACCCTTCCAGTGTCAAATTCTAGTCAGTCTCACCTCATCAAGTTGCAGTATCTCCTGTTTCACCAAATGTGTCTCCTCTAGTTCATCTGTCTTTTGTCCCTATTTAGAAGTGTGTCTGAGCCCACAGATATTAGCCTTGGGCTCTTCTTATACACTGACTCCTGTGAATTCTCAGACTTCTTCTTTACAGCCCTTCTACTACTATTCTATGTGGTAGCTTGTCCTATAACCATTGATGGTTTTCTCCCTCTCTTCCCCTTTCCAGTTTAAAATTTTCTCGATGAAATTTCCAAGTCACCAGAGAAATATGCTTTACTGACTCTTTTTAGGTATATGCCATCCTTGGTGAAGACCATGTCACTTTTCTTCTTTAACTTGTAGTCAGGAAATCCCACCTCCATTCTCAGACATCATTGTCTTTCTCTTCTGAATTGTAACTCCCTACCCAGACATCTAGTGATGAAATGCCACCTGTGTCTCCGATCTATAGTTTGTTCTCCCCACCTACCTCTCCACCAACTTCACAGTCATTATTCACGTCTTCCAACTTCCTTTTGGTGACATCATTTATTTTCGCCTGCACTGTCAGAAGTGGGTGGTGGTCGCCAGGTTCCATAGTTCTTGGGAGACTCTCACATTCCAGGTACATGCCTGGGGAAGACAGCAGACCTTGCTGCTGTTGACTAACACCTCCTCTTAAGATGTACCTGTGATCACACTCTATAATGCCGTATTTCCTTTTTACCACTTCCTACCCTTTCTCCCTGGATTCTGTGAAGGGGGGAAAAAAAACTCCTTTATGGCACTTAATCATGAAAGTGTGAACTGAAGATTAATTTTAAAAAATGCTTCCTCATACTAAGTGAAGGAAAGCTCCAGCGGTTGATGGAGAAACCTAATAAATCAACTGCCCAGGTTCTATGCCTTTGTGCTTTTCTCACCATAGTCTTGAGCTATCATGTGACTTGGACTGTGGATTCCTGAGAACCATCGTAGGGAAACATCAGCTCTGGTAAGTTTTGCCAAGCTAGAAAGAGTTTGAACACAGGTCCAGGGATGTCCAGGCTATCTATTGTCTGGATTATAGACCACATAAGTCAAACAATGCTCAGTTCCTATATGGCTACAGGTATGTGACTTCTTTTTACTACATAAACTGCTGAAGATTATTTGCTAAGACATGGAGAGGTGCTTGTTATCCTGAATTACTGCTACTTTACTATCTCTTTCAAGAAGATTGATAACCTCTCCTGGTCAGGAATCATAAATGGAGCCATTTTAATTGCACACCCTCTCTTCTCATTCCCAAACTTTCTTTGGCTTTGGTGTTGACTTTAGTATTTGCCACAAGTTGCTGGTCAGAATGTATGTAGACAGCTGATTCAGAAATGACTCACATACTAACAATCAATCATTTCCTGTCTGTTAAGATAATTTAATTTTTATGCTGTTTGGGGCTCCTTATGCCCAGTGCCTTTCTCCCCAATTCTTTCTTAAAGAAACTAATCATGCTGATGAATAAATGACTAAAAAAGGCATCTATTGAGTACCTACAATGTGCTAAAGATTGGAGATATAAGTAGAAAATTAAATCAGTTCCTACTTTCAATGAACGCATAGGCCAGTGGGGGAGACAACATGCTCAAGGTTTCAGCAGCAAGGTAGATGGAAGGGCCCTCGGGGAATGAGGGTTTATTTGGCAGGTCACATAGCAGTTCCTAGGGGTCCAGGATGGTGACAGGACAAGTTATAAGGTCTTTTACCTTCCTGGCTGGACCCCTATTTCCTTCCCTTTAGGAAGAAATTCACAGTCCTTGCATTGGCAGGAGGGTTGGAGGGTAAGGGGCCCCTCAGCATATGCTTTCTCCCGAGTCCACCAAATGGTATCTGGACCACTGGGGCAGCCAAGCAGGGAAAGGATAAGCATGACACACCTTTGCAGTTTACAAGTATTGGGCAACTTTGATTTCTTGACCTTGACCTCCATTTTCCAACACATACTTCATCTCTTCTCCTCCTGCCTCTTCTTCTGAGGTAAAATCATTACACATGCACGTGTGAGGGCCATCCCAGCTGACAACCTAGCACCAGCATGGTATAGGTGTATTCCTGACTGTAGCAGTAGGAGCTTGGAAAACAGAAGTGTAGAGGGGAGAAAGGAAGCGCTACCATGGCCAGGATACTCCATGAGTCCGTCTGTTCTGCTGGAGTACAGTCATTCTTGACCCTCAGCTCCCACCTGCTGTGCCAGGCAGTTACCTTCTGGTAGCCCAAAGACACCCTCATCTTTCTATGCTAAGAAGTTCAATCTGTGGATTCTGGGAAAGACTCAAAGAGCCTCTGGGCCCAGGAAGTGAAGAGTGATCTCAAAAGGGGCACCTGCTTCAAGCTTGCCAACGCTGAAGGCAAAGCAGAGAGTTAAGGCAGCAGTCACTGCTCTCCTGTCATGGACGGGGTTTGTACTCCTGGTCTAGCCACCCGCTCCTGGGAACAAAGAGTCTGATTCTCGGTCTCACAGTGACTCTCACTTTGAACAGCGCCAACAGTCCAGACGTCAAAACCCAGTGTTCCCATGGTGATGGGCAAGTCATCAGTCCAGCATGTCTGGGTTCCCTAGATTGATCTCAGCCCCAGGAGCCCAGAGCAGGCTGCAGGGCCAGTATTGGACTGAACGTACAAGCTTCCTTCATGACGGTGGTGGTGTTACTTAGGGTCCAGGTGTTGACAGTTCCTGTTAGTGATGTAGTTTCCTGATGTCACAAGACTTGCTAATTTAAGTGACCTTTTTTTCTTTACTCCAATATGAAGTCTAAGCAGTTTCCAATGGCTTGGTCTAAAAAGGAGGTTCCTGGAAGTGAGTGGGGAAGCCAAGTGAAATGACTAGAACCATGGCCCTGAGAAAGTTCTTGGGGAGGAACAGAGTTGGCAAGGACAGAGAATCTGCTCTCTTATGTGCCCACTTGTGAAAAAAAAAGTCTAGGTTAGGTACAGGACCCAAGATTTCATTTGTAAAGAGAATCCCCAAGAGGAAATTTTCTCTGCCAATGTCTCCTACATCCTATGTCTCCTAACAGTCTCATAGAGTTAGTTAAAGAGCTGAGAGGGTCTGTCACTTGACAAGGTTGCAGAGTGAGTATGTGTCACAGGTGAGACTTGAATCCAGGTCTTCTTGAAGGTCAGGCTGACTCACTAACCACTGTACCACATTATCTTTATGCATACTACGTATTATTTAATTTGAGCAGCTAGCTGGTGACAAGGATAGAATGCCAGATCTGGAGTGAGGAAGACTCCTCTTCCTGAGTTCAAATATGACCTCAGGTACCATTAGCTGTGTGAACCTGAGCAAGTCACTTAACCCTGCTTGCCTCAGTTTCCTGGTCTATAAAATGAGCTAGAGAAGGAAACGGCAAACCCCTCCAGTATCTCTGCCAAGAAATCCCCAAATGGGGTCATGAAGACTCTGGCATACTCAACAACAACAATAATTATTTAATTTGAAGGTTTTTGTCACAGTCTTATAAGAATTCTCCTAACTCTTCATCCTCTCCATTGAAGCCCCAATTATCTTCTCAGTAGTCTTTGTGTCTCTACTCATTAAAAACACTGAGAGATGAAATTAATAAGTGCCATGAAATGATGCTTCTAGTCACCTTTGAAAGACACATAAAACTAACTCTGCCTTCTCCTTCTGCTGAGTCAAGAAGAGCCCACAAGCCATTTCACCAGCCAGCTGTATGTTTTCCAGTTTTATTTATAGCAAAAATGTCAACATTTATATAATTCACTTGCTCCAAGAGTAGGTCAAACCATTGGTTGTAGGACAAGGATCTCACATTTTGAGTTTCAACCAGTGAAATGAATATTTACAGGTGGCCTACAAACTTTGCATGCCAAGTCGTCTTGGCCTCCTTTCCCACACGGTGGCCAACAGCACTGTCACTGCAAAGGGGAAGGGGCTACTCGGAATAAAGGGACTTGTGGTATTGGTCTTGGTGTCACAGACTGCCATGGCCAAACAATCCACCAACAGTGATCAGCCTGGAGCTCAGCTGTACTAGCTAGGGGAGCCTCCAAACCTCATCTGTCATTGTAACAGGAAACAAAATTAAGAGAGTGATAGAAAACATCAGGCCGTGTGTTCTGACGTCAGATGCAAGGAAGTATGGAAAACATGCTGACAATGACCAAGACAGTGACCTTGGTCAGCAATAGCAGTCACCTTATCCCCTGAGGTGGGCAATTCTGATGGCAGGGGGGCACAGAACTGATACGTATAATCTATATACACGAACATTATCATAGTAATAACAATAGACACCTCTACGGTGTTTTGTGATTTGCAAAGTTATATGTATGTGTGTACGTACATATAGACACACACATATATTAATATAATCTTCATTTTCACAACACCTCTGGGAGCTAGGTGCCATTATTTTCATTATTTTACAAATGAAGAAACTGAGGAAGACTAAGGTTAAATGATTTATCCAGGCAAGGATCTGAGAGACTGGATTTGAACTCACAGCTTTCTGACAACAGGTCCAGTGCTTTATCCATGCACTCACATATACACACACATGTATATACATTAAACAATATGAACTCATGCATGCACACAGAAAGAGTACAAAATCCTTAGTCTTGTTTAACAAGTAGGCTGATGTGACAATGGCCCAACTGAACTTGCAGACTGACAAAGAAGCTCACTTGAGTGATACATAGCTAATGATTTAGAAGCCTAGATGAGGTTTGGTTTGGCTTGATTTAGTTTTGGATTGGCCTTTCTTTGGGAGTTTGTAGTAGCAAGCACCCTGACACATCCAGGATGACCTGCTGGCACAGGTTGTTAGATCTGCTTTTCTAAAAGAAAAGCAACTTTTGAGGGGTCAACAATCTTCTTTAATCATATATACAAGAGAGAAAATACAAGCAGAAGAAATAAAGATCAACAGACAGGGTTTCTAACTGTCGGACCATAAACAACATCGTCACAGATCATCACAGATCAACAGATCCAGCTATCTGACTATTACATACATATATACATAATTACCAGAGGGAGAAGCACCAACCTCTGGGTTTTCAAAAGGGAGTGAGGGCTCCAGGCTACCCAGAGTCTCATCTGGTCATTTCACAGGAACATTCTTCCAAAAACTAGGTCCCAAAGCAGAACCTCACCTCAGAGTATATATTGACTTTTCACAGCTATAGGTCATCACTGCCCTTGTGACCTAGTGCCTATGAACAATTAGCAAAAGGTGTAGGCTTTTCTACCAAACAAGCTTCCCTTCATAGGCTTCACCTGAGGTCTGTTAATGGGCAGGAAAGATCTTTCATTAACATACAGCTCATAAACATTACAGAGTTACATCAGTTAAGGCAACTCCTGCTCCCAATACCTGTTTTGAAGCTCAGAGTTTCAGAGAGTCATTTGGAACACTAAGAGATTCAGTGACTTACCCAAGGTCACACAGTCAACCTATGTCAGAAATGGGACTTAAATTCAGGTCTTCCTGACTGCAAACTAGTTTTCTAACCACTTCTCAGATAACTATTTTTAAAATTAAAATATACATCACCATATGGGAGTAAGTAGGTTTCTTATTCCTTTGGAGAAGTTGAAGGTCCATTTTTTATTGTAATGGATGTCTGAGAGCACATATTACTGATGAGATATTGATCTCTCATCCCCCTTGGAATATCTTTTGATGGTGATTCATCCATTCCACGAATATTTATTAAATGCCTGCTGCGTGTAAGGCAACATGAGAGTCAGTCAGTGTATGTAAACATGCCAAGGCGATATAGGATGACATCAGCTTTGGGGACTCCTTGTTTGGGAACTTTCTCCACCAACCTGGATCTCAACTTGTCAAGGACAACAGATGAATCATATGGAGTTTTCTGAGGGGTGGAGAGCTTAGAGACCTTGTCCAGAGTCAAAAAGGCAAGAGGAGTCAGAAGGAAGATTGGAACCCCTTTCTTCACGTCTCTAACCCTTATGCCCCACTGACTTTATTGGTATTAGACGCAAAGATCAAAACGGAACAATCCCTTCCTTCATGAAGCTTACATTTCTTGGGTGGGGGTGGGATGGGGTGAGACACCAACACATATAGAGATAAGTACACAGGGGATGATTTGAGGAGCAAGAAGAGAATACAATCAATTAACATGATTGGGAAAGTTTTCTAGGGGAGGCAAAACACATCTTCAGGACTTTGGGGACCTAATTACCTAAATCACAGGATATGTGAAGGAGAGAAAAGTCAAACATGGCTGGAAGGATGGTTTGGTGACAAATTTGGAGGGCCTTGTGTAATGCCAATCAAATTAGGATCTTTTGCTGTTTTTGTTCTACTAAAAGTGCCTCTGATTGAATAATGCCATTGGGAAGGATCTTTCCCATCCATTGATGGGCCTGACCATTGTGGGAAGCTTGACTAGGGGAGTTGTTTCATAGGAGGGTTCCAAGTACCTTTTTTATTTTTTTATTGAGGCACTGGATCAGAGGGTTATGCCTTCTGACTCTGTGAAGTGTATAAATACTCTGAGGGTGAGGTTTTATTTTGGGGGCTTAGTTTTTGAAAGCAGGTCTGTGTGCTAGATGAGACTCTGGGAAGCTGCTAAGCAGTCCCTCCACCCTCCCAGCTTTGTGAAAACCCAGATGTTTGTGCTTCCCTCTCTGGTAAAGATATATGTATGTTAGTGGGCAGTTTGGAAGCACTGTCTGTTGATGTTTGGGGTGCACTTTGGGACAAATAGAAAAGATATGTGTTCAAAAGAGATAAAAAAACAGTAATTATAAAACATGGCTACCCAATTTGGAGTACGCTCTCCATGGAGGAGAGAGTGAAGTACAAACTTTAATTACCATGGTTGTGAAGTTAGTGTGGGGCCCACATGGGTAAGGCAACTAAACAATTCTTCAAGAGTGTATTAGTGTTTGTTGGGTGCATTGGTTGACTTCCATATCATACTGGTTGACTCATATTGAATAGGTACTTCTTTAAAACTCCAAGATCTTTTTTTTAGGAGAAAATCAGTGTATCATCGCTCTCTCATTGGACACTTGCAATACTATTGTTTTGAAAGATGAATGAAAGACTTTATATCTTTCCTCTTTATAAGTTATTTTATTTGATTTGGCTAAATGCTCCAGGGGTCAACCTTTTCATCTCTTTTGGAATTCACCACTCAGTGTGTTAGATGATCACTTTCAGTGTGTTAGCTTTTCCTCCTATATATGTTTTTCCTCCACAAGTTTGATGAATTATGTCGTCTAATCCTTTATCCAAATCACCAATGAATATACTAAATGACAAAGAAAAAAAAATAAGGAATGACTCCTAGAATATTATTGGACACTTCCTTCCAAGCTGACATTCAATGAGTGATGACTGTTCTTGGAGTATCACCACTATGTACCAGTCTCCATTCAGTCTAGTTTCACTGTCCCACATATTTTCATTTTTGTCTATTCCTTAGGATAAAATTTGGTATTCTCCAGTGATTAAGACCCATTCCCTGCCAGGTTTTGCTCTGGTGAAACTGACTACTCCTGGGTTGGAGCTCATATGTATCAGAACATGTCTTGGACCTCACATGTTCAAAGAGGTGTCATAGGCAGACCTACGTCCACACTGGATCTTTTGTTTTGATACTAAATTACCCAAAGCAAAGTTTCCACTCCCATGAGGGTAAGTTGCATCTCCTGCCTTGGAGTCTTAGCAGAATTATTGGATTGCTCATACTCATGGACTCACATCACCGGCAAAGTGAGAGGCTGCTGCTTTAACTCTTTTCTGAAGTGTTATCATCAGCCCTTGTTAAGTAAAGAAAAGTCAAATCAGGGACTTTGTCCCCCTACCGCATACCTCCATGAGCAGGCACAACTTCCTTAGTGGTGAGCAGAGGCATGAGGAGACTTTTTTGTGTGCAATATCCTGGGAATATCATTGAGACACAGTACATAAACATATTAATGGCGTGCCTGCAGAAACATCCTGCTCTTCTCTTTGGAGCTGAAAGCAGTGGAAGCCCCCAGTAGACATAATCATATTCCTCTCTCCTGGCTCTTGATGTTGGGGCCAAGGACAAGGAGAAAATAGGTTGTGTGCAGATGTGAGGGATTCGTGTCTCAGTTAGAACCACCTAGGTGTCACCTTTGGTTCTCCCTTCTTTTTACCTGACATCTAACTAGTCTCAAAGGCCTGTCAATTATATCCTATTCATCACTTCCTTTCTATTCTCATAACCATCCAAGCATTGCAGGTCCTTGTAATCACCTGAGGAATCTATTCCATTAGGCCATTTACCAGTCTTTCTGCCTCCACTTTCTCCCCATGCCCACATTTCATCATTCACACTTCTTCCAGATGGGTGTACCTTCTGCAGAAATCTGACCATGTCACTCAGCTGCTATAATCTTTTAGTGACCCCCCAAAAAATAAAATTTCTTTAGCCTGGACTTTAAGGCCTTCCACAGTCTGTGAGAACCCTGCCTTTCTAGATCAATGTGCTATCACCCTAAATCCTAGGTAAAGGATACTGATGGAAGCAGAAGAATATCAAAAAAGGAAAAATGTAGACACACATCAGAGATGAAAGGGAAACAGAAAATGAAAGGAAAGATAGAAGGGTAATTAAATAAGGTGATGTACACAAGTGGGGTGCCCAAGTCACCCACCTCCAAAAAGAAGCAAAGAAGAGAGGCAGGCACCTTCTCTCCCACAGGGACACTGCCCAAAGGAACTCTTTGGGTCCAAACGGAGGCAGTGCAGTATTTTATGTTAAGCCTTAGGATGGAACATCCAATGCTTGAACTTTGTTGTGTATTGGTAAATCTGGGGAGCAGAGGGGACTCCAATCATTCGGTTTTTCTACTTTATGGAGATGAGTTAAAAAAACACATTGAACGAATCCTTTATGATAATATTGCTGACTTCATTGAGAAGAGTAACACCGATGATTATTATCTCAACCTCTCATCTCTTGAACAGAAACCAGATGTTTATCTGAAATAAATCCACTGAGAAGCCAGGCTAATATTCATTTTCTAATCTATACCCCTTGATGTACCAACTTAAGGGAAGTTCTGCTACATGCCACACAACAGGCTCCATCAGATGTGAATGAAAGTTGCCATCACCAAAGGCTCCCTTTGGCCATCCTTAGTGTTCAGTTACTATCAATTCAACTCAGGAGGGGAGACATTGGCATGTCTAGGGTAGCCAGGAGCTCTAAGGTGGGATTTTCCTCTTCTGGTCTATTTGCTCTATGTTCTCTAAAATCTAAGCCAGAAAAAAGATTTTTGTTTTCAGAGGGAAGAAGGTTAGTGACATTCATTTTCAGATTTGGAGCTGAAAGGAATCTTGGGAGCTCTAAAGTCTCCCCTCCCCACTTCCATTTTACAGATGAGCAAACCGAGGCCCAGAGAGATGATGACCTAGGATCATGGGAGGACATGGTCCCAGATTAAGAGCTGAAAGGGACCTTAGAGATCAACAAATCTATCTGAAATCATCTCGTTTTACAAATGAATTAACTGGGAGCCAGAGAAGTTAAGTGACTTGGGTTTATAGGATGATAAGAATATTGATTTAGACCTTGAGGTTAGTAAGTCCAACCTTCTCATTTTACAGATGTGGAAGCTGAGGCCTAAAGCTGTTAATTCCTTTCCTCAACAGCATCCAGGTAGTGACCAACACCAGGACTTGATTCAAACCCAGGTCCCAACTCCAGAGCCAAAGTTCTTTCCACTGTATGTCTCTTTATCGAAGTTGTTTTGCCAGTTTTGAGCTTCGTACATTTTCATTTGTTATATGAATATAATAATCAGTCTACTCTGAAAACAACTGAGAGTGGTTAGACTTGTACTATTGGGCTCCAGAATGTAGTCATTAGAACAATGACAGGAAAGTCCAGAGAGGTAGGTTTGAGCCTGAGCAAACCAATGAATCTCCCCAACATTTGGTGATCCCAACCTTGGGGTGGTGGTTGTGTCATCTTTGAGGCTCAGCAGGTCCTCTGTTCTTGGAGGGATTCATTTTTCACGTATTAATAGAACCCAGTGGAATCCAAGGTCACTTCTAGCTTGGAGGTTTTATTATGATTGACACTGAGTTGTTTTCACTAATGTTAGTGAATGATTTTGCATGGATCTTCCCATGGTTAATCCGTTCCCCTTGTGAGCTGGACCACAGGTGTTGCAAGCAAGTATTGACCTGGGCTGAAAGCTAAGACTCCCTGGCCCTGGAAAATGAAACTAACCACTCTCCTGGAGCTCACTGACAGGACTGATGCAGGATAGACAAATGACTGAACCTCTGGTCTTATTTGCAAAAGACTCATGGCAAGCAAGCTTCACTTTAAGGATTTCACACAAAGATCACCCTCAAAAAATATAGCCAGGAGGTTAGAGAGGAGTGGGGTCTCTTCTGCCATTTGTTAAGGGGGGCAATCAACTAATCAATGTGAATTTCTTAAGTATCTACAATGTTCCAGGTGCTGTGCTAGCAGCTGGGGATACAGTGAAATACATATATGTATATGTATATGTACATGTATATGTATGTATGTATATATGTGTATATATATGTGTAATATCTATATCTATATATCTTGCCTGTATTAACTTATTTGATCCTGTGAATCAGAGAGTCAATGCCCCAACACCTACGTGTTCAGCACTGAGGTAAGTGCTGGGATACAAAGAGAGGTAAAAGACAGTCCCTGTTCTCAAGGAGCTCAAAGTCTAATGAGGGAAAACAAGGTGCAAACAACTAGATACAAACAAGATACATACAGAATAAGTGGGGGGTGACCAGGAGAAAGGAGGCTCCCATATGAAAGGGGCAGAAGAGGCAGCTTCTCGAAGGTGGGGTTTTAGCTTAGACTAGAAGGGGACTGGAGATGGAGACCAGAAAGTTCTTTTTATTTCGATTGGTTTTTCTTTTTGTATGTGCAGACCTGATTTTCCTGGCGTGAGGATCTCCTGGTCTAGAAATCCTCCTCCTCCTCCTGCACAGTGATGATGGCCCGGATGGTCCTAGAAAGGTACTTAGAGAGGCCCCAGGGTTGAGTGGCTGACCTGTGGGCTTGAAGCTTCTATGTGGCACAAGCAAGACATGAATCTATATCTTCCTGCCACTATATTCATCTCACCATGCTGCCATTAACTCCATGCTACTCCCTCAGAGGAGTGCCTTGCCCATGGTCACAGAGTGTCAAAGGAGAAGTCCAAGTCACAGTACATTTTCCCACTGTCCTTACATAGGCTAGGCTTGTTAGATGTAGGACTAAGAAGGACCAGAAGTGTGAGCTTGACAAATACTCTCTGGGGTACACGCTGACCAATGGGATGAGTGTCAGCATGGGAAGAGGGATGAGTTTACCTTATTGACTAGGGCATACTGTGCTTTTAGAAGAAAAAGGAATTTTATCCAGATTCTTTGCCATGTCTGCTGGAGAGAGCTGGAGCTTCTAATCTGGTCAGTCAGATTTTTAGGGACACGGGAAGTGGCCCCAGGAAGTTTCCTGGTCTATCAGATAAGGTTACAGGAAGGCAAACCTTTGTCTGGGGCTTTGCTAGGATGTTCTTCTGGAGGGTTTGGGCGCTGTCTATCCATAACCCACTACAGGGCATTTCCTGGGAACTGAGGATGATTTGGTTGCTTCAGAGACACCCACCCTTTTGTGTAGGAACCACCAAGAGGGTGTGATGCAGTTTGGCCCCTCTCTCAGGAAACTCGAGAGAGGAAAGGAGAGAAACCAGTATCCCCAGAGTCAAGACCATGCTGCCATGTAGCCTTCCTCTTCCTGCTGAAGGTTTGAGCTAGGAAAGGCTTTAAATGCCAGCTTGGTGTGTTTGTGTTTCATTCTGAGGCAACAGAAAACCACTGAAGTTTCTTAAGCTGGGGAATGACACGGTCAAAGCCGTACTTTCAGAAGACAACACTGGCACACGTGTAGAGAGCAGCTAGGTGGCAAAGTGGATAGAGTACTGGGCCTAAAATCCAGTCTTCCTGAGTTCAAATCTGGCCTCAGCTATTTGACCTCTGGCAAGTCACTTAACCCCATTTGTCCCAGTTTCCTTAACTGTAAAATGAACTGAGGAAAGAAATGGCAAAGCACCCCAGTATCTCTGCCAAGAAAACCCCAAATGGGGTCACAAAGAGGCAGACAGGATTGAAAACCTATTGAACAACAGGAGAAAATTGAAAACTAGAAGCCCAAGTAAAGGGTGAGACAGGCTGACCACTTTCACTAGATTAAGGGCCATAGAAAAGAGGGGGACAGACGCAAAAGGTGTGGATGTGGATTTGGGAACTGAACTAAAAGGTGGGATATGGATTTGTAGCAACTGATTGGATGGGGGCCATGAGGAAAAGGAGGGATGTCTCCAACAGTCATCTTGGAGGAACGTTTACTAAATGCCTGGATGTGTTTATAGAAAGTTACAGTAAGTGACTACAGGTGTGAGCTGCACTGACATCTGGTTTCCTGGTCATTTCTTTTCTACTGCCAGAGGAGCTGGGAAGGATAGGCCAGAGAGTAAAGCAAATGAAGACATGAGGGAGAATGGGGGCTTATCACAGCCAACCTCCATTTTCTGGGTAAAATATGAGGATGAGGGCGGTGTGGGGGAGTTCCCAGTATATCCTATGTTTATCAGGCTTCCAGATCACCCATCAACACAAACGGAACCTGCATTCCACTAACATCCCCACATTTCTTTTCAATAAAAGCTGTTATTTAGCCACACCTCTTTCATCCTCTTCTGACTTTTCTTAACCCCAATTTAGAACCTTCTGTTTACCATGCCTAAACTTCAGCTTATTTGATTCCTTTGGGCTGCCTGTCAAGAGCTCTTTGGCTGCTGACTCATCCATCTATCAGCCCATGAGCCATCTTCTTATCTTTATTTTAAAACTAGTTTGAGAAGCCTGCCATGTCTTCCTTCATCCAAGTCATTGAAGACGATGTCATCTCAATCGAGCATGAAACCACTGAGAGAAATGAATATTAACAACCAATGATTTGGGGAGAGCCAACATTCCCTACTTTTCTAAAGTCCTCATTTCAAAAGTTCAGTCTCTGATAGTGAGACTAGATTAACTTTCTTAACTATCCTGTTCAGACCCCACGCAGGGGGGGCAGCCATTGTGTTCTACTCAGGTTTGGGTGGGGATAAATTCTTTGAATAGATTGCCCAAGGCTGCAGGTGGTCTGCGTATGAGCTCCTCTTTGTAATATTCATTTTCCCTTTAATCGCTGACCAATAAGAGTTCATGGTCACCCTCAAGAACATCCCTCTTCTAAGAGAGTATTAGCCATGAGCCTATTGCCATGACTCTCTGGCATTCCAGAGTGTCACTGGCCTTTCATTAAAATGCTGATATTATGAATAAAATGACCAGTTACTCAGAAATTATGACTCTTGAACTTCTGAAACACAATCATTTATTAAGTTCTTTCCATGTGCCAGGCACACGGCTATGCACTTGGATGGCAAAGTGTCCCGGGCAGAGAAAAGTCTTTGCCTTCCAGGATCTTATGATCTAATGATTCAGACAGTGTGTAAATAACTAGGTACACCTGTGATTCATAGAGGAGGTGGAAAGTAACCTTAAAAGCTCAGGCAGCTGGGCTCTGGGAAAGGCCTCTGAGAGGTGGTAGGACTGGCTTCCCATCATGCTTTTAGGACAGTGCTAATCAATAAGGGAGAAGTGATAAAAAGATGGAGGCCCAAATGGATGCCCCAAAGTTATTTGTGTAAGCAGACCTGATCAAAAACCAAATTATTGAAACAATAAAATTGTAGCAAAGATAATGACCATCCATAAAGTGGATGCACATTTATGTATGACGGCTTAAGTGGTTCTTGGAAGTCAATTGATTTTCCTTCCTTCCCTAACCCACCTCCAATGCATGACAAGGAGAGTAAACAAAGTGAAAGTTCAAGGAAAAAAAAACAAATAAAGAGCGAAATAAAAAACAGCCTTTGTGGGCTTGGATCTGTGTGGAAAGCCGAGGACGAGGATGAAGGAAGCTGCCTCTGGGTTTGGGAATTACCTGTCCTTCCAGCTCAGCCTCTGCCAGCCCCCAGTTCGAAGGACGGAATGGCTGATGGGCAGGAGGAGGGACCTCCACTCTTGTCAGATGGTCATACAACAGCTACAACATAATTAACACTTTTTCTGGATGCAAATGACCCCTTCTTAAAATGTATAAAATGAAGGAAATGAATTACCCTAATTATAGCTTATTAGGTCCCATTAATCCTCATTAGAACCCTATTATTCTCTTTTAAGTGGGTTAATGAAAAGAAAAGCTGGTCAGCTCCATTAAATCCAGTGTCCTCAGAGTGGGTGCATTTCCTCATCATCCAACTCAGAATTAATCATGTTCTCTCTAGCCAATAAAGGCCAGGGTTCAAGAGCAGTGGGCCATCCATGGCCCTTTGGGCAAGTTTCCATCCCATCCTAGGGGGGCCAATGGAAGAGGCAGACTCCGATTGCCAAGTATTTGGGGGCAGGGAGAGGAAGCTCAGTTCATGCCCAGAGGGATATTTGTTTGTCTGGTGGGATTATTGCTTGTTAGTGAGGCTAATTCCATTGACACAGTATTTATCTGGTGTGTAAGCCGTTTCCACTTTTACTATCCTATTAGAATATAAGCTCCTGGAGGGCAGGGATTCCTTTTGACCTTTCTTTAGAACATCAGTATTTACAAGAGCTCTTAGCCCACTTCTCTTGTGGTCGTTGAGAGTTTCCAGCGGCGTCTGACTGATGGTGACTCCATTTGGGGTTTTCATGGCAGAGATATTGGGGGGTTTGGCATTTCCTTCTCCGGCTCGTTATGTAGATGAGGGAACTGAGGCAAACAAGGTGAAATGACCTACCCAGGGTCACACAGAGAGTATTTGAACTCCTGTCTTCCCAATTCCAGGCCCAGTGCTTTATCCACTGAACCACCAGCTCACTACAATTATTTAATACATACTGATTAACCAACTTGGGCCACAAGATCATGTTTCCAAAATACACAGTAGCAATATCCATTGGAAAGAGCATGGAAAGATGGCTAACATGGAAAAGTTTCGCATGACTTCACTTGGATAATTGCAATCATATTTTTTGCCTCTTCAAAGGGTGGGGGAGGGGCAGGAGGGAGGGAGAGAATTTGGAATTCACTGCTTTTAAAACTGAACATTAAAACTGTTTTACATGTGATTGGGAAATATTTAACAAATATATATTTAGATTATAAATGTATTTAATAACTATATAATACTTATAACTTTAATAATTTAAATATATTTAATATATGCATATATAATATACAATGTATATTTAAAAGAAAGAGCATGGGACTGGGCATGGGTATCTGAGAGGTCTGGGTTCCCTTTCTCTTTACATATACATATACATATATATATATACACACACAAATATATATACATATATACAGACATACACACACATATATACATACATGTATGTGTGTGTGTATGTGTGTACAGCTGGATAGTTCTAGTGTATAGAATGCTGGGCCTAGAGTCAGAAAGACATGAATTCAAATGGAGTCTCAGATGCTTAGTAGCTGTGTGACCGCAGGCAAGGCACCTAACCTCTGTTTGCCTTAATACACTGGAGAAGGAACCAGCAAACCCCTCCAGCATCTTTGCCAAGAAAACCCCTGGACAGCACTAGTGTGCTAAGGTCCACAGGGTCACAAAGAGTCAGACATGATTGAGCAACAACACCCAAATGTATGTGTATATATATATATGTATGTATGTATGTATGTATGTATGTATATACACTTGTACATATAAATACACACATTAAACACACAAAAATATATTTTCAAAATTTAGTTTACAAAGTGCTCCATTAAGTGCTCTAGACAGAAACAGGAGCAGGATGGCCCCTACCCTCAGGACCATACACTCTAATGGCAAAGACAATGAAGCAAGGAGAGGTGGAAAGCAGGGGGGCCCCCTCTGCAACACAAGGCCACAGCTCACCTTTCAGAGCTGGGGGACCTGGGCCTCCAGTTCAAATTACTGGTGGGGGGGAAGTGATGGTTTGGGTAGAGATGGCAGGGTGTGCCACCGAGTCACATGAGGGTCTGTCTAGGTCTCTCAATCTTTGTTTCCTTATCTCTAAATTGGGCTTAACCATCATAATGGAAGCATGGAACAATGGGAAGAACAAGGGGTTTGGAAATCCTGCCACTTATTAAACGTGAGGCCTTGGACAAGTCATTTACACTCTCTGGGCTTCAGTTTCCCCAAATGCAAGATTGGAATGGATTAGATGCAAAGGTCTTTCCAGCTCTACATCTACAATACTGAATAATTTTTCCCAATGTAAAATCATTATTCATTTGTTACACAGGAGCTTTCTGCATCTTACGCTTCATCCTGGACAGTTGTATAACTGCCGGAGGGGAAGGCACACACTTCTGATTTACGCCCTAGTGTAGGCCTTTCTTCCTACCTGATGATCTCCGACAAGTCACTTAGCTTCACATTCACCTCAGGACCTTCAGGATCTAGATCGGTAAAAGGAGGAGTTTGGCCTCTCCCTTCCGCCTCTCCTGCCAGGACCCCAGGAATTTTGTCACAAAAGAAAGTCTCTACGGTATGCTCAGCCAGGGGATGCTATCAGTTTAGCAAGAAGAGGTGGAGGGAGGGGAGGAAGGAGGAAGGGAGGGAGTGAAGGGGGAGGGAGAGGGGGAGAGGAGGGGGAGGAGCTAGAATAGGGATAGAGTAGGGAGGTGGCAGTTGGAAAGGAGGGGCAAAGGACTGTCCAGGAACCATAATAATGGTCGGTCTGGGCTTCCCAGGTCTTGGGAGGCAGAGTGGCAAAAATGTTGCTAGTATTCTATCCTATAACATAACAGAAAAATAAACTGAGGACCCCAAAGTGCAAAACTTTAGTTGATCCAGTAAGTGCTGGCTCTTGGACTTCTCGGGAAGTTGGGGTTGGGGCAATAAGAATATTTATATCCATAGTTGTTCCATCAAGTCTGACTCCTTGTGACCCTATTTGGGTTTTTCTTGGCAAAGACACTGGAGTGATTTGCCATCTCCTTCTCCTATTACAGCTGAGAAGACTGAGGCAAACAGAGACGGAAGACCTTGCCCAGGGTCTCATGGCTAGTAAGGGTCTGAGGCCAAATGTGAACAAGGGTCTTTCTGACTCCAGGCTAGGCTCTATCCACTGCTCCACCACAGGCAGGGTCTGCTCCTCAGAGAGGGGGAATCCTTGGTCACAGAGCAGGAAGCAATCCCAGGCATCACCCAGATTTGAGGCGAACCTTCATTTTACAAATGAGGAAACTGAAGCTGGGAGGAGTGACTTGCCCAAGGTCTCCCTGGTGTAGGCTGTGGGAGGACTGGGGTTTGAGCCTAGGCCGTTTTTGTAGGCTCCAGCTCCGGTTTCTTTTCGCAGTAAATGTTTGCATGCTTCTAAGAAAACGAGCCTCTTCATACTTTAAAAACACTCTGCTTGTGGACAAATGAGTGGGGCTTGTCCTCTGGCTTTTCCGGGGACAGTCACCGGGCAGGCTTTCTGCAGCGGTTGGGCTGGTAAGGGGAAAGGTAAAGGAGGGGCAGGTTTATTTAAGCAGAAGATGGGGCCCGCTCCGCCGGGGAAGGGTAACCCTGGCCAATGTCATGCACTGCCCTTTGCCCATCGGCCCCTTCCACAATTGAGCCTCAGAGCTAAGGAAGACGAGGAGTGGGCTCTGCTGCAGAGCCACTGTGACCTCTGGCTTTTCATCCAGGGAGAGAGTTTGGGGAAGAAGGGTCCAGAGGGGTCCTTCCCGAGCTCCGGAGCACCAAACTCTGGGCGGGTGGTCAGGAGGAGACCCGGCCCCGGGAAGCTGGGAGAACAAGAAGCAGGAAGCGCCGGCCCTGGGATGACCTGGGCCCAAGTGGGGGCTCGGAATGGCCGGTCCAGAGCTCAGGAGCAGGCCCGCGCAGATGCCCGGTCATGATGGCAACTGTGCCCGAACTAGACGGAGGATCTGCTCGGATCCGGAAAGGCAGGATCGCTGGCTGCCCAGCGCCTTCCTCTTCCTCCCTCCTTCGTGGCCAGCCTCCCCTCCTCTTCCTCTCAGGAAGCTCGGTGGCCAGCCTCCCTGCCTCCAGCGGAGGCCACTGGGCTGCGCTGCCCCAGCCCCCCCCGCGCCCCCCCGCGGCTCCGGGGCCGGGTCGGGCAGGGGCACGCTCCTGCTCCAGCCCTTACAAGGACAAATCTGCCGAGGGGAAAGAAAGTCAGGAATTCGGGGCCCTGACGTCAGCCCCCAGCGCTCCGGGCACTCTCAGCCCGGGAGACTGGGGGAGGGGGTGGGGAGGGGATGGGATGGGATGGGATGGGGAGGGGGGGAAGGAAGGAAGGAGGGAAAAGCACCAACCAGCGGCGGCTCCGGCTCGGCTCGCCTGCCCAAGTTTCACTTTTTCGCTGGGGTTTGCTCCCTAGCCTTGGCTGAGGTTCCCCGGGACTAAGTAGCTTTAATAGAGCGGGCGGAGGCCGGCGTGCGCGGCAAGGTAAGGCCAGGCTCGGGCCAGGATGCACGGCGAGGGCAGAGGGGCGGAAGGGAGAAAGGGGCACAGCGGCCGGGGCGCCGCGCCTGCCCGAGCCGACCGTGCCAGGGCACAGGGGCACGGCCGTGGGCAGCGAGGGGTGCCGCCCGGCCCACGGTGCCCTCTGGAGGGCCGGCAGCCGGCGGGGCTGGGGACAATGCACGGGGGGGGAGGGGAGCCCCGGGGGCCGCCCGGGCACCACCCCCTGCTCCGCTCCCCTCCCCCGCCTCCTCCTCCTCCTCTAACCGCTGCTGCCGCCGTCGCTCGGGCCGCCTCCTCCCCGGCGAGGTATTGTTGCCAACCCCAGCTCCCCCTTCCCCTCCGGCCTCTCCCCCTCCCCTCCCCTCCCCTCCCTTCCCCTGCCTACGGCCGCTGCGCCCTCGCCACCCCCCTCCTTTGCAGCCCGGGACGCCGCGGGTCTGCTGGGCAGCGGCGCTAGCGCCTCCCGGGGGTGCCCGTGCCCGGGCCGCGCGGCTCCAGTGGCAAGGCCACCTCTGGCCCGGCCGCCGCACCTTTGCTTCCGAGGCAGCCTTAAGCCGCCGGCTCCCAGGGGCGGGCGCCTACCTCGGCGCGGGCCGCGGGCCCCGGGTCCCGGGGTAGCGGGTGGGGGAACCGGATGGCTGCATTCCGGGAAGTTCACTTCAGGGCCTGAGGGCTCCTGGGAGGGCAGGCTGGGGAGCTGAGGGGCCCCTCCCTGCTCCCCCAAGGCGCCCTGGGGTGGGGAGGTGGCTGCGTTCTGGGGTCCTCAGTGGGCAGGGCAGCTCCTGGGTCCAGGCTTTTTCTCCAGGGGCAGGAGCTCACCGTTTTATGAGCTGACTGGGGACCCTCCCTTGGGGCAGGACCTAGCCCATGCCCAAGGGCAGAGGGCAGCTGTGGGCAGCGCTGGTCCTGTTCTCCAAACTCTCCAGAAGTTAGAGAGAGGAGGCTGCATCATGGACCTGGGTTCAAATCCGTACCTTGCTGTAGGCTTTCTGTGTGGCCTTGGTCTAGGGTCCCTTCAGTGTTGGACCCCAGTTCTTGCCTGTAAAATGCAACGGTTGGACTCGGTATCTGTTATCCTGAACGGCTTCAGCCTAGGTAATATCCAAGAAAGTCTAAGAATTCCGGTCAGCTCCTCTGTGCCTAGAACTCAGCTCTCTGGGCATTCCGGGTTAAGATCAGTTCTAGAACATCACCTCGATTTCCTCTTGCCTTCCCTGCTGTCCTCCCTTTTCCTCTGCTTGTTCTATTTCCCCTTAATAAAACTGATTCACACTAAGGTGTTAGTGACTCCATGTGTCCTCTGCTTCTTGACATTTGCCCTTTAATGTTGGCTGATGAGCCTTGGCTACATTTAAATCAGAAAAGTGACTTGTCATGGTTTTATTTCAGGAATCCTCAACCAAATCCTTTGGGTACCCACCATCTCTGCTCCACAGGCTTGTTCCCACCTCCTCTGTCCATAGCTAAAATCCGCCCATTGATCTATGAGTTCAGTGAGTTGATCTGGGTCCCTAGAAAACAGGGAGATGGTTCTCCTGGACACTTCCCTTCCCCCACCCATTCCACCCTTTATTCTGCATGAGCTTCTTCAGGGTCTGAGATCAGCAATAGACTCCAGGGGCTAATCTGGAACTTTATCTAGTTATCTGCATGGGACGTAGAACGTATTCACTTGGCACTATAGATGGATAAAATGATGACTTTCAGCTCTCTGGAAGCATGCCACCTAGTATTTATTATTATCTAATCCTATTTGTGGTGTGGTTCTTATAGAAACATCCCAGGGATTCTGACTTCTATGGTTCTTTAGCTGGGGTCTGGTAGCTACTGAGAACTATTGTTAATGGAAGTATGGGGAGTGGGCGGTGCTTATTGGCCTCTGGAATCTAGAATATTCATGATTGTATGTGTGGGGGAGGGGCCCTATTCACTTCAGATTCTAGAATATCCATGGATGCATTCCAGTATACTCTCCCTTCACCCAGGTCAGTAAGTAGGTAGATGGATTGGTGAGTTCTGGTAGGTAAGAAAATCCATCATCCTTACCCAGGGTCTGCATCTGCTAGAAGTCTCAGAAAGAGAGGATCTCTTTGGACAGACCCAAAGTCCATTGCCTGGCCCATGCTCAATCAATCCACGGACATTTATTAAGTACCTACTCTGATGGGAGCTGAGGAAACCAGGACAGAAGTGAATGAATCCCTACCTGATTCTGGGAGCTCACAGTCTGGCTAGGAGACTAACAGGGCTACGTAAAAGATCTAAAAATGCCTCAAAGCCTGGGATTTGGGACCTGTTTGTGATCTGGTGAAGTTTAGGGACTCTGCAAAATAATACCTTAAAATGGATAAAATAAAAAATGTTTTCACAAAGGAAACTAGTTAAAAAAAAATTGAAGGGTCACATACCACAGGTCCCCCACTGTAAATGATTTGGGGGGAAGGGCAGAAGAAGCTGAGATAGGGATGAGTAGGAGGCCATTTGTGCTTTAGGTGAGCTTTGAAAGCCATGCTTGCCAGAGACAGAGTTTAGGAGCACGTGCATTCCAGGTAGTGGGAAGAGGCAGGTCAAAGGTATGGAGTGGGAGATGGAGTGGTGTGTATGAGGAACAGCACAAGGCCAGTTTGGCCTATAGAATGTGTGAAGGAGAGAATGCAGGAGAAAGCTGGAAAGGTATGGGGGAGCAGTTGGGAAAGTCTTTAAATACCATACTGACTTATTCCTGGAGGTATTAGGGAGCCACTGCTGTTTATTCAGAGGCTGGCTTCGCTGTTAAGAAATTTGTGTCACTTCTACGATGATGACGAATCAGAGAAAAACTCCAATGGAAAATTGAGCACAGCAATGTTAGGATTAATTTTTAAATACTCAGCCTAGTACTGTCAGTTGTCAAATGTGCTCTGTGCTAGGCACTTGTGAAACAAACAAACAAATGCCTGAAGCTTATCATGGGGGGAATGGCAGATTGGGGAGGGGGGAAAGAAGTATTTATAAGCTGAGACTTTGGCTGCTTATATAAAACTGATTTTCAAATCTTTGGGGCTGGCGCCAGAGAGAAGATACATAGGTTTGAAACAATTTAGCAACAGTATAACATTGCCAACATGAATGTTTCACGCAAGAAGACTACAATGTGTGTGAGGTTAGGCACTGGGGTTTGTGGGCAGCCAGAATGCTAGGGTTGGAGGTAGGATTTGAATGATGAGTAGATCTGCCTAGGTGGAGGGAAGAAGAAGTGGCTGGAGAGTAGCCTGAGCAAAGGTTTGGGATTGGACAGATGCTGGCTAGGCTGAAGGCAGAGGGAGGCAACCTGGCTCACTGGCAGAGAGAATCCTAGGAGCAAAGCCACGGCAGATGAGGTTGAAAAGGTATGATGAGCCCAGGTTCCAGAAGGATGGAAAAGCCAGACCCAAGAGACTGGCTTCATCTCACAGGCGACAGGCAACCTTGGCAGGCTTTTGAGCTCTGAAGGGAAAAGATGGAAATTGCAATTCAGGACAACTAACCTGGCAGCAGTTGTCCAGGATGATTGGGCAAGGGGGGGAATTGAAGATTGCTAACTCCAGAGTCTGGTGTGGGGAGAAAGGGCTGGGGTAGGGTGGAATCAGTAGCCAGTGACCTGGACAATCCATTAATCATTTATATTTAGCACTGGCACACAGTATATAATTTTTGTCGTAGGCTTCACTTTCTAATTATGTTTTGCTGAAGCTAAAAGTAATGTTCTTTTCCATTCCCTTAGCAAGTGGAACTGAAGAAAGGAGGGATCCAATAACTTAGAAATGGGTAGATGGTGGCAGGGCCATTATTATGATGTGCACTAATAATAGTTGTAAGAACAACAATTTAAGAAAGTGAATTTGTAGCTCTTTATGATTGACAGGCCTACCCTGGCCTGACCTTGGGGAAGTTTCCTTCCTTGGGCCTCAGTTTCCTCATGTATAAAACAGGGGTGTTGAGATTAGATGGTCTTATATTAGAAGTGGTCCTTCCATCAGAAAGCAGAGATGGTGCTAGTCTGGTTGCCAGATGAGGACACTGAGGCACAGGCAGGCAAAGGGACTTACCTGTCTGTGGCCACATGGCAATACAAAGTGAAACTAGAATTCAAAACCAAGTTGATTCTGACCCCAGTCACGCGGTCTATCTCCACAGCACTATTGACTTAACCTTTTGCTAATCAAGAAGTTAGATGATATATACCCACGGGAATGAAAAACTGACCAGCCTCTCCCTTCCTCTTATGTGCATCTGCCATCTCATTTAATTCCTTCCAGGACTGCAGAGAGAAACCACTTGGGCCTTCACCTCCTGTGCCACTTTGGCTCATGGCTTCCCACTCATTTGGCAGAGGGGAGTCCAACACCTAAAGAGCTCGGGCCTTTCTCTTGACATTGGGTGGAGACCAGTGGGATGGGGCCTGGAGGCTGCCCAGCACCCAGCACCTGGCAGACTGTGTTCTTTTCGGTTGAGACTTTTCTTAGATGGCCTCCTTTAGGCTTCTTCCTTTCCCAAAGGACTAAAACAACAATGAGATCCATAGGTATTTCTAAATGTTTTCTTCAGTATGCTATTTCTTCTTGGGGGTGGGTAGGTCTGGGGTCAGGCAGACTAGAAGGCTTATACTTTGGCTGCCACTGAGGCCTTGTGTGGGGCAGAGAAAAGGGGGCAGTGAGAGAGCTGCTGGGGCTGGGTGTCACAAATCTGGGAGTGAGTTCAGCTGTATCCCTGGGGCTGAATACCCATCTCCTCCTCCTTCCCCTCCAGCCTTAACTTCAGCCCACTACTACAGACAAACTGCTCTGTTTGCTGATTCAGGATATACCTCAGAAGTAGTTTTCTTTTTTCTTTAAAAAATTGTAGTTAATCATTCATTGATTTTAAATCATTAAATACAGAATGAGAAAAGAAAAAAAAAGAACTTTGCCATGCACACAGCAGAACATGAGAGGATTCAGTTTTTTAAACAAATATTTTATTGCTCCTAATTTCTCCTGACATCATTGACGTTCCATATGGCTCTTCATCATCCCTCTCTCCCCTACATACTCAAGCTTCCCTTCTAACAAAGAAATGCATTGTGACACCAAACAAACCAGCTATGTCTGGCATTGAATGCCTCACTCCACTCCCATAGACCACTACCTCTGTGCCAAGAAGGGGGAATGCTCTGCCCATTGGTGCCTCAGAGCCGTACCTTGTCCCTTGGTCCCCTTCAGAGGGCATTCAGTGTCATCTTCTGATCATTATGTACAGGATGCTCTGAGCTCTGCTGTCTCCCTCTTTAGATGCTTCCCACCTTCTCCCTCTTGACATCATAGACTTTAGACTGGGGAGGAAGCTGCCTTAGAGTCATCTAACCCAAGTCCCTTGGTTTACAGAGGCCCGCTTCTCCTTCTGGCTCCTGTGAAAGCTCACGCTGCTAACACTGACCCATTTTCCCTTCCACCCAGAGCCTTTGCATGAGCCTGCCTGCAGGCCAGGGACCTCCCTCCCTCCCCTTCAGTGGCCCTTCAGGCTGAACCTTGATGTCTGAGGCACCTCTGAGAAACCTTGCTTGACTCCTGGTCTCATTAGCCTTCTCTCCCTCCTTCAATTTTCTGGTCTTTGCTTTTGTGTGTGGAAACTGTGTCCCCCCTCCGCAACCCCAACCCCCAGGACAATGTCTGATCCTTAAAGGCAGGGCCTGTTCCATCATTGGGAGGGGCATGGCTCCTGCACCCTCTGTTCCTTTGGAAATGTTTATCAGCATCGGAGATGCAGTGAGTCTGTGAATGGCCTCCCCCATTAAGATCACACATCTTCTGAGGTTTGTCTAAAATCAAATGTGACATACTTTCCATGTCAAAGTGAGATACCGCTGCATAGTGGATGGGGCTGTGGAAACAATGTCAGGTTGGGAGTCGGAGGCCCTGGGCTTGAGTCCTGATTGTGCCCCTTCCTTGTGGATAATCTGGGCCCAACCACTCCCTACCCCATCCTTTGGCCTCATTTGTCTGAGGAGAGGATTGGATTCAAGGATCTCTGAGGGCCCTTTCATCTGGGAACTTGGATCCTAGGAAACTGCTGCCATCTTTGAAGGCCCAGTTCAGACCTGTCATCTTTGTGAAGGGTTCCTTCCCTGGCCACCTTAAGCGGATGTGATCTCCCATGGTAGGTGCCTTCTGGTTTCTGGACATTCACATCTCAGCTACTGATCCAGCTTTTAAACTTAAAAGGCAGGTAGAGAGGTGGTTTGCACAGGCTATGCCCAGGGTGGAAAGTCAACTATGGATTTCAGACAACCCTTGGGCTTCAACCCTTCCTCCAGGAAGCCCAATGTCCAAGCTAAGTTCCCCAGTTCAGCCATCCACCCTCAGGCTGGGCCTGGTCAGGGTCAGTCTGAGGTTTCTCAGAAGTTCTAAGAGCAGAATTACCTCTTCCATGGTGGGTGGAGAGGATGACTTCTGGAATGGTTGTGAGCCCAGTACACTGCAGGAATGCATGGTAGGCCTGATTTTTAAGGCAATAACAAGCTCCTCTTCTAACAAAATCCTATTGCTAGACTTCAATTAGGGTGTGGAGTAATCAGTCAAAAAGCATTTAGTAAGGCTCCTATTATGTGTCAGGCCCTGTGTTAAGCCCTGGGGATACAAAGAAAGGCAAAAACCATCCCCACCTACAAAAGCTCCCCATCTAATGGGGGAGACTGTCAGCAATGTTGTACAAATAAGATAAATGCGATATCCGAGGGAAAGGCTTCATACTGAGGTGACCTCAGAAGACCTTTTCAAGAAGGTGTAACTTGAAGAAAGCCAGGGAATCCAGGAGGAGGAGATGAGGAAGGAGAGCCAACCAGGGCAAAGACACGGAGATGGGAGATCTCAGTGGTAAAGAGGGGAAAGTCAAATGGGCCAGTAACTGTAAAGTGCTTAGCACAGGGTCTGGCAGATGGTGCTATATAAATGTTAGCCTTTCTTTTTATTAAGAGCAGCAAGTTGGCCAATATATCTGGATCATACAGTACTTGGTGAGATGTATAAAGACTGGAAAATTAGGAAGGGGCCACACCAGAAGGGCTTAAAAACCAGAGAGCATTTTATGTGGTAATGGGATATTGCCATCAAAGCTTATTGAGCAGGGAAATGCCATGAGGGCTGGCCAATGCAATTGTTTGAGGTACAACATCCAGAAGGAGGGAGGGTTTTCCAGCTGGCAGGAGGAGCACAGTGAAAAGCCCTGGGAGGAGAGGTGGGATGCTGCCTGAGAGGAACACCAAGACCACCCAGACTGACTGAGCCATACTGTGCCTGGGAGGAACAAGGCTGAAGAGGGTTGCAAAGGTGGATTAGGGAATGGGATGAAAATGTCCAACAAAGGAGATCTTAGTTGATTCCAGAGGTAATTGGGAGCCATTCACTGAGTAGGGGAGTGTCAGGAAGGTTGGATGATGACGTGGTTTCAACTCCAGCATCTCATGAAATCCCCACTGAGGGGTCTTGTGACTATCCTGCCTGAGTACTCACTGTTGGGATCTCTGAAATACTAAAAGAGACAAGAGGAGATGAAATACTCTCTTTTGGGAAAAGGGTTGTACTGCCTGGCTTTTCATCTCTTTCTTATTCTTCTATCCCCTTCTCATTTCTCTGCCAACCTTAAGGTAGGAGTTAGGGTTAGATAAGGGGGGAGATTGCTGAGGGGCAGATTTAGGTCATCAAAACTGCCCCAAAGGGAAAGGGCTGCTTTGAGAGGTGAGGGGAAAGGGGTTTCCATTCACTGGAAGTCTCAGCAGAGGCTGTACATTTGTTGAAGTACAGGTTGGACTAGTTGTCCATGGGCATCCCTGTTGACTCTGAGACTCTGCCACGCCATGACTTGATATAAGGTCCATGTCCCAGGAATGCATCAGCTGAGGCTTTGCTTGAGAATGCCTCAAGAATAGGATGACAGACCTGGAAGGGGCCTTAGTGGAAGTTGGGTCCAAAGCCCCCATTTTATAGATGAACACACTGAGGCCCAGAGGGAAGTGTAAAAGTTGGACAGACATGCCCGATTCTCCTGCTGTGGGAAGCTCTGTGGGCCCAAGGATGACATTCATTCCAGTATTCTCCCCATTGGTCCAGGTGGTCACTCCTCCTGTGCTAGGTTATATGCAGGGAGCAGGGTGGGCCAAGACTCATCTCTGCCACTAACCAGTTGTATGGCCTTGGGAGAGTCCCTTCACTCTCCACACCAGTAAAAAGAGGGGGTTGGAGAAAGCCCCTAAGGCGCCTCCACCCCCAAATCCACAACCCCTCTGAAGACTAGTCCAAAAGGTCCAACTTGGAGCCTTGCTTTATCGTGTTTCTCACAATTCCCACTTGTCCCCAGCCCCAGAGCATGCTGACTTCCTGCTGACTCCATGCTGACTCCTTGTCTCTTTTGTGGTATGCACAGCCCTCTTTTTGCTTGCCTCAGGTTTGGAGGGGCCACTGTCTTTTTCCAAGCACCAGTCTGTAGCCCCATGACAAGGCAATCCCTTCTCACCAGTGTATCACCATTGCTTTGGTGCTGAGAGGGTTTATAGTCACAAGCAGCCGTGAGCCTTCAGCCATAGATAATTTTTCACCATCATTCTCTTTTTTTAATGCAATTTTATTTTTTAATGAACAAAACATTTAATTTCTCTTCCTCATTTGAAAAAAAGAAAAATAAAAAATAAGACGCATACATAATTAAATAAAATCAATTTTAGACATGTATATAAATATGTACATGTACATCTGTTTGTATGTATGTCAATATGTCTCATTCTGGCCTGTGAGTCCACCACCTCTCTGGCAGGAGGTGGGGAGCCAGCATCGTTTTCCTAGTCAGTCTTCACTTCAGTGAAAGGAAACAGGTCAGAGTGTAGAGAGAAGATATTCCCAAATCTCTGGGATGGCCTTGATCTGGAGATCGGACTGGGCTGCGCCTAGTGTAGTCACACCTAGGCCTTGTCTGGCCCTCCGTTTATTCACCCTCTTAACCCCCAGCGTTATTATTTGAGGATAAATCCTAAGGGTTTGTTCAGTATCCTGCTTGAGAGACAGATACAGGTCATCATGGTTAGATGGTGCCCCAGCTAACTTCCCTTAATGAATGAGCTCACCTTATTGAAGGCAGAATTGGATTAGAGGCTTGATCGGGGAGGTTCAGTATTCAAATGCATGAGAAATAGAAGTTCTCTCTCACTGCCCACCTGCTCACAGTGCTTTGGGAGTTACTAGAGAAAGCAAAGATGAAGAAAGTGGGTGGGGTTGGAGAGAGAAAGAGAGGGAGAAGAGAGGGAAGGCGAAGGCAGAGAGACAGACAGGATGGGGACAGAGAAACAGAGACACACAGAGAGAAGGAGGGAGGGAGAGACAGAGAGAGAGAGAGCCTCGTTTGCCACTGTCAGACTTTTGCCCCCTGATTCTTCATGTGCTTATGTGTAGAATTTCCACCAGGGGCTCTGGAAGCTCCTGTAACCCGAACTTTGCCACTGAATCACATAATTTGAGTTGGAAGGGATCTCATGGCCATCTTGTCCCACCCATACAAAAAAAGAATCCTCATATGATGTCCAGAGCAAAGGTCATCATCTAGGCTCTGCCTGAAGACTTCCAAAGACAGGGAACTCACTATCTGCAAAGGCACTTGGGGAAGTTTTTGCTGTTATAATGCAGTTTCCTCTGCTTCCTGACTATTCCAGTGAGGTCTGACTGGCATTGGCCCTTCCTGTTCTGGGGAGCACTGCCTCGTCTTAAGCTGCCCAAGACACTGTTTCCTTTTTCGTCTCCCACTTCACACTGATGATTCATTGAGCTGCAGTCCACAGCCCCCACCCCTGCTCCTCAGATCTTTTCTATTCCTTCTATCTAGGCTCATCCATTTTATACATATAAAATGATGAACTTGATTTTGCTCGGTGCAAGGCTTTAAGTTCAGCCATGACTATGTGCCTGCTGAAGTAGCTTCTGGCAAGGGGTGGGGGCGGGGGGGAAGGGAGAGGCATTGTGGAGTGGATGAGCATTGGTGGGGGGACCATGAAGTCTGGATTGAAATCCTGGCTGTGACCATAAATAAGCAAGTTACCCAACTCTGCTCCATGCGCCCTTACTGGAAAAATGGGTACAATCCTATCTCGTTCTCCTGTCTTGAGGCTCCTGGTGGGGATTGCCCAAGTATGACATGAACATAATGACTGTTTGGATCAAATTGCTCTAAGAATTTGGCATGGTAGTGGAGCTGCCCCCTCCACATCAACATCAGAACTGCTCCTTTGTGACTTGGCAGATGGGCTTTGAGGGCAGTCGTGGTCTGATCCAACTCGATTGAATAAGCACCTACTATGCATGAGGCAGAGTGACTTGGAAGCAAGGTTCTTCCCTTTTCTTAGTGTCCCAGATAAGTGTCTGAAGCTCTAAAAGGCCCAGTCTCTGTTGGTAGAGAGAGTTTCTTCATTGGGAGACCAAAAAAAAAGGTAGAGAAGGATATGCAAGGCCCTCAGTAAGGCTCTGGGGATACAGTCAATCAACCATCAATCGACAAGCATTTATTAAGTGCCTACTGTGTGATAGCCACTGTGCTGTGTCTCTGAGGGATGCAGAGATGAGAGGGAAGCAGTTCCTGTCTGAAAGCATACTTTCTATGGGGGGGAACCACTATGTGTATAGAGAAGTATGCTTGGTCATTTAAAGGAGAAATCACTTTGAGTTGGCAGATTTGGGGAGCCCCTCCTAGAGAAGGGGCACCCCAGCTCTTCTTTTAAGGAAGAAAGTGATTCCATCAGGTGGAGGGGAGCAGGTAGGGGATTCCCCACATTGGGTGGGACGTTTTCAAAGACTCAGAGGTGGGGGATGCCGATGAGTCTTTCAAAACTTGGCTAAGTTGGTCCAGAGAAGACAGAAACGCAGGTTTTGCCCAGGCCTGTGAGAGAAGCATCTCAGCTCCATAGATCCTGTGAGAACTTGTACTTCCTCAGCCCATCAGGAATCTAGCCCAGTGACTGTTTGTACTGTGACAGTCAGACAACGGTGGAGGGTACCAGTGGATACCAATATTCTTCTTTGTTTCCTCAAAGAAAGGCAGGAAATAGGATCCCTGGGTCAGGAGCATTCACGCTCCCTTGCTCCACTTCTCCATCCCCAGTTTTAGCTTCTTTTTGTATCAAGAAGTGGTTGGTGGTGCAGTGGATAGAGCCTGGCCCTGGAGTTAGGATGATCCATCTTCCTGAATTGAAGTCTGGACTCAGGCACTTATTATCTGTGTGACCCTGAGCAAGTCACCTGACCCTGTTTGCCTCAGTTTCCTCATCTGTAAAATGAGCTGGAGAAGGAAATGGCAAACTGCTCCAGTCATTTTGCCAAGAAAACCCTAAATGGGGTCATGGAGAGTCAGACATGAGTGAAATGATTAAATCAATAAATGGGACAGAATGGGATTCCTTGAGTAGGTAGAGGATTGAGGTCACCTCATGATGTGAGAGGGGGTGAAGGAGGAGAGAATGACAGGAGGTGCCTGAGTGATAGGAGAGGAGAGGGGCTCCCAGTGGATTCCAGATGAGAAAGTAGAGAGGGGATCATACTGGGTTTGAGGAGGGATGTCTCAATGGAGAGGCAGGGAGGGCCCATCTGAGCTGGTGTCACCTAAATTTCAGATGGGTTTGAGAGGACAGAGATTCCAGAATGATAAGGTATGTGAAAGAAGGAGTCAGCTCTTGCAGGATCTTACAGTTGAGGGGATATTTTATGGGTAAAAAATCTGAGGCTCAGAATGGTATCAGAGGATTATAGATCATGGATCACAGATCTGAAGGTGGTAGGGAACTTAGAAATCATCTAGTCTGATACCCTTATTTTACAAATAAGGAAAGTGAGGCAGTGACTTTCCTGAGACCCCTGGAGTAGAAATACCAAAGGTAGGATTTCAAGCCAGGTCCTGTGGCCCCAAAGCCAGCATTTTTTTCTGCTAGATTTCTTACCTGTGTCTTCTTAGAATCTGGACTTTTTTCTGTTCTTAACACAATACACTTTGAATTGGAGGAAATTCATTGTGGGCTTCATTCATTCTCTTCTGAGGAACAGTCTGTGAATACAGACTGGAGTCATAGCCTGATGGGAAGAATCCATGAGAGCTGGAGGTCTGAGAACCTCTTTTGTTATCCATAATTCCTTACAGACTGAGACACTAGCCACCACTGTCACCCTGGAGTAGGGGAGGAATAGGAGAAAATTCCTTGGCTGAGCAGGGACTGGAGCTCACCTTTGTGAGGTCCCTGAGCCCAGGGCTTATTTTAGTCATTGAAATCTCTGAGAAGACGTCTTTAGATAAGAGGACAAACAGTTTCCAAGGCTGCTTGCAGCACATCTTTATTTGCTCCATCAGGTGGATTAGAAAGGGGCCTTGGATAGATCTGTGAGCTCATTGTTGGAGACTCTCTTCACTGGTTCAGAACCCAAACCATTATAGGATCCTCTGTAACTGCCCACCTCCTTCCATCAATCCAGTTTGGCAGGGGTGGAAGTGGGGCTGGGGTGCGGTCAAGAGGGGCAGAAAATGTGCCAAGAGTCTTTTGATGTTGTATAGATACCAACGATCAGTCCTTTGATAGTAACATGTTGCAGCCTGCTTCCATGCACCTCTCCATTGGAGTTTTGGGAGCCTTGAATTTGGCATCCTGCATCTCAGGAGCCATCATCCATAGACAGTTGGTAGAAGAAGGTCAGTATTAACAAAGACAGGCTTTTGTTTCAGAGAGAAAATTCTGGGCATTAAATAGAAACACTAATACTTAGGGATTTGTCATGTTGGATCTAGTTGAATATCTAAGCCATGTGTGATAGCCAGTAGCTTATGGTACTACAGATAAATTAAATCGATACAAATATATTTCTTAAAAAAGTAATCCCTAATTCAGACTATTTACTAATTCAATGCTACAATGCTTTGTATACAAAGCCTTTCCTAAGCTCATCAGCTGCTAATGCCCTCCTCTACACAAATTTTGGTTTTGTGTTTATCTTCCATGCATTTTATATGCGATTATTTGGATAAATCCTGGTTTGCCAAAAGAATTTCAGCTTCTTGAAGATAGGAAATGTTTTCTTTTTGTCTTGATTTAGTCCGATGCTTTTTGATTGGTTTCCTGTATTTCAGCCAAAAACATATTTTAGATATATGTGGATATATATGTAGATATGTATGCATGCACATGTATATATACATACATACATGTATATACAGAGGAAACTCATGTGTGAATGCATGCATGTATGTATACACACATTTTTGTTTAGAACTTTAACCACGTGATGCTTGGCCCAGTGACATTTTGAGCACCTTTTCAAGCACGTTTCTTTCGCCTCCTCTTTTCCGCCCCCTCCATGAGTTCCTTATTCCTTCGAGGTCTCTCTGACTTCTCTTTCGAGCTGACAGCTCTCATCTAAGTGCTGCCTAATCAGCTGGTGCAGTGGTTAGTCTTTATCTCTGTAAAGGAAGGGAGGGAGTCTGCTGATACTCTCCCTCCCCCATCTCCCATGCGGGATGGGTCAGAATGAAATGCAGAATATTGGACTATGATACTGCTAGGCTGGTGCGTTGATTGATTTCTGGTGGCTCACTCAGCTTCCGTGTTGGCTCGATAAGAGAGATTGTGGATCTCCCAACAGCCCTGTATAAGAACTAGTACATTAAGAAAGCTAATCTCCATCAGTTCATATTTGCCCAGTGCCTCCCCAGGTTAACAGAATGGAAAATTGGATCTGCAGCTGGGCTCTCCCTAGAAAACGGTGGAAGTGATTCCAAATTGTGTTGCTGCAGCCTCTACCAAAATGTTTCTTAGTGACAAATGCTTATGTTTTTAATTGAAAGCAAATTCAGGGGAATTTTATTGTAAGAAATGTTTGCCAGTGTTTCCAATGCTCTTCGAGATTGGAGACATCCTAGAAGTTAACAAAAATGGTGGGGTGGGGGAGGGAGTCCTAAGAGTGCTCTGAATAAGTTATGCCTGTCTTATAGGGTTCTAGTATTCAATAAACTTTCTACAATCAGGTGGCAAATAGTCAGGAAGGCATAGATGCAAATTCTATGTCCAACATTTACTAGAATGAACCTTAGCAGCAGTGTAACTGCAGGCCAGCTGTGTGACCTTAACTTTGATTTCCTCATCTGTACAATGGGAATGATGAACCCTCAGGTTTGGTGGGCCTTGGGTTCCTGATCTGTAAAAAGAGTACAGTGATACCTGATGGTCACAGTAGTGGACCTCCTATTGAAAGGGACCTCAGTGGTTACCCGGACCAACCCATACCTGGGAGGAATCTCTGTTACAACATGCCCAGGTAAATGTGTATCCGCCACCTCCCAGGGCAGTCCATATCACTTTGGGGCAGTTCTAATTCTTAGGAAATTCTTTTAGACCTCTTTGAGCTTCTACATATTTCTTCTGGCTCTGTCTGGGGCTGAACAGGACAAGTTGGGGCCCTCTTTCCTCTCCTAGCTTTCAAATACTTGAAAGCAGCTGGGATGTTCCCCTGAATTTGCTTCTCTAGGCGAGACACCCCCAGGTCTTTCAGCCCAGGTTTGTAACTCAGTCTCATCATCTTTGTAATGAGACCCCTAGCACTTTCTTCACAGGATTGTTAGAGGCTTGAAATGTCTATAAATCTTAAATCACTGTTAGGCAGATATTGCTACTGATAATGATGAGAGCAACTTTTTTTTTTTTTTTAAGACAAGCCTAGATTGGTAAATCCTTACTTCTGAAGATGAATATTGTCTCCCTTGACTGTGGCTTAGCAGGGTCCAGCCTAAACATTCTCTGGAGGGAAAGGGGTGAATGAGATAGCCCCTGCCGGCTCTAGGCCACACTGATACATGACCTTTCACCTCATTCTGTTTATTCCCGGACAACTCTCACATACTTGCCAGTCCTTCCACAACTGTTACTGGTGTGGCTTTCAGTAAAGTAGGGGAACAGAGGTAAGAGACTTCACTATCAAAGAAAAAATCCTCCATTTTTGTTTAATAAGGCAGTTATCAGAAGGTAATAAACTCTCAGCTAACATGCCCAAGTGTCTTAGTGAAGGATCCTTCAAATTCTTTAAAATCCAGCTTGTATAAAATCAGTTAGCAGCACCCAGGCTCTCACTGGCTGGGTGAGATTTAATAGAACTCCAGTTAAACATTTATTGCTTATTTAATTCAAAATTAACTTAATCACCACAGTTGGTAACAACCACTGAGTATTTAATTAACATTCAGCAAACTACCTTATTAAGTCTAAATTGGATCCAGGCTGGTCTTGTTTATCCCCTTTGGTTTGCAAACACTGGTTTCTTCACCTCCCACCCCAGAAGGCCTTGGGTGTTCCCAGCAAACACCGCAGAGAGCAGCCAGGGGGGCTTTTTACTGTTCACTTTTCCGTTGTCCTCTGGACACTGACAAGAGGTAGGGATAGAGCAAGATGAGTGAGAAGAGAGGCAGAACTGGGGGGGGGGGGGGATGGGTGTTGTTCGTAGTAGTGATTCTGGATTGACTGTGATAGGCGTTGTAGCCCATGTGTATGCCTGGTGGGGTCCGGGTGGTCAGAATCTGGATCTTTAGTGACTTTCTAGGCACACTCCAGTCTTTGGTGTTTGGTGAATAATATCTTGGTAGCTGTCCCCTTTGCAGGGGATGGTGGGGAGGGTATACTTAGCTTCCTTTTGAGGACTAGTTATCAGTGGTAGACCACCCCAGATTTTCTCCTACACCCAACACAGCACAGGCAGGTGAGGAAGAGCCTTGGGTCTGGTTGGCTCATCCGAGCTGAGGGAGGCCTTGCTCCTGGTCTGACTGCACAATAGTGTGCATAACCTTCATAGACACATTCCAGTTTTACACCTGTCTCCCTTCCTCCCTTCTCTGTCCTCCAGTCGTACATTTTCCTTCCACAACATGCTCCATCTCCAGAACCCAGGTATTTGCATAAAACTGATCCCACCAACCTTTGGTACTAACTGAGAAACAGGGAATTTCAAGTAAACAAGAAAAATGCACCTATTTAGTTTATCTTTTCATCTGAGATTTGACTACAACATTCAAAGGGGCAATAACATGAGTCTTTTTTGGAGAGTGAGTGATTGCTTGTTATCATCATATGAAATTATTAGTATAGTATATTGTTTATTATTATTAATGGTATTATTGGTTATTGAATTAATATTAAGTGCATCCTGATTACCCTGAATTGTCTATGCAGATGTCTTTTCTGTGCTGGCGATGCTTGCAGTTGGACCCCCTTGGGTGATTCCAACTTCTGATCCCTCAGCTCTCTTCGCATGCTGTTGGAGGGGACAGTGGGCTGGATGGGGTTAGGAAGATTTGGCTTTGCATCCTGACTCTTTCATTTGTCGCCTCTGTACCACCGAGGCACTTACGTTAGTTTACTTACGCATACGATGAAGAAGGATGATCTCCCTGATGACTTCTATGTAGTCTTGGACTCACAGAATTTTAAAGCTGGCAAGGATCCACACTTAGCCTAATGCCCCATTTTATAGAGGCGGAAACTGAGGCTCAGAACGGAAGTTGTTTTGTCCAGGAGGGAAGCTAGTCACATGGGCCCTACTGTGAGCCAGGTGCACTACAGGAATATGATCTCATTTGCACCTTTCAGGGTCTGATAGCTGGTCACCTGCAGAGCTGGAATGTCAATCAAGGTTGTCCAAGTTCCCATTCAAGGGCCTTTTCCCTGTCACCATTTTGACTCAGTAGACTTCCAACTTTTATTTATGAGTAGTGATAAAGGCCAGCCCAGTCCCACTTTCTAGGGATAGAAGTTGTCCCAGAGCCACAGCACGGACTTCCAGGTTCAGAAGGACTGGTCCTTCAAGTTGAAGAGAATGACCAGGGTAGAAATCCTTGGTCACCTTGCTTCACAAGCCTCCAAAGCAAGTCTTTCTCCCTTTGAGGTATAGGTATTCCAAAAAAGTTCATCTTGGCAGAAATAGCCTGGATACTTTGTGTACCCCCAAGGTTACTAGTGGGACAGTATGGCATCATATAAGACACTCTGCAAACCATAGAAGGTTCTAGCATCAAGTTCAGTCTAACAGTGAATGAAAAGACATTTGTTAAGAGTGTGCTGTATGACTAGCATTGTGCTAGAGCCCCCAAGCCAAACACAGCCTCTGCCTTCCAAGTGCTGCCATTTTAATGGGGAAGGCTATACTCAGAGAGGGGTGTTTGGGTTTGAGGAGAGAGCTAGACCCAGCCAGAAACACTGATTCTGTGTCTACTGTGTCCAAAGCCCTTTGCTAGATATTCCACATGCTGAAGGAAGACAAACCATCCCTTGGAAATGTCAGCTAGATTGTAGTGTTCAAAGAAGGGGTGACAAGCAGAGCAAAGGAAAGAGAACCCCAAGGCTTCCTGAGAAGGGCTGTGACATTTGGTTGACCTTCACGGAGGAGTCTGAGAAGTGACTCCAATCATCTTCCTAAGGCTCTCCTTTCCTGTACTTGGGGTTAAAAATAATTCCAACCTTTCTTTTCTGGCAGCTTGTCCTTTGGATGTTGGGTGCCTGTCTTGCTTGAACACTCCATCTCCTCCCCCCCCTTCCCCCTCACCCCCAGTCACTTTGAAAACCTTCACCAGGGAGAAGATGGATTTCTGCATCGGGTGATGTGTCCTTAAAATAAAATGATTCTCAGTATCAACTGGGCAGATTTCTTGGGTTATATTTCCGGTACAGCGAGTGCAGAGACATTTCTCTGTTGACATTCTTTCCTTTGGGTCACCTGTGGGGTTTTTGACTAGGATCAGAGCTCAGTCTATAGACATCCAGTTTCTCAGCATGTTACACCTGGGGAGTGGGGGGGCAGGCTGGGGACTCAGATTGTCCTCCTCAGAAGAGGTCATTATCCACCCAGGGCCCATTGGCCTGCAGCTGGATGAAGCCATGGGTTTTATTCCCACTTCCTTTCTTGGACTTTTTTTTTCTTGTGAAATTCAAGACATCTCTACTGCTCTTCTGTTTCCTCCATTCTATTTTCTAAACTGTATCGCTCCAGGTACACATAACTTTTCTTCACTGTTGTTGTTTTTCAGTCATGTCTGACTCTCTCTGACCCCTTTTGGGGTTTTCTGGGCATAGATACTGGAGTGATTTGCCATTTACTTCTCTGACTCATTTTACAGATGAGGAAACTGAGGCAAATGGTGATATGACTTACCCAGGGTCACATGGCTAGTAAGTGTCTGAGACTGGATTTGAACCCAGTCCTCCCGACTTTGGGCCTGGCACTCTATCCACTGAGGCACCCCACTATCTCTTCAGTTTAAAAAGCCTATTTACTTAGGGTTACATGACTCTGGTCAGATCCATTCTTTCCAACCCTCTTTAGGTGTACTCCTGTGACAGCTTGTATTTTAAGTTAACCTCCTGAAAAGGGTGGCAGTATGGTTCAGTGGAAAGGGAGCAGGACTTAAAGTCTGGGTTCAAATCCTGACTTTACCACTTAATAATAGCTTCTAGCACTGAAGCTTCTTGGGAACTCATTTTCTTCTACTGTAAAATTAAGAGGATTGGGCTGTGCTCAGTCTAGGCTCCTATCAAACCCCATTCTCATTTCATCACCATCTTCCTAAGGAGCTGGGTCACTTTTCAAGATCTGGTTGACTTCCAGTGGCAACAGGGAAAGACATGCCATCTCTGGCCTTACACTCTTGGGTTTCTTGCCCAACCTTACAACTTAAAAGCTAACAAGCCCTCATAGGAGCAAATTATAATGGTGGCCCATGACCAATGGGATGCCAGATAGATGTTCTAGGATGATCTTCAGCTTCTCCTGCAAATTCCTTATTTATCAAGTGTTCTTGCATTTCTGGAGATGAGGTCCAAAGCCAGGTCTCTCTAAATGTTCTTAGGGTCCTGGTCTGTGAAGTGTTTGGACCTCCTAGCTGGAGAATAGGGAACTGGTTCACAAGATCTTGGTCTTCCTTCCCCAAAGGAGATCCCTGGTGTGGTAATGGAGGCTATTTTTTGGGAGGAGTTCTTCTGGGCTAGAAAGAGATGGAGTTGACTTTTGTGATGGGGAAGAACCTGGTGAGACTGATGTGTCATTCAAAACAACAACAGGTACAAGACAAAAGCACCCAAAGTAGAGACTCTGCTGGGAAATGATTAAAATGGGGGAAGGTATTTGCCTGGCCCCTGAGTCTTCCCACCAGGACTTCCTCAGTAGGAGGACACTGGGGATCCTTTGAACTCCATTGGCCTAAATGCTACAACCAGGGGATGAAAGAAACCTAGATTTTCTTCCTGCTATTTCTCTTTCTCTTATCAGTCCTTGGATAGTTTGCCATTCTTGTGTGAAATGTCTGTGTGGTTAACTCTGAGTAATTCTGGGGGTGTGGCCATAGGGTGTGTGTGAGGGATAAAGAGCTGACCTTGATGTCTGGGGAAAGTTCAAACCCTACCTCAGGCAAGTGGGTGTGTGACCGCAAGCATGTCTGTGAGCCTTAGTTTCTTAATCAGTAAAATAGGTTAATACTTCAAAGGGTTTTGGTGAGAATCTCATGAGATCATGGATTCTTTTTAGTCTGGCTCAATTTCATTTAATGTATGGAAATTCCCTTCCCTACTTCAATTTGCCAACTTGCATATAGTCTGGGACAGTTGACTGGGGCATTGAGCCAGTCAATAACTCATTTTTGTGTCAGATGAGCTGTGGGGTACCAGGGCAAACATCTCTTCCAGGATCTCAGACACTAATGGGGGACCCAGCATGGGAACAGCTATGTACAAACAAGACACAGGCAGTGTAAGTGGGAAGTAATATGACTGGTATGGGAGACCAGGCTAATGGAGGGAGGACTTCAACAGAAGTCTTCTTGACTCCAAAAGGAACATCCTCTCTGGATGCTACATAGCTCCAGATTTAGAGTAGTGGCATGGTGGAACCATCTGGCCTAAGATCTTCATCTCCTTATTGAGCTCCAGAGCTGTTAGTGCCTCGCCAAAGGTTCTGATATATATGGATGGGAAGTAGCAGAACCGGATTCTGTCTCAGGTATGCTGAGGACATAGAACCAAGCCAAAGGAAGAGACAGGTGGCTTTGCCATTGGTGGCTTTACTTAGATGTGGCAATGTTTGGATGGTCTTTATTCCCTTTGACGAAAGAATTCAAAACTTGCTTCTGCAAACGTTTCTTTCCCCCCAGAATCTAGCCAATGAAAGGGGCTGGATTGGGGGCAGGGAAGGAAAAAAGCATTTCTCTTCCTTGGCCACCATATGCCCGGCAGGGATGGAGCAAGGCCCGGAATGTCTGCTGTGCTAGAAGGCCTGTTTTTGTCTTAGTGGCTTTTATCATACAATGTATTATGTTGTCGTCTGACTTTCACACAAACTGGATCCCAAAACTCCTTACAGAAATTAAAAATACAAACCCGTGGGCAGGATGTGTTTTATAAATTACAGAAAACAGTAGTGTAAAGGCACTGGTCTATGGAATAAATTAGAGCCTACAACCAGGCACTGATAAGAAAGAGGGAGAGTCAGTTGGCAGGGAGAGTCCCCTAGGAAGGAGATGGTGCCTGATGAGGGAGATGGCAATGGAATGGAGGGGACTGTCCCAGGGAAGCTACCAGAGAGGCCCAAGGTTGCTGAGTGGAATTGTTTAGACCCACCAGGAGGGGTGGGCAGCAGAAGTCAGCTCCATTGCTCTAAGACAAAAAGAATCATCAGGACTAGAGAAGTGGAAGATCTTAGGGCTTCAAGGGACTTTGTAGACCACTGTCCAATCCCCCTGTCCACTGCAGGTGGCCCCTCTCCAGTCTTCCCACCTACTGCTTTGGTCTTACCTTGAGCATTTCAAGTAACTCAGGGCTCACGTGACCCATCGTTGAGAAGTTCAGATTCTCAGAAAGTTCTTCCATTGATATGAATTCCTCCTTTAGTTTGCCTTCTGGAGCAGCCTGAAATGACTACTTTTGTTTCCCATGAGAGGCCTTCAGATTGCTTAGAACTGCTACCCTTTCGCTCCCCCACCTCTCTTTAGGTCTAAATATCTGGAACCTTCTAAAAAGTGGATGCAACCTTGCCTGGCAGCCTCACTGCGTTCACTGAATGCTTTCACGCTCACTGATCCAATCCCTCTTTTAAATCATGGTATCCAGACAGGAGTCCCTTGGGGTTCTTGCCTGGGCCCTCTTCTCTTCTCCCTCCGTCACTTCACTTGGTGATCTCCTCAACTCCCACAGATGTGTGTGGATGATTCTGAAATCTACCTTTCTGACCCAATCTCTCTGCTGACCTCTGATCTTGGATCTCCAACTGTACTTTCAGCCATCTCTAAAGGGATATCCAGTAGACTTCTTAAAATCAGTCTGTTCAAAACAGAACTTATTCTCTTTCCTCCTAACCCTCCTCCCATCTGACATTACCTGTTACTCTAGAGGTCCCTCAGGCTCACAACCTAGTTGGCACCCTGAACTCCTCTCTATCTCTCACCTCCAATATCCAAGCTACTGCCAAAGTCTGCAGATTTCACTTTGGCGACATCTCTTGAATATGCCCCCTCTCTCCTGACGCTGCCCTCACCGTGGTCTATTTACTGCACACCCTGGTTATGATGATAACCCTGGGGGGGATCTGCCTGCCTCAGATCTCTCCCCACTCTAATCTATCCTTCCAGACAGCCAGCAAAGTGATCTTTCTGAAAAGCCAGCTCTGCCCATGTCATCCCCCTCCTCACCTTCCCTACCCACTCCTGCCTTTCAGTCTTGGGGTGCTTCACTCCCTGATATATATGTGTGGACTCTTCCATCTAATGACACTGGCCTCCTGCTGCTTCCAGGACAAGACCTTCCTTCTCTTGGTACTTTGGGTCTCCTCTTTGGTTGCGCCTCCTCCATGACTGGCATGTTCTCCCTCTTCTGCTCCAGTTACTGAGCTCCCCAGTTTCCTTGAAGTTCTAACTAAAATCTCTCTTTTATAGAAAGCCTTAATTATTTTTCTTTACTTTGTTAAATAATTCCCAGTGATGTGTAAACTTTTTTTAATGATTATTTGTAAAAGTTTTAAGTCTTCAATTCTCTTTCTCCCTTGTGCCCCTTCCCCCTTTTGGAGAAGGCACACGATTTGATTGTACATGTGAGGTCATGAAAAACACATTTCCCTTTAAGGCATGCTGCAAAAAGAAACAATAAAAATAAAGGAAAAGCCTGCTTACAGGACGCCTTAATTCCAGCATCTTCCCTCTTTTAATTAATTTATCCGATTTATCTCTCCATTAGTATATATACAGTTGTCTTCATTTTGTCTCTCCAATTAAATTGAGAGCTCCTCGAGCACCAGGACTGCCTTTTGTATTCCCATCATTCAGCACAGTGCTGGTACATAGTAGGCACTTAATAAGCGTTTACTGACTGAGCTGAATGCAGTACTGCAGGTGGCTTCTGACCCCCCAATAGCATTATAATCTCCACTGACCGTGATAACCATCCTTCATTGCATTTTTCCCAATGGTGTCTTAAGTATTTTAGCAGTTGCATTAATTATTCCACTTCTGGGTTATACTATGGTGTAATTCATGAAAGCATCCAAGTCTTTTTCACATCATTGTGGGTGTGGATCGAAAGCCAATGCCCTCTTACTGCAGGTACAATATAGGAATAAGATGAGGTGCTCACATGTCACTGAGTATTTGCTGTCTGTTTCAGTCATGTCTGAGTCCTTGCCATTTCTTTCTCCAGCCTATTTTACAGGTGAGGAAACTGAGGCAAACACTTAAAGTGACTTGCCCAGGGTCACACAGCCAGGAAATGTCTGAGACCTCTTTCACTGAAGTCATTTGGGTAAGGACAGGGGAAGGGGCCTGGATCAACTGATAGGGTCATGACCCATGTCAGTGCTTATCTTCTTCCTTAATGCCTTGAAGGAGGTGGTCTCAAGGGACTGAGAAGTTCAAGAAAATGATTCTCAAAGATTATGATGATCGTTCTGGATTGATGAAAGAAATGTTCCCACTTACCTCCCCCTGAGTTGTGTAACTATAAGATACTGTTGTTGAGTCATCACTAGCACCAGCACCAGCACCAGCACCAGCACCACCATCACCATCAAGCAGAATTTTCTAGTTCAAGAATCCTTTAGATGTTACTTTATAATTCCTTGTTGGGGGAAGAAATCTCCAGGGCCATGAAGGGCCCTCTACTAGTTTGGACTGCTCTCAAACAGAATATTTGGATAGGGATTTTAATGATTTAGAATAATGATAAATTAATAAGAGCAATTTTAGGCAGACATATATCCCTAACAGTCCAGTTTCTTTCTTCTGCAGCAGCTAAGTGAAGGATAGACTGGAGCAGGGAGATCATTTAGAAAGCTCTTGCAGTACTCCAGGTGAGCATCGATGAAAGCCTGCATAAGGGGAGTGGCTAAGAGGAGTGAGGGCGATCAGTGACGCTAAGAAGTCCACAAGATTTGGTAATAGGTTGGATGTGTGGGTTGAGTGAGAAGGAAGAGTTGAGGATGTCACTAAGTTTGCAAAACTGGGTGAGGGGCATGAAATCCAGAAATTATGAAAGCTGTAATTTTTAGTAGAATAAGTTATGAATTTATTAAACATTCTCCTTTCAGCAGAATTATCTTCTGGCAGATGTCCCAGTAATTGAAGTCTTCTAGCACCTTACATGACTCTACCTTAACTGACATATAGGAAAGTCTATCCTTATCCTCTGGCTGGCTGGGTGGTTTGTAGCATAGTATCACATGGATACCATTTCTATTTCTTTGTTTCCAGATTTTCTGAGGGCAGATGTTTATTCATTTTCATGCAGGTGTGTCAACAATGTTGAATTGCCCTCAACATAGTAACTAACGCTTTTCTTCTTCATTAGATCTGTTTCTGTTGACCAAGAAAGCATTCCCTTGTCATATGCTCATCCTGAATCTCATCTTCTCAAAACTTTGTGACTTAAAAGTGTATTCCAATGGAAGCTTGTTCCAAGAGCCCTGCTCTTGATCAGATTTTTAAGTACATTTTGTTACTCTACTTTATCTGTGCCTTGATATCTTGAAGTCAGGAGTAAGAAGTGCTGTTCTCATACAGGGGAACAGGCTTCCCTGTGGTTTTCTGTCTGTCTCACCTCTTGTCATCTAGAGTACCTGGTTTTACTGTCTTATGGGATGTTTCTTTCTTCCCCCACCCTCTGAAACTGCCATTGAAAGCTCTGCCAAGCACACTTTTCACAGTCTTCATGAGATGCCCCCACTTCCTTGCTAGAAAGGGACACATCATTCCAAAGTCCCAAGATTTTGACCAGAAAACCAACCCCAGTTTTTCCTTCAAAGTCACGATCAGTTGGAAGACGTGATGAAAAATCTCGGAGCCCTCCCAGCAGGGCGTCCCCCTCCAGCGAGCTACTAGGGATGCGTATGTTCCATCTAGGGATGGAATCTAGGGATGCGTTACTAGGGATGCGTATATTCCATCTCACTTTCTTTCTTTGTCATTTAAAAAAATGGCATGGAATCTGAGGAAGAAAACTATCCTCAGATTCATCCAGCATTAGGTAAGTTTGATGGAAAAATCTCACACTTGGGGCTTGGTGTCATTTCCCTGGCAACTGCGCTTCATAATCCAAAGTTCTTTGTGGATCCGTGGCAGAGAGTTGTTTCTCTTTTCAGAGAAATAATAATGGTCCTTTAGTGGGAGCCGTAGAACAATGAGAGTGCACTGATTTGATTTACCAATTAATTTCTTTTCCAGATGCAAACATGTGTAGTCCTGTGAGAAGGAAAGGGGAGAAAAGTAAATTAATTTCTGTGAATGGAAAGACAACAGTCTTCTTACTCATTCTTTTCTTGAACTTTCTTTTCCACTCATCCATCACCTTTACCAGGTGACCTTATTTTCATGGAAGTTACAGGCTGCAAGTCGTGGCATAGGTAGGGCTGTTTTCTTATGAACTGTGTATGCTGGGAGGGGAAGATGCCCATTTACAGAAGTCCCCAGCTCTGTGGCTCTCTGGGCAGGAAACTTCCCGTAACTAGCACTTCTTAATTAGTAAAGCAAAGCCTGAGTCTGCTTCATTTAGCATGGGGCAGGGCAAGGGGCTAGGGTATTTGGATTGGCATCAGAGATTAATTGTTCACAGATGTGGTGGCCACCAACATCCCTCCAATTACACCCTTGGCTGCTGGTGCCATGGGTACCAGCCTACGGACACATGACATGGCACAGGGATATTTTAGCTTCTTGATAAGCTAGTGTTGACAGACTGTTAAAGGTCACACTCACTGGACACATTTAGTTCCTGATTTGGACTTCTCTCTGTTTCCCCTGGGTAAGATGGGCCAAATGTGTCATAGAGCTTCAGATGATTTGGCTGCTGGCGACTGGAGAGTCATATGGCCTCCTTCCTTTTCCATCCACTTACTTGTCTGTTCCTGACTTTTCTGCTGCTTTTCTTGGCTCCACCTGGCAAAGCTAGAACTAGACAGAAGATTAGAGGATTAGAACCAGAAGGAACTTGGGGGTGTCTAGTCTCATCCTCCAGCCTTGCCTGCTGCCATTTTATAGATGAGGGAATTAAGACCCCGGGGGGTCAAGTATTTATTTGCTCAAGGTCACAGGCAACCAGTACGAGCACCACAATTAGCCGTCAGGTCCCTTGATTCTAAGCGCAAGCCTCTCTCCATTGTGCCATCCTGGCATTTGGTGGTGCCATGCAATAGAAACTCATCTGGCTAGACATTGCTTGGTTATCAATGATAACAAACCCTGACATGGTGCTTTGTTCAATCACAATTAACATTCACATGGTGCTGGGTGACATACATTTGGCTGTGGAGAACCTGGGGTCCAGTGTCCCAAAGCCAGAACCTCCTGGTATCTCCTTGTGACTTCCAGCAAGTCTTTTGAATCTCTGCTTCCTCCTGTATATGGACTCTATAAGGCCTTCATTAGAGGATTATTAATAGGATAAAAGTAGGTAATGTGTGTAAAGCATTTTGTAGATCTTTTTTTTTTCTTTTCTAAATTTTTTAAATTAACAACCAGAATTTTAAAAACAAAACAAAACAAAAACAACGGGAAAAAAACACCTTGAAGTTGTAATGGCAAAAACCTAAAACTGCTGTTGAGGGCTTGGGTCTGATTCTGGGATACATGTATGCCCTCAGCAGGGGACAAAGCCCAGGAAGGGGCCTGTTTGTATACATGTGGGTATGTAAATGACCAAGAAGAATCAGAGATGGGAATCATCAAGGCAGCAAAAACTCCTCATCAAGCAATACCAAATCACTCCTTCCTCTTTTTTAGCTTCTCATCATCCTCACTCTTCTTAGAGACTGAGGAGACATTCAAACCAAATCTTTGAGCCCTTTCCTTTAATTTATCCATGTGTACCATAGGTTTGGTGTCTGATGATAAACCTTTTGCTGAAACTGAAGAAATGCCAAATCGAGCTGCACGGGCAGCTTTCTTGCTCTCCAAGCTCACAGGTACATTGAATCGCTCAGCTCGTTTCTGCATCCTCTCAGTCTGTGGTACTTCAGATGTGATTTTCACTACCTTCTTCTCTGCTGCCACATCAGCAGTTTTCTCTGGAGGTTCTTCCTCTTTGACAGGTATTTCTACTGGCTTTGGTTCTTCTTCCTCTGTTTCATCTCCCAGAACATCTTCTTCATTGGCCTCTTCTTCAGCATGCTCCTCAAGATAAGCCTGGAGTCTATTGATGAGATCTTGCTTGATTCCTTTGGTCTCCAGGCCCCGTGCAAGACATTCCTGCTTGAGCTCAGCAAGCTTCAGCTTGTGGAGCTCCACCGTCTCCGCCGCCATCTTGTCACCCCCTCCTCCCCCATTTTGTAGATCTTAAAACATGATGGAAACCCTAGCTATGATGGGATGAAGCTAGGAGTCTGGTGACATAAGTATATCTAATATCTTGAGGTTTGTAAAGTACTCTACAAACATTATCTTTGGGAATCTCCTCAACAGCCCTGCCAGGGAAGTTTGTTGTGGAGTCGTTTTGGTCCTGTCCGATTCTTTGTGACCCCATTTGGGGTTTTCTTGGCAGAGACACTGGAGCAGTTTGCCATTTCCTTCTCCAGCTCATTTTACAGATAAGGAAAATGAGGCAGACAAGGTGAAGTGACTTGTCCAGGGTCCCACAAAGAGTGAGTGTTTGAGGCAGATTTGAACTCAGGTCTTCCTGACTCCAGCCTGATACTCTATCCACTGCACCAGCTAGTTACCCTATGAGGGAGACAGCAGCTAGCTATGAAGCACCAGAAGCAGATTCCGAAAACAGTCTTTCCTAACACTTTGCTCAGCACTCTTCCTGTGACATGCTCCTGTCTCTTACAAAAATATGGATTGAAAATGCACAAGGGGAAAAAAAATGGAAAATATTTTGCTTGTTTATTTTCCACCCTTCCCTCCACACCAAGATTTATCATGGGAATTCCAGCTAGTCTTTGCTTCTTTGGGTGTGTGGGTGGACGTGAGAGGAGAAGGCTCTCCCAGGAAATGTGGCAAATACCTTCGAAGGGAGGATGTACAACATTGCTTGGGTCCCCAGAGGATAGAATCTGTCAGTCTACGTCCAGTGTTATTGAGCCCACCTATATGCTGGGCACTCTGCTAGGCAACGGGGAAGGATTGCCAAGATTGTACAGTCTCTGCTTTCTAGGAATTTTGATCTTTCGAGGGGCAAGGGACAGGTACAGAAATGATTAGTACATGAGTTAAAACTTGATTAAGTGCATAGGAGAAGCCAGAGTGAGCTGAGGAATTTGAGAAAAGAGGGATGATTTCTGCTATGAGGGGGAGTGGAACAGAGACAAGGGGAGGTTAGAAGAGAAAGGGCTTGGCCCTTTCCCTTGAAATAAGGGAAGGGTTTCAACTGGGGAAGATGTGCAGGGAATGTATTCCAAGCATGGGGATTTCATGTGCATGTGTTCAGAGGTGAGAGAAGAGATGAGATAAAATTACAATTGTTAACCCATTTTGGCTGGAGTGCAGAGAGCATGAAGGTAATTAATAGTATGAAATTAGGCAAGAAAGGACAGTTGGAGGCGAAGGATGGAGTGCTTCTCATGACTGACTCAGGAAGTTATCTTTGGTCAGAGGTGATGGAGAGCCATTGAACACTTTTGAGGAGGGTTGTGATGGGATTACAGGTGCTGAGAGCTGATTGAGAGTCAGGTGATGTTTGGAGTAGACTTTAGTGGCTGGATGAAATCTGGGCTCTTAAGAGCAGTGTGGTGGTGTTGAGAAGGATGGATGGACTTTGGAGAGACTCAAGCTGACTATCACTGATGTCCCCTGTGTTCTGCCAAAGCTGATTACCCCCAGAGCTTAGAGTTGGAAGAAGACTTTTCATCTCATTTTTTCTAACCCCCATCCGACCAAGTATTTCCACTATCAAATCAGCAATCAAGAAGCATTGATTAAAGGATGACTGTACCAGACATCGTGCTAGGCCTGGGGTTTCAAAAACAAAGGTGAAAGATGCTCCCAAGAAGCTCCCTGTGTGCCTTTATTTGAAGACCCTGTGCCAGGGAGCCCATGACCTCCCAAGGCATCCCATCCCAGTCCAATTCTGAATAGCTGTCATTGGCAGACGGTTTTTCCTGACATCAAACAGTATGTGTTTATCCTCTCATTTTACAGATGAGGAAACTGAGACCTGGGGTGTAGAAGAGGCTTGTGTAAGGTCAACAGTTAATAAGTTTCTGAGGCCAGATTTGAACTTCAGTTTTCCTGACTCCAGGTCCAGTGTCCTATTTATTCTGCCACCTAGCTTACTAGCCCAGCCATCATCTTGCCTTCATTCCTCTTGGCTCCACTCCTGGTACTGAACTTCTTGCTTCACCAGGCCATGGGTGGGCACCTCCCCCTACCACCCCTTTTCAGTTTCCTAAGATCCTTGAGGACAGGGGATATTTTTTTTTTGCTTATATTTCTAGTTTCATTGCTTAGTAAAATGCCTAACTCCTAGTAAGAACTTAATGTTGTTGACTAGACTTGATCTCACCCCCTAAAATGTGCCATCCTGCCTTGAACCTGCAACTCCTGCAGCATCTGCCCAGGGCAGGCTCAACATGTCCATTATCACTTTTTTAGTCTTGGAGATGCTGACTAGGAAGGACTTGATGAACGGTAGGAGTGCAGGAAGTGAAGAATTCATGCCGGCTGTGTTCATATTTCTGTCTGACACTTCTTCCTACGGAAACAGAGGCAGAGAGGTGATTAGAAACTCGCAGAAATAGGCCCTTCTTATCTGGCCTCTTTTGCCACAGCATGAAATTGAGTCGGCTATGAATTCCTTGCCTATCAGAGGCTTTATCTTTCCCCTGCTCCTTTCTCACTTCCCTAGCACTCAGATAAATGGAAGGGAATTGGTCAGAAGAAGCCTCAGAAAGCTGAGTTATGGGAAGTATCTTGTCCAAAAAGACCGTGTGACTGAATGCCTTTCCAGGGTCCTGTGTTTCTGGAGTCCTGGGAGGCTGCCACAAGTCTGCTTGGTGATGTGGGATATCATTTCCTCCCTCTGACTCATTTTCTCCATTTGCAAAATGGGTAGTTGGCACCTGCTGCTATCAAACAGAGATGTTGGGAGTGTCTGAAGGAGACCTCTAGGCTTCTAGGGTGGAAACTTTGGATTTCTGTTCTGAGTCTGAGCTGGAAAATATATGCATAAGTGATTTTTATAAATAGCAGCCTACTCAGCATTCAATAGATCCCTTTCTTTGTACTTCTTAAATATTTTTAAATGAATTTGATATATAGGAATATAATTTAATGCTGATATCAATGACTATAGCTATAATGTATACAATGGGGATAAAAATACATGGGATGTGGTGTGAAATCTGTAGCAGTGGATTGAAGATAAAATATCCTAGAACAGGGATTCTTAATCTTTGTTGTGTCATCGATCCCTTTGGCAGACTGTTAGAACTTTGAAATCTACTGTGGTCTGTTGGTGCCTCTCCATGGACCGCTGGGGTCAACTGTAGTTAAAACCTGTGTGAGGGTGGGGGGATAAGGGAGAAGAAAGAGAGAGAAAGAAATAGAGAGAGAGAGAGAGAGAGAGAGAGAGAGAGAGAGAGAGAGAGAGAGAGAGAGAGAGAGAGAGAGAATATAAAAAGAATGAGATTCCCTGAGGGAGAAAAATAAAGATTCAGATTGGAAATCTTAGTTGCATTATATTGAAATCTCACTCTAAAATACTTAAAGTCTAGAATTTATTCAGCTCTTTCCAACTCTTTGTGACCCTATTTGGGATTTTCATGGCATAGATGCTGGAGTGGTTTGCCATTTCCTTCTCCAGCTCATTTTATAGATATAGAAACTGAGGCTTAAGTGACTTACCCAGGGTCACACAGCTGGTAAATGTCTGAGGCCAGATTTAAGTCATGAATCTTCTTGGCTCCATCCTGGCATTCTGTGCCCTGTGCCATCTAGTTGCCCCAGATTCTGGAATTAGAAGATCTGAATTCAAATCCCACCCCTGGCACGTACTTCTGTGAGACCTTTCACAAACAGCTCTCTGAAGGTCAGTGTTCTATATCAAATGAGTGATGGTGCCTGAAGTCTCTTCCAAGGCCAGGGCTATGATCCTCTGATCTTATCACCTGATTTTTTTTCCTGTAAAAGACCAAAATGGTGCCTAGAACCTGTTACACTCATGTGGTTAAGGTTCAGGTAATAATATTTGTTTCTAGGTTCCCATAAACACCCAGGGAAATGTGGGGTTGCCATTTATTGGAAACATTATTGATTGACCTTGAAGGGAAGAAAGCAGGAGGTCACAATTTCAGTCAACTAGCATTATTTGTCTATGTGCCAGCCCTCCATGTTAAACCCCGAGGACACAAAGAAAGGTAAACACGGTCCCTGTCCTGGAAGAGCTCCTATTCAGTGACTAAATTCATGATAGCGCAAGCTGAACTTTGGAAAGGGAACCAAATCTTAAATGACAAAGCTTATGCAGTACCCATGAGAAGTGATTTCCCAGGATGGTGTCTCCTCAGGGAGGCTCTTGCGTGGTTCAAATGGATTGTGGAGGACCTTCAGCCAAGACAACTTACCCAAGTAGCAGAGTTCACTTTGGGGTTGTTTGCTATTATCCTGACACAACTCCCCATCTCTCACCATTTTGACTTTGCTCAAGCTGTGCTCTGTATTTGGAATTTGGCATGCCTTCCTTTGCCTCCCAGAACCCCTCGCTGCCTGCCCAGCAAAGCTCAGGCGCCTGCTCCTAGACTCAACCTCTGTGGGTCTCTTACTGGCCTCCCCCATTTCAAATTACTTTGTACTTCCTCACTTGGTGTCCTCCCTCCCCCAGTATAACTAGATAAACCCTTCAGGACAGGGAATTTTCTTTGTTTCTGTTTTTAAATTTTCTGATCCTTGAATCCACTGTGTAAGTACTTAGTAGGGATTTGGATTGAATTGAATTCAGAAGTTTTGTTTTTCCTTTTCTTTTTGAGTGGTGGTCATTTCCTAGCTCCCGATGAGTGTGTTAAAATATAGTAAATCCGGACTGAAGTTGGGAGTCCGCAGCACAAAGCGTTTTAATGTCTTTGAGATTCTGAAGGAAACAACCTAATTCAGCTGATTCAGGGGGATGAAAGTTTTGGCCTTGGCATCTCTCAATGTTAATGGGAAAACTAGCATTTATTAAGCACCCATTGTGTGCCGGGCCCTGGGCTAAGGCTTAAGGATAAAAAGAAAGCCAAAAGACAATCCCTGATCTCCAAGGAGCTTCCAGTCTAACCTTGGAGACAACATGCAAAGGTCTTTGCACATGAAAGATGCATATGGATAAACAGGGGGGATTCCCTGAAGGAGAGAAATGACTAGGAAGGGCTTCTTGGGTCAGGTAAGGCTTTAGTGGAGACTTGATGGAAGTCAGAGGAGCCTCAAGGCAGAGATGAGGAGGACGGACAGCCAGGGGAAACACAGAATCCGGAGTGCACTATCATGTTTGAAGAAGAATGGGGAGATCAGTGTCACCTCACTGGACTGCAGAGCATGTGGAGGGCACTGTGTAAGAAGGCTGGAGAGGGAGCAAGGGACCAGATAATGGAATTCTCTGAATGCCAGAGGATTTTGTACTTGATCTTGCAGGTGATAGGGAGTCACAGGAGTATTGGGGGGAAGGAGGGGAAACCTGGTCAGATCCAGGCTTCTAGTTCTTTCTCCTGGGGCCAACCCCTCCTCTACAGATCTTGGGATTCTTGGACCCAGCTCTCAGCCCCAGCCTCCCCTCCATGCACACTTGAATCTTTTCTCCAAACTGAACATCTGTGGTTCCTTCAGCTGATGCTCCCACCTATGGGCTCATGGTCCTTTCTTTTCCTACTCACCATCCTCTGGACACTCTTCATCTACTCACTGTCCTTAAATCCTGGTATCCAGAACTGAACCCAGTCCTCCTGATGAGGTCTGACAAGGGCAGAGGCGTGGGGACCATCACCTCCTTATTCCTGAGAACACTGTTCTTCCTGATGCAGCCCAAGACCTGCTGAGCCACCATATAGTACACTGCAGTTTACTGATGTCTGCTAACTGACATACCCCCCCCACCATCTGAGGGCAGGGATGGTCTCCTTTTGTTCTTGGTGTCCCCAGCACTGGTGGGAAGTCTTGTCTATAGCATATACTTACTGTTTCTTGAACTGAATTGAATTCTCAGCACATTAATTTTTTCTTAGAGTTCACCTTCCCTCTGCCACCCAATATTGATTTCGGATTTTCTGGAGTTTGGTGGTTGCCACAAGGTGTGGGTTTGATCAGTTACCTTCGGGGCATGAAGGGGAAAAAAAAAGAGAAAGCTGAGTCACCTCAAGCTGTGTATCTATATTAATCGAGCTGAGGAACCAGTCGGAACTGGGCCAGTCAGAGCCAGTGACTACTGGAGTGGAGCTGGGGGAGGAGAGAGGGAACCTGGAGACTCTGGGTCTTGACCTTATAGCCACACTATAAGCCCCAGTGGCAGCCCCAGTGGACTCTATTGGGACTGATCAAAGTCCACCAGTCCAGACCTGGGCAGACAGTTAGAAAACTCCTTGGATAGAAGTCAGGAGACCGGGCTTGCCTTTACCTCCAGTGAGCCAGCTACTGTTCCTAAGGGATCCAGGAGGCACTATCCATCTATCTATCTATCTGTCTATCTACCTAGTATCTATCTATCAATTAATTTATCTATCTACCTATCATCTGTCAATCAATTTATCTATCTATCTCTCTGTCAGTCTGTCTACCTATCATCTATCTGTCTGTCTGTCTATCTATCTATCTATCTATCTATCCATCTCTCATCACCTGTGAAGTGGAAATGTTAATATCTGACTTCACAGAGCACTTGTGAGGCTCACATGAGATTAGAGCCCTGAAAGGGATTTGAAATCTGAAAGACAGCAAGCCCATGAACCTGAATGTGTGGCAAGGTCACAGCTGGGCAGTCCATTGGGCTAGGAATATCAAACCCAAGGTCATAGTCCATCTTTTACCACTAATTAACTATTGGGTCCAGGCCAAGTGGCTCAACCTCTCCAGGCCTCAGTTTCCTGTCTTGTAAATGAGGGGCTTGAGTCTTTGATGTTGAGGGTTTCTTCTACTTCTTATGTTCTGTGATTGTCTGTGGAAGGCAGGGCTAAATATACAAATATATAGAAATAAAATCAACAGTCATCATAATGATAGGCAGGGCTAGAGTTGGAGTGTTTCTTTTCATTTTATTTGGGCTTCTAAAGCATAGTTTCTTGCATTTACTCAGGGATTTTTCCACGTTAGTACCTCTTGATTGACAATATAATCATTTTCTAATATATAGCTCATCTGGTGACAAAGGTCATTTCAACAAAACCATGTGCCAACAGCAGTAACTGTGCAGCAGCATTTCCCCCTGTGGGCACCTACCTCCTCTGTGTCATTATGATGGTCTCCTGGTCCACAATGGTCATTACAGGGATCAGAGGTCAGCTTCTTTGTATTGTTTTCATGACCTCTTTTTCCTGCAGAGGTCAAACTCTATCATCCATCTCTTCTTCCTCCCCTTCTGTTGTTAGGGGGAACATCCAGAGGGTCAATGGGCATTTATAGGGCAAGTACTTGCTAGGGGCATAGGCCTGTCCTCAGTCTACAAGTAGGACTGCAAAGAGAACTTAGGAGACCTTGACAGCTCTAGAGACTACAGACTTTAAGGCTTAGAGGGGACATTTAGAGGCCTAGTACAACTCTCATATCACAGGTGAGAAAAATTTGGACCCTGAGATATGGGGACTTGCTAAAGATTCCCCAGAATCAGAAGGCATTCTGGTCCATTTTGTAAGTGATCAATAATTCCCTCTATTCCATTCCCCATAAGTGATCCCCACTTGAAGATTACCAATGAGAGAGAATCCTTTACCCCTCAAGGCAGCCCTTCTTTTGAATGTCTTGGTTAGTTTTCCTGGCACCCATCCAGCCCAATTATGTCCCTTTGCCACTCCTCCTGGCCATTTTTCCTCCTTCTGGCTCCCAGTCGCAGCTGAGCTCTTGCCCCCTTAGGGCTAGGATGGAACAGAACAAGGTTATAACCTCTTCCACAGAGCAGCCTTTCAAATATTTCAAATGATAATAATGGACTAGAAGCCTTGTGGTCACTCCCAAGTCCAATTCTATGAGCCTACGTCGTCTCATCTCTTCTTCAGACTGAACAGAATGGGTCCCTTCCATCGTTTCCACGTGGAATGTGGGGCAGCTAGGTGGTGCAATGGATAGAGCAGGAGTCAAGAGGACCTGAGTTCAAATCTCACCTCAGACACTTGACACTCACTACCTCTGTGACCTTGGGCAAGTCACTTAACCCCAATTGCCTCATCCTGGGTCATCTCCAGTCATCCTGATGAATATTTGGTCACTAGATGGCTCTGGAAGAGAAGTGAGGCTGGTGACCTGCACAGCCCTCCCTCACTCAAAACAAAGTCAAGTGCAAGTCATGTCATCATTTCTCTGATAACATGGTCTTCTTCGGCAACGGAGGACGAACACACATGGGATATGCTGAAAGCCATCATCCTCCCTTTTGGCTTCCAATCAAGACAGTCTCAATCTATGTTCTAGCTGTCACTAAATAACTCTGTTACTTTAAACATGTCACGTCACCTTCCTGGTCCTCATTTCCTCATTGGTCCAATGACAGGCTGGACTAGGCCTTTTGGATGCTTTGGCAATCAGGTGATGCCTTTGGACCTCTTTTCAGAACCATGTATTTAAATGCCCAAGATAAAAGAGTGACAAAGACAAGCAATTGTGTTGAAATAGTTTTTAAAATATTAAAAACCAATGCCTAGTTTACAGGCCTCATGCTAAGATCCCCTGGTAGATAATGCCAAAGCCAGATCATCTTGATATTCCACAAGTGTCTGCATTTCCTGATTCCATTGCTAGCAGGGTCAAGGAAGGGCAAGGTTGTTTGGGGGAGGTGGGGTAGCCAAGGAAGCCATTCAGTTATTAATGTATTTGTCACTTGGCATCCAAGGCCCTGAGATGACCTCATTTTTGGCTTCTCACTTTCTGTAATTTAGAGCTTTTAGCACTAATGCCATTGGGCAAAGGCAAATAGGAAATGGTTAGGCCCCCAGGGTTCAGGAGCTGCTGGCGCCCAGGCCCAGCCAGGCTCCTGCCCAGTTAGACTGGATGTGATGTCAGTGGACTTGTTTTGGTTCCTTCTGGGGAGCAGGCAGGCCAGCTAGCCCTGCCTTGCCTTTGGGTCATGCTGATTGGCCTCCTTCCCCCAGCAAATATAACAAACATATACAAAGATGATCCACAAGCCAACCACCCCTAATCTACTTTTTCAAAGATGTGGCTTTTTCGTGTTGTTGTTGTTGGAGTAGATATTTCCTCCACGACCTTTGAGAGTTGTGCAGATCTAAACCCCACCCCCAAGCCAACCAAGGACTGAGCCTCTGTCTCCACACTGAGTTGGTTTGGACAATGTAATCAGTCCCTGGGCTGCCAGCAGAACCCTTTCCACCAGCTTGCCCCCACTGTAGTCTGGGAGAAACAGAGACCCCACCATGCTGCAGTGGGATATGTGCCTATGTGAGTGGGCCAGCTCTCAAACTTCCTGAATCTCCAATTTCACCAAACAAAAGCAGCGGCCTTTGGGGGAACCATTCTGAAGTCATTCTGTGTCCTCCTTTGCTGAGTGAAGTGACTTAACCACAACCCTGGGGCCTGGCCCTAAGAACATACAAATAGCTACCTCCATGAGGTGTGATTGACTTCCTCTGCTTTTTAGCAGCCTGTAGTGTTCTGGGCTGGTACTGCCCTTTCATGGGTAAGGGGCAGATGTTCCGAAGCCTGAGGAGGTGTCCTTCCCAGAGTCCTGCTTTCTCCCAACCAAGTCTGGTCTCCTGCAGCTGATCTCCTGGACAAGCTTCTTTCTGAGGCATGCTCCCTTTGCCCGACTCCCTTGCTGACTGCTTCATTCTTCTGACTCTGTTGAGCATTTCCTTTGGTCAGACTGCCTACACATTCACTAGTGGTCATCAGCAAAATTCGATATTTAGGCAGGTGAGGATGAGTCCACTCAAGTCCTTCTCCTACAGAAGGTTTTTTCCACTGATCAGCCCTTAAGTGTCCACAGATTAAATGGATGAAGAGTTGTGTTGCTGATGGCAATAAGGAAGAGAGAGATCTGGTGAAGTGAAGTGAATTCAGTCACTGAAAAAGCATCACACAGCAAACACCTACTGTGTACCAGTCACATGCTAAACGCTTTATTGCATTTGTGGTCACAACACCCTTGGGAGGTAGGCACTCTTATTATCCCCACTTGGCAGTTGAGGAAACTGAGGCACATGGAAGTTAAGTGACTTACTTGACCTGGGTCATACAGCTAATAAGTTTTATATTCAAGATACATGCAGAGTAGATGAAAGGGGAAGACATTAATCCTTCACCTCAGTCTCGGTTTTCTTTTCTAAAGTGGGGATAATAATAGCCATTATCTCCCAGGGTTGCTGTGAGGAACTTATAGGATGCTCTTGGTCAGGTACACGCCTTCAAGTGCTCTATTGATTGTAAATGTTATTGTTATTAATTAGGGAGAAGGGCACTTGAGCAGGGAGGGAGAAGCACCTGAACTGGGCTTTGAAGGAAGCTGTGGCTTTGGAAAGGCCAAAGAGTGTAGAGTGAAGACATTCCAGACATGGGGGGGGGAGCGCCTTTACAAAAGCTTGGAGGTGGGAGAATGCATGCCATACACAGGGAACAGTTAATGCCGTTCCTGAGAGAATGTATGAAGGGGGATAGAGAGAGAGGTGGGAGCCAGATTGGAGAGAGCTGTAAATGACAGCCTGAGGACTGCGTATCCTCAGGGTAATAGAAAGCTTCAGAAAATTCTTGCCATTTCTTGTCCACAAATTACTACCTGCTTATTCCAACCTCACATAGCAAAGTCCTATTTAACATAGTATTAGCAATTGTGTCCTGCAAACATACATAGCCAAAAGGACAAATCATATGATTAGTGCCCGCGCGTGCGCATGCGCGCACACACACACACACACACACACACACACACACACACACACACACACACACATACACACTTGTATTTCTGCAAAGTCTAAGGGCCTAAGTCTCCTTTTAGATGGCTGAGCACAGAATCCTTCCCTCCCAGGTGGGAAGTATGGACTGTGTGGACTGGCTCCCTGGACCTTGCCCTATCACAGTGGGAGCCCCTGGGTAAGAAGTGCATTCTTCCCTCTTGGATTTACCTGGAGGCTCAGGGGCAGGGTCTGCCTTTCCCACCTGCTGAAGGTGCACTGAGAAAGAGGCTGGGCTCAGGCGAAGTCCTTTTCAGAAACAAGCCTCTGTGGGCCTCTCCCTTCCTCAGCCCCATCACATAATTCTTGTCTGTCTGGACCACACCCAACTAGTCTTCCATAGAGCTAGTGTGTATGGAAGCTTTGGGAAGGCCCAGCCCACCAGGCTCTCACTTTTGTCTCTTCTTGAATTGTCAGACTGGGAAAGGAGGGAGTTCTTTTCTGTCTTTATGCCACTTGGCCTAAATCACTGCCTTCCTCGGTTTTGTCTTCCTGAACTCCTCTCCTCTGGGCAGTGAGTGAATGCCCTGGGCAGCCTCCTACCCAGGCCTATTTGGAGGACCAGTGAGTGGTTAAGGAGCTTTGCTGGACTGTGAGCTTTTCTCCTTAATTCTTAGCCCATGGTCCTCAGACCATGTGGCCTCTCTCAGGCACTGCCGTTGGAGGATGGCCAGCAAGGAAGACCAGTCCGTCAAGAAGCACCTATTGAGCACCTGCCTGGCTCTAGACATGTTATTCACCCTTGGGGTGGGGGAATGTACCTAAGGCTCCATCTTCCACTCTCTCCTCACTGCCTAATTTTAGAATCACCGGCTTCCTCCTTCCACTGAAGCCCTGCTCTCTTTCATCCCCAAGTTCATAATACTGTGGTTTGAATCAGGGCAGGAGGGCACTCAGAGGGCCCACCTTGACAGGGCCCCAGGCTAGGGCTTGGGAAATACAGCCATGGATGGCTGGGCTTCGTTGACTGGAGCAGAGTGGGAGGCATTGGATGGGTCTGTGTGGCCTTTTTCAGACTCATCTGCCTCAAAAAGGGGCATCAAGCACAGCTTCCCTGAAGTCTGCGCTTAGGCAATGAGAGGGGTGTGTGAGTGTGTATGAGGGAGAGAGTGGGGAGGGAGAAAGGGGCAGAGGGATGGGGGTGGAGAGAGAGTGAAGGGAGAGAGAGGGATGGGAAGGGGAAAGAGAGGGGGAAAGGGCAGAAGGAGGAAGGGAGAAGGAAAGTGAGGAAAAAGGGAACAAAGGGATAAGGGGAGGAGAGGAGAGAGAGGGAGAGGGAAGGGGAAGAGAGGAAGCAGAAGGGGAAAAAGGAAGGGAGAAGGGAGGAGGGGGCAGAGAGACGGGGTGGGGGAGGGAGAGACAGAGGAGGGGAGGGATGGAGACAGATGCTAGCTTCGTCACCAAGGGAACTCTGCCCTCAAATTGAACCAACCACTCTGAAGTGATTTGTTTCCTCTTTCTGCCATGTCCCTTGTCTGCTTTCTTAGCTTTTGACCCTTTTAGGCAAATGCATGTTTTATACAGTATCGGTTCTTTTTGCTATTTCTCTCTGATCCCGTCAAAAATAGGGGAATTTTGTCCAGTAAATTAACTTGAGAAAACATCCTGTCGCTGGCTGTCCTGAACTGGCCATCCCTGGCAGCATGGCCTAACTGAGGTCCTGGAAGGTGAAGGAATTTGTCCCCGATCCCAGAGGATATGAGCCAGAATCTCAGCACTTTTAGTGCCTCAGCACTTTTAAAAATAGAATTTTAGATGTGGATTTAGGAAGAGTTGGGTTAAACCCTCCCTTTCCTACTACCTCTGTGCCTTCCGAGCCTGTTTCCTGTCCATGAAATGGGGACAGTAATGCACACAGTAGGACTTCACAACAGGGTTGTAAAGCTTCATTTAGAGAGTGGAAGGCTGACCCTCCACCAGCTTCGAAAAGCACGTCAATGTTGGCTGTTGTCACTATTGTGAGGTGTGGTCTCTGATCCTCCAGGCTCTCCCAAGGCTGCTAGGTGCAGATCTCCAAGGGCCCTCCGAGGTCCTGGCTCCTCAGCTGACCTGACCAGGAGGGGAAGGCAAGCTCTCAATCTGACTGAGAGCCCATGACATTTTCCGTGACTCCAGGCTGCTTTTCCATCATTGAGTCCCAGACATTTCAACCAGAAAATAAACTTTCTGAGTAACTGACTCCTCTGCATTTTGGGGCCATGGCCACAAGCCTCATCATTTTTCACCTCCATTCCCTTTCCCTCTCCTTCTGCACACCCCTCACTCACTTGGGACAGAGCAGTGCTGAATTTGGAGCTAACGATATAGCCATGATTCTAGGTAAAATGCTCTCATAACTGACGTGATCTGACTAAACTCTGGGGATATCATGGGTGTCAGTGCTGGAGAGTGTCCCTGTCATCGGAGAACTGACAGGATAAGGGGAAAGGTGCTACAGAATGCATGTATCACCTGAAGAATCAATATTAGCAGTGGGTGCAAATGAACTGACCGAGTAAAGAAATGGTCTGGGCGCTTCTGGGGAGTGCTTTTCTGCCCTGGTCCAGCCTGACTTGAGTGCCTCATCAGTGCTAGTCCTTTATGGAAACTGGGATTGCTTAAAGCTGAGGAAGCATTACCTCTTGGGCAGGGGAGGTGGGCAGCTTAGAAACAGCTTCATATAATTAAGGAGCTCTGGGAACCCCCTCGCTGGCCACATGGACCGCCCTGTCAGGAGATATTTGTTAGCAGGGAATTCTAGTCAGAGTACTAGTTAGCATGGAATGCACCTGTAACTCCCAAGGGTGGTACCAGATGTAAGGATGCCTGCTAGGGTGAGGTTTGACCTGAATTGCGCCTTTCCAGTTCAGATACAAATGGGATGTGTGAAATTGGTTGGGGGTGTAAGTCAGGTATGACTTACACAAATCGAAGTGAGTCATTACTCCCTGCTGCTGGAAGTGGGCAGACAAATCTCAGCTGCCCTTCCTTGCCCAGGTCCATAGATCTGAAAATAGGGGCACCGAGAGTTCACCTTCCAGCATGCATTCTGGGGCCTGCTACTTGAGCTTATTAAAAATTGCCATTTGAACTAGCAATTTGCCGACAAGTTTCTTGTGCAGTGATTAAGACCACAGGAGGTCTTGGGGAGAAAATTGCTTGTTTGGGCCATGCCAGAAATGTCTGCAGCTCCAGCTGCATTATCCAGAGGGTTGGTTCTTTCTGAGCCCAGTCCATCCCTTAACCTTTCTTCTCCTTAGCGTGGTAGTGGGCTCATAGTAAGGGCTATTTTTATAATTTTATGTTTAATGGGTTCATTCCTGGGAAGTTGCATAGGTTGGCTGTTGGGAGCAGGGGATGTGCTTGTGGGTGGGGTTTGGGATGACCATCCCCCATCCTGGAAGAAGGCGTTAATTACCCTGAGGGCAGAATCAGGAACTTTGGGTGTGATGTCAGGGGCAGCGTGGTGAGCAGAGCTGTCTCCCCAAGACCTGGGCTCCCCCTCTCAGATGCTGTGGAGAGCATCAGGTGTAGGTGGGATGATGTGACCCCTGGGAGGTTCCTTCTGCTTGTGTGATCCTCTGCCTCTGCACACCTGGGGTCATTTTAGAAGCCCTTTTCTCACCCGTTGGAACATAAGCTTCTTGAGGGCAGACATCGTTTCATTCCTTGTGCCTGATATAATGCCTGTAACACAGTAGGTGCTCAATAAATACTCGTCGATAGATGTGATGAGGCTCAGAGGGAACAGACTTCATCATGTAAAGCTGCAGTGAATCTTAGGGATTGGAAGGATGACGAAGGGAAGCCCAGAGAGGTTAGGAAGACTTGGCCACCATCACACAGCTAGGATAAGATAGAGCCGGAATTGGAACCTAGGCCTTCTGAATTCAGGTCCAGTGTTCCTTCTTCACAGAAGAGAGAAGGCAATGACTAGAGGAGAGACCCAGGTCAGGAATTAGGGCTCCGAATTCAAAGCCTGCTCACTCCCAAGGCGACCTTAGGCAAAGCACTTAACATCCCTGAGACTCAGTTTCTTTATATGTAAAATGAGGGGATTGGCTGATACAACCTCCAAGTTTTCCCCTAATTCTAGATTCCATATGTTGGTCAGGGAGAGTGGCAGCATCTTTCGGAAGAGACTGTGGCATATCTCAATTATCCTCAACTTGGGACTTGGAAAACCTGAGTTCCAGCTCTGACTTAAAAAAAAAATTATGTTCACTAGCTGTGTGAACTTTGATGGGTCATTTCTCTGTACCACAGATTCTTCAGGAGATCGCTGAACTCTAGGCAGCCCCGATATTCTGGGCTTCTCGTCACCAGTTTCAAGAACCTTGTGTTCTGGTTGAAAGAAGAGAAAGGATGCTGATAGTGGCATCACCTCATTGAAACCTCTTCTTGTAACTTGTGGAAACAGCTGTGAGGGGAGGAGTGGGGAGAGAAGGGGCAGTGAGGTCCGTGACCACCAGACAGTCATGGGGTGTACTTAGCATGGAGTGAGTCCCTCCAACATTACCCTGGGTAGAGATATTAGCCATAAGTTGGGACAGTATTTCTGAAATTGAATTTGATGGTTTGACTGTATGACCTTTGGCAAGTGACAGCCTCTTTGGACTTCAGTATCATTCCTCAGAAATGGAAAGGGATTAGAATAGGTCTCCTCTAATGTCCTTCCTGGCTCAAGATCTGTGACCCTAGAGATTATAGACTTTGGCTAGAAGGGACCTTACAGAACATTTGGTAATCTCACTAAAAATAATAATAATTAATTTTTCATCACAAATGTAATAAACATCCATGAACGTTTCAAAATACCAAAGAAGAATAGAGGGGGAGGTGACTCTATGAAACAGAAGTTCTGAAATATTGTTCAGTTTTCTACTCTCTATGCCGTAGGGAGATTTCTCCTCCTCCTCCTCCTCCTCTTCCTTCTCCTTCTTCTCCTTCTTCTCCTTCTTCTCCTCCTTCTCCTTCTTCTTCTCCTTTTTTTTTGTTTTGCCAGAGAGTGGATATAATTCAGATCCAGCCTTTATTTGTCCTTGATTCCTTTCTCAATAGCCCTTCTCTCTTTATTTTTTTAAATAACTTTTTAATTTTTTTTTTATTTTTAACATTTTTTTTTTTTTACATTTTGAGTTCCAAATTCTCTCCCTCCTTCCCACTCCTTCACCCACCCACTGAGAAGGCAAACAATATTATGTCAAATTTTATTCCTAGATCCTTTGCTTTCTATGACATCAAATTCTCAACCCTCTACTCCATTAGCATGGAAGCTGCTAGATCTTGCATGATCCTACCTGTGGCTCGATGATCTTTGAATGGTTTCCTTTTGGTTGCTTAAAGTATTTTCACTTCGATGTTGGTGCTCTGGAATTTGGATATCGTATTCCTGGGAGTTTTCATTTTGAGATTTCTTTCAGGAGGTGATTGGTGGATTCTTTCCATTTTGGTTTGATCCTCTGGATCTAAGATATCAGGGCAGTTTTGCTTGGAATAATTTCTTGAAAGATGATGTCTGGGCTCTTTTTTTGATCATGGCTTTTAGGTAGTTCAATAATTTTAAAATTATCTCTCCTGTGTCTGTTTTCCTGGACAGCTGTTTTTCTGATGAGATAGTTCACATTTTCTCCTATATTTTCATTCTTTTGGTTTTGTTTTATTGATGTTAGGTTGTGTTTTTCCCATAACACATCAAAAAAAGAAACAACAACCTAACAACAACTCTCTCTCTCTCTCTCTCTCTCTCTCTCTCTCTCCCCTCTCTTTTCTTTCTTCTTTGAACCAATTCTGATGAGAGAGGTTCAAGCATTGCCTGCCCCACCCCAATCCCCCCTCCATTGTGAAACCTCTTTTATGCAAGAAAATCTTTCCACTTGCCCAAGTCTAATATTTAAGGAACAATTTTTTTCAGTGAGATTTTGTTTCTGTTTCCATCTGGTCAATTCTGATTTGGTTCTTCAGTGAATTTTTGACCTTCTTTTATTATTACAGTAATTCTGGTTTTTAAGATGTAATTTTCTTCAGAGCTTTTATAGGTATCTCTTTTACCAAGTTGTTAATTCTCTTTTCAGAATTTTCCGACATCATTCATTCCCTGCCCCCGCCTCCCCCCCCCCCCCGTTTTTCTTCTACTACTCTTATCTCTTTCTTTAGCTTGTCTTGTTGGGCTTGGGTCCAATGAGCATTTTTCCTTGATGCTTGGTTTGTAGCTGTTTTCACATTGTTGCGTATAGAAATATAACTTACCCAATGGGAAAATGGGAAGTGAAGGAAATAAAAGAAGGTGGGGAGGGAATGATAAAGGGAACTGGATTAAGAGAGGTCCTGGTTAGAATTTCACATTGTTGTTTTCTTCTGAGTTTATATCATGTGTGTATGTATATGTATATGTATATACATATGTAGGTATACACACATATATCTATATCTCTCTATATAGAATATTCCCTATCACCTTGGTCATATTTTATGGTCAAGTTCTTTTTTTGTTGTTTGCTCATTTTTTCCCCCAATCTATTTCTTGACTTTGAACTTTAACATAAAGTTGGGCTCTGTTCTTCTCCGGGTGGGAAGCATTGTCTCAAGCTTTAGGCTTTTTTGTGATGCTGTTTTCAGAGCTAGTCCTGGAGGTCTGAATGTTTTTGGCACTTCCATGGTGGTGTGATGCAGGGAGAGATGTGGTCACTGCTCTCCTGGTCTGCTCTGGTCTTTACCTAGGAAGGGCTCCTGGTCCCCTGTGAGTCACAAATGCTAGCTCTCTGTGTCTTGAAACTGTGACTGAGGCTCCTGCTCCTTTGTGACAAACCCCCAGTGTTTCTCTCTGCCCTGAACCTGTGACCCTGGATTGTGTATGGGCAATAGAGGTGCCAATTAGTTCCAGCTGCACCCAGTACCAGTCAGGGGTTCCCTGTAGTCTCTTTCTGACCAGTCCAACTCCCTTAAAGTCTCTGGACTGAGAGCTTCTGAAACCACTATTGCTGCTAATGCAATGTGGACTCTGACAGTCCCCCCAGCCCCTCACAAACTTTTCCTGTCAACCTTTTAAGTTTTCTTAGGTTTGAAAAATATCCCAACCTGAACTTTTGTTGACTCTTCTCCAAAATTTTATTTTAGGAGTTATTTTACAGTTGTTTGAAGGGCAATGTTGGGGAGTTCAGCTGAGTCTCAGCTCTACTCCACCATTTTGGCTCTGTCCCCACTACCAGATGATGAATTTTCTCTTCTTTATTTTTTTTTAAATGAGTCATTGATGCTCACTTCCTTCTTTGCTTCCTTATCACCTGATTTTGCAGAGGACTTGCCACTTACATAACCCAAATGGAGCCAGAATTTGAATCTTGCTCTGTTTCTCCTGGTTAAGAGCTCTGTCCTCCCTACCATGGCCTCCTCAAGGCTCAGAGATAGGTCTTGAAGTTTTTTCCTAGCTCTGTAACCTATGGACACATTGGATTTTCATCTGAGCCACAGGCATTGTCACTTGGGCCAGACTGTCCGCACCTAGACAGGTGCAGAGGTTAAATTTTATGTCCAGGACTCAGCACAGCCATAATAGACTGAGTTTGATGATTGGTTCCCTGAGTCTGTGGGTCTGGATGCTATGGTTTGGGTCATACTTTTGCCATTTCAATTCAATAAGTCTTTATTGGACAATGTGGAACAATGGTCAGCGCATTGACTTTGGAGTCAGAGGACTGGGTTCAGATCCAGTGTCTCCCTCTTACTAGTTTGTAACCTTGTAGTTCATTTAACTTCCTTGTGCCTCAGTTTCTCTTCATTTATAAAATAAATCAAAGGGGATTGGACCTACAGAATCTCTTTGAGTCCTAGATGTGGGAGCTTTGAAGTTACCTCTCTGAGCCAGACACTGTACTAGTCAGGGATACAGACAAAAAAGGCGTTTGCCACTGAGCTGATTGCATTCTATTGGGAGGCACCGGTGGGGTGAGGAGTACAATATATTGATGCCAAATATAGACAAAGTCATTTCAGGAGAAGAGTAGAGTAAATGGGAACATTATGACGGGGTGGTCCTTGAGCTGGGACTGCAGCGTCTCTAGGGTTCTAAGAGGTGGAGGTGAGGAGGGCCAGCCTTGGAAACACAGGAGATGGGAGAGCGTAGCACTGAACAGTAAATAGGCCAGTTTGGGACTCTAGAGCATAGATCCATAGAACCCCTATGAGGAACACAATTAAAGTTAATCTAGAATGATAACTTGTCAGATTTGGAAGCATGTTAAAAGCCAGATGGAAACATTTGCTGGTGGTTATCGGAAGCCCTTATAGAGGGAGGAGAGTGAGGAGTGCTTCAGGAAAGTCACCTTGGCAGTTCTTAATCTGTGACTCTGCGAGCTCAGAGGGCAGCCAATCCTGGTAGAAATGAGAAGTCCCCTCAAGTTAGGGACATAGTACATATATCCTTCACTGATCAAAATAAATGTAAAATTCTAAACTTGGGACCAAACAATCAATTTCACGTAATAAGATGGAGAAGTCAAAAAAATAGTTGGTGTGAACACAATGTAAAGATTTTAATGACAACAATCTCAGTATGAGATCTATGAGTATGATTTCACAACCAAAAGAGAAAGTAATCTTGGGCTGAATTAATCAATTGATTTAGAAAGGCATAGTGGCCAGAATAAGAGAGTTGATGGCCTTACTGAGCTCTGCCCTACTCAGACCTGACTTTTGGGGTCCTGTGTTCAGTTCTGGGCACTCCCAGTTAGACACATAAGCTGGAAAGTATGTGCAAGAAGGTGACTGGTAGGTTGTAGGGACCTCAGGTTTCTACCATATGAGGATCAAGTAAAGAAGGTATGGATGTTTAGCTGGTAAAGCAGAAGTAAGAAAACATGGCAATTGTTTTCAAGTCTTTGAAGATGGATTGGTTAGGATGGGGAGAGCCTGGAGGCAGGATATCTGAGGGAGGGGATTGTTCCACTCTGTTGCTTGTACTGGCTCTCAGACTCAGTTTTCTCTCTTGCTGAATCAGATTCTTTCTCTCCCATGCTTTTCTCCTCCCCCAACTCACAGAATAGTTTTATAGAAAACACTTTGGGGCCAGAGAAATAGCAAGTGCCATGATCCTGATAATT